>NC_091796.1:385000-757500 GCF_041296235.1 Equus asinus | reverse complement strand
CAGCCCAGCCATCCAAGGGCCACCTGACCTGCGTCAGCCCCTCTGGGATGGGTTCCTTAACCCTCTGAGAAGTGGGAACCATTGTGCTTCCCTACACGGTTGTGGCACAGATTGCGTCTCTGGAACAAAGCATAGCTGGATGGTTGTTCTGTCCTCAGTCATGTGGACGGTTGTGTGGGACGCTGTCCCCTGTGCAGTGGAGGTTGTCCATCTTTGCTCTCTGTCTGCTGCTGCCTGCTCCACTCGATCCCGTGGAGTACACTTAGGGAAGATCCTGGAGGATGTCTGCCCGTGTGTGGTGGTTCTGGAGTGCATTCTAAGGTGTCTGAAACATTATGACCCCAGGTTGACATTCCCAGGCTCGGATAACAGCCTGATGACCCGGCAGCCCAGCCAGCAAGTTGTAGGGGGGAAGGCAGGGCCTGTTGCTCATCAGAAACCACCAGACCACAGTGACGGCACCAAGAGCCTTGCTGACTTGGGGGGCCCCTCCACTCTTCTGAGAGCCTCGTGACAGCCCCAGGTGGGGCAGGGAAAACGGGGTCAGGCATGGCCTCAGAGTAGCCCTGCAGTGGGGCGCGTGGCCTCTGGTCAGGGCGCTGGAGGGCCCAGGACACGCTGAGTGACTTCCTCACTCCCACCCACGGCAGGCGTCCCTCCAAGGCTCAGGTGCCCCAGTGGGCAGCAAGGGGAAGCCCACTTCTGATGTTTCTTCCCCTTTTGTCTTGTCAAACAGATGTTATTTTTCCTGTGGTCTGTAAGCCCTGAGTAACTAGAAGATTCTCAGCTGCTTTGCTTACTGCCCTTCCTCCCCATCCCCATCATTATTACCCCTCCAGCCTCCCCCGCATTCCCCTCATTATTACCCCTCAAGCCTCCCTCCCATCCCCCTCATTATTACCCCTCCGGCCTCCCCCGAATGCCCCTCATTATTACCCCTCAGGCCTCCCCTGCATTTCCCTTGTTATTACCCCTCCGGCCTCCCTCCTATCCCCATAATTATTACCCCTCAGACCCCCTCCCCATCCCCATCATTGTTACCCCTCAGGCCTCCCCCGAATGCCCCTCATTATTACCCCTCAGGCCTCCCCTGCATTTCCCTTGTTATTACCCCTCCGGCCTCCCTCCTATCCCCATAATTATTACCCCTCAGACCCCCTCCCCATCCCCATCATTGTTACCCCTCAGGCCTCCCCCGAATGCTCCTCATTATTACCCCTCAGGCCTCCCTCCCATCCCCATCAGTATTACCCCTCAGGCCTCCCTCCCATCCCCATCAGTATTACCCCTCAGGCCTCCCTCCCATCCCCATCAGTATTACCCCTCAGGCCTCCCTCCCATCCCCATCATCATTACCCCTCAGGCCTCCCTCCCATCCCCATCAGTATTACCCCTCAGGCCTCCCTCCCATCCCCATCATTATTACTCCTCAGTCCTCTCTCCTATCCCCATCATTATTGCCCCTCAGAACTCCTTTCTCATCCCCATCATCATTACCCCTCATGCCTCCCTCCCATCCCCATCATCATTACCCCTCAGGCCTCCCTCCCATCCCCATGATTATTACCCCTCAGGCCTCACTCCTGATCCTCATCGTTGTTACAGTATCTCACTAGAATCAGATCTGCTCTAAGACTTCAATTGTCCTTAAAAGTGGAATGTAGCAGCCCAGACTCTTGGTGTAGTAAAATTGAAAGTTCCATCGCTTCTCTATCAAGCGGGATCCCATTTCCCAGAGTCCTCGTCCGTGAAATCTCTCTGTTTTGAGGCATCACAGCTCACTTGGCACCCCTGGTTAAGACATCCCTGCTGGCTGCATTTCCTCCTTCCCACAGCACCCACCGTCCAGGTGCAGGGACGCTGATGCGGGAGTCCTGACATTGCCGGTATGGCCCCAACCGGTGCTTAATCTATAGACGGGTTAGGAAGACCTGCTGTGCCAATGGCCGAGGGTCAGTTTTAGAATGATATGAGCTGATGACCATGACAGCAGCTGGTAAGCTGTCCAGTGCTCACAAACAAGTGGTGAAGGGCTGCGAGCAGGACATCGTCCTAACTCGTATGTCAGCTCCTCGCCAGGGCTTGTCTCTGCTCACGAGCTCTGCATCTTCTTAGGTGTGCTCAACCACTGTGCTTGGTGCCGAGACATCCCAACTGCAGGTGAGCCTTTTCATTCCCAAGACAGCACCCTAAAGGAACGGGATTCGTGATTTTTCTTCGTCAAAATGTTCTTTGAAGTGGCAATGTTCTGCAAAATATAAATTGAACATGTGCCTCAAAAAAGAAAGAGGCTAAGCACGTGAAATGGGAAAGAACTATCCGACCTTCTCGTGTCACCCGCAGCTGCCTGCACTCCGGGAACCAAGAGGGCACGCAGGAGAGGCCTCGCGCAGGGGCGGTGCGGTGGTGGCAGGTAGACCGGTGGAGAAGGTGGGCCAGGCTGAGCTGTGCGGCCTGCGCTGCATACGGCAGGGGAGACACCGCCCCCCCCACCCCCCCCACCCCCAGCCTCAGCCAAGCTCCACACGCTGCAGTGGGCCTCACGCAGCCGTTCAACCTTGTGTCGTGGCTAAAGAGCTGCCCGGCACACACCCCGGGGACAAGTGTGGTCCTGAGAGCTGATCTGAGCCAGGGCCTCATTATTGCCTCATGAGCAGCTGTGAAGAGTTACTGGGCGAGGAGAGCGCCAGCCCTCCCGTGTTTGCCGCGGGGCTATGTGCCACGTGGTTGTGTCCCGTGTCTCTGCAGGGTCCAGAGGTGTCCTCTGCAGACAGGTGGCCTGGAGCCCACGTGGCCTGCTGTGTGCTTCTAGGGGGTCATGAAGCCAGCTCGTCCCGCAGGCCGCCCCCTCCCCTAGGCGGCAGGTGGGCTCGGGCAGAGGGTGGCCGCTGTTGCCCTGGGTCCCTGCCCAGGCTGCACCTTTGGGAGGAGCCAGTGGTGTGGGGTCTGCGGTCCAGGTTCCTGACGGTACATCAGTGCCAGCAAGCTCTGTTATCAGTTCCCATGACACAATTCCTGGTTCCCCCAACTGTTTTATTATTGTTATTCTTAAAAATAGTCGGGGGGGAGGGATGTTGAAAGGGAATTTAGAGAAGGGAGTGGGGGTGATGAAAAGTGCGCCAACTACTCGCTCCAGGAAGCCGCCCTCGGACAGGCCGGGGCCTTTGCAGAAACACATGGCGTTTATCTGGGCGGCAAAGGGAAACCTGGGTGGTTCCGTGACGTGAGTGCGTGTTCCCCACCTCCAAATTCTGCTAGGAAAGTGAGCCTGGTGACAGCCTCCCTGGTGACATTTCCCCTATCTGGTGCCGATCAGGTGGGGCGGAGGGAGGGGATGTTGTGTGGCTCGCTCATGATGGCCTTTGCCAGCTCTGCTCATTTCCTCTCTGGCTGCCAAAAATCACAGGCTGATAGCGGACACGGACAAGGAAGCAGAAATGAAGGAAGAGCCCCAAACGAGGAGCCTCAGGCCTGGTGGTCGGCCGTCCTCTCTGCCGTGACGTGGCCGGTCCAGCGACATCCCGGGGGTGGTGGAGTCCCTGAGGGTGGACTGGACAGAGGCTCTTGCACGTGGGTGTCCGTCTGTAGGTTTTGCAAACCTATGAAAACATCAGCCGTGCACCCCTGCCCAGAGAAGACGCGCTCCTGGCCCGCAGAGCAGCACCTGGCGCTCCTTCCAGAGCTGCGCCATCAGAACACCGGCAGCAATTTGTAACTGGGTTTCTGGACTAGGCGGTAGCTCGACCACCACCAGCGCCTGTAGTCACTGTGGCCAGGGCCTGGGCAGCCGCGTGCTGCTCTCAGGACACCCGAGGACCATGGCGGGAAGCAGGAAGGAATGCTGGGCCCTCGAGGACACAGCTTTTCACGGGCTGAACATAACTTACGAAAGCACGGCTGATGGAGTTTCAGGTGATTCACGTGCGGTTTTACGCAGACTCTCGTATCCCTAATGCTCTTTCTGTTTTTGTTTTCTTGCAGTAAATGAAATAATACGAAATGACCTCTCCAGCACCAACGTCCACTCATAGTTGGCACCCTCGGAACTCAGAGCTGCGTGGTGTCGACTTGACAGGTGACAGATGGGCTTCGGTGTACAAAGACTTCTGACTAAATAAACTGAACACACACCTGGTACCACTCAGAACTTCCAATTTCCTGAAGGTTTATACCATGTGTACAAAGAAGTAGCTCTTGAAGGAAGGAAGGCAGGACGAACCACTCCATCTTCTGAAGGAGAAGTCATCTGAAGAGGAAGTAGAGAGTGTGGGGCAGTGAGTGCAAGAGACAGACCTTCTCCTGGGAGTGACCCGACGTGGCGGCCTGACCCCAGCCTACCCATCGGGCACCCCAGGATTTCAGTACTGGAAGTGCCTTATTTAACCAGACCACAGCATCAGGGCATCATGGAGTCGAGCATTGAATTGCTACCAGGAGAGTATTTGTAGGAGCCAAAGCTATAAAAACATTTCATCAAGAGGCTTTATCCTTTGTATAAGTTAGGAGAATACTGGCAAGCTGGGCGTTGTGAGAAAAACCTAATGCGCTTCCTACTTTTTTCGAATTTCCTGGATTGTCATACACAATTTTGTTGCCTTATTCAGTGCATTTTAGAAATCTTCCAATTTGTCATCTCAGCTCTTTCATAATATTCTTCCCTCAGCTGTCTTACTGAAACCGTAGGATTGTTAGTTGTAGCATGCTAGGATTTTGTTTGTAATCTGGCTTCAAACATAGCACAAGTAAGTTGAATAGCACAAGATAGGTTACTAGACAAAAAAAGAAATCTATCTGTCACAGGATAGATCTTGCATTTGCATGTGTGTCCATATATAGGCATATATTTATCTATCAATAACAAGGAACTGAGGTGGTGATATTCACTCTTCGCCCAGCAAGGGCTTCCGCATTAGCAATAACCAGTATCTGTTTTGGAAAATGCATCTAAGACTCCAAACCTGGCTTTTCAGCTACTTCCACGGGGGTTTGTCGCCCCCCCGACAGGTCTGCATTTTCTCACGTCATGCAGTTAGCCACGCACTTTAGAAAGCCAGGAGAGGTGCCCTCAAAATACCCATGTTACCAAATGGCAAGATTGGAAAGTAACTGTAAATACCGTTACAAAAGGAGTGTAATATATTTGTTCAGCTGTAAGATGATTATTTCACAGAAGCCTTATAACTCTGCTTCATCTAAGAAAACGATTACCAAAAACAATGTTTTAATATGAGCGACTGTGGCATGTTTTCAGATTAGTGACTGTTGACAGATAGCTTAGTGTTTGCTTTTCGCCTGCATTTTGTACAATTAACAGCTTATTACACATTATTACTAGCAGTGACCTATTGTTTCACATAACCAAAAAAGCATGGTTTAATTAAAATATGTTTAACCTAATAATTGTGCCTTAGGAATTCATGCCCCCTCATGGAACATGCCTGAATTGCACCCGCGGGTGGAGGTTGTAAGTTATAAGTCATTAAACATAATGTTATGGTGGAGAAAGCTCTCCCACAGAAAGAATTATTTTTAAAATGTTCTTCTGTACGATTATGTCTTACTTTTTTTTTTTAACTCACAGCAAGAAACAAAAATCTGAAAGCCATATCTGTAACGTTTGCACATAACTGTGAAGAGCTGAAGATATATGGCTGCGTGTACATATGAGCCTGCCCCTCGCAGGCTGCCTGCCACTCCTGCCCGTAACCCCGGAAGTTACCCCGCATTTAGTGTCTAGGAGTTGCATGAAACACTTCTTGGTAGACTCCCATATGGAAAGGAAATGTTTGATATTTGTGTCAGCTATCTTTGTAGTTAGACAATAGACACAATAAAGCCATATTTTTTGCTGGACAATCTTAGTCTGAGAGTGATTCATTACGTGTATGGAAAATTCCAGTTTCTTCTTAACCATACGGGTTTTCTCCTGTGGGTGCTGGCCTTGTGTCGTCTGTGAGAAGTGCTTTATGTTGTGAAGCTGCGCTGATGTGGCCAGCTGAACGTGGAGGTGCGTCTTAAAGCCCTTCTCTTTCTTCCCCAGATTTTCAGAGGGAAGCCTGTGGAGAGGAAGTGGCACGTGGTCGAGTTCCCAGATGCTCCACACGGCCCTCACATCTGGGCTGTGTGGACAGGGAACTTCCACTCATGCCAAATATTTCTGCTCAGAAACAACCGGGCGAGGCTCTGGCCACACACATACTTGCGTGCACTTTGACCATCATTTTAGCAAGATAATGTGCATGTAAACTGACCTCCTGTTTTTTCCCATCTCTTTCTACTTGCTTCTTCAAGTTACTCTCCCCGCTTTGCCACCCAGATCTTCTACTTCAAGCTTGGGTGGGAAAATATCCTCTAGTCGTTCATAAATCTCGTATGAAACCTGAACTTCTCCAGTAATTATCGTTCTGAAACGTCAGAAAAAACATTTTGCTTTCAGGACTTTTAAAATGAAAAATTCCTGTTTCTTTTGCTAAGAGGTTTACAGATTGAGGTAAAGCAGCCAAGAAATCCTCCTCACCTAACGCGACGGGCACACGTCCCTCCCGCCAGGTCTCCGCGCTGCTGTGGCTGCAGGAAGCCCAGTAGCGCCATCCAGGGAGCTCCATGGGGGCTGAAGGAGGCGCAGAGGGCGTGGTGGCGACTGTGGGAGAAAGAGGACCGGCTGTTCATGACTGTGAAGGGCCCCTCCAGCCCTAAGACCCAGCTGATGTCCCGACCTATCACAGACCTGGAATGCTAGACCCCAGAGGGAACCGAGGCGCTGGGTGCAGAGGAAGGGAAGGAGGTGGGCCGCCTCTCCTGGGAGCAGCTAGCGGCTTGGAGACCCAGGCTCACCTCAGCGAAGATGCCCTGGAAGCTGTTAGAGTCAAAGCGAGTTTTTATCAACCATTCCCACCGCCCCCCCCCATTCCCAACAACAGAATTTTATATTCCAGAAATAAAAACATAAATTTATAAAATGATGGATAGTTTCTGCAAGAGAGGTTGTGCTCCTGTGAATAGCCCTGTTGGCTTAGTTTTCAGTTCTTTTAGGTGGATTTTGAGTGACAGAGAAGACACACCCATGGGCTTCTTCCCAGCAGGGAGGCCGTGGGGTTAGCCCTCACGTGTGAAGACCAGAACTAAGACCGCATTTTCCTGGGAAGCCGAGAAAGCTGTCAGCTTACCCGAGGCTGGGCGCCCCTCTAGAGCTCTGGGGTCACTTCCCTGACGTTCACTCGCCTCCTCTGGCGTGCCATCCTCAGGGACCGATGTCACGCCTGGAGGACAGGCACCTGCCCCGGAATCGTCCAGTAGGAGACAAAGCAAGGGGCAGCCACGGCACGGGGAGGATGTGGGGAGGACGCGGAGGACCCTATTGCTGACTCCGATTCCTTCTTACTCCTTTTGGTGCCCATGATTCCAACCCTTCCCGAGTCTGACACCGCGTGATATGAAAAAAAATCTGATAAACATCCTGTTTCTCCTTGTAACCAAGTGCAGCCTAAGCCAGAATCTGACTGCTTGAGGCCCCTCCATATGAAGGGTGTCTCCTGACCTGGGCAGTGAGGGTCCTAGTGAGCCGGTGGCTCTCCACGGCCCCTACCTTGTCGCACAAACAAGCAGCTCCTGCCCGGGACATGTGCATCCCACCTTGCTTCAGGGAGGGACCCTGTCCTAACCAGCTGCTTCTGCTAATCCTGTGACATTCCCCGGGCAGTGTCCCAGGCAAGGATATCACAAGGAGGGTGTCCGTGCAACTCCAGTCACATGTGTCTTCAGAAATACATTCCCTGTTGGAGTAAACTGCATTTGAGTTGGTGTATTTGGAGAGGAGGTATTATGGGAAGAAAGATAAGAACGGGTTCAAGCTGAGATAGACGGGCCTCTCTATGAGAGAAGTCCTTGCTCACTTTTTAAAAAATTAAGGTAAGATTCACATAAGGTAAAATTAACCATTTTAAAGTGGTCCGTTCAGTGGCATTTAGTGCATTCACGATGTTGTGTATCCACCTCTATGTAGTTCCAAAATATTTCATCACCCCAAAGGAAACCCTCTGCCCTCTAAGCAGTCACTTCCCCTCCCCCAACAACAGCCCTGGTAACCACTATTAATTCTGTCTCTATAGATTTGTGTATTGTGGATATGTTATGTAAATGGAATCATACACCCTGTGGCCTTTTGTGTCTGGCTTCTTTCACTTAGCATAATGATTTTAAGGTTCATCTACATCATAACATTTATCAGAACTTCACTCCTTCTTATGGCCGAATACTGTTCCATTGTACGGATGGACCACAGTTTGTTTATCCATCATCAGTCAATGGACATCTGTATTGTTTCCACCTTTTGGCTACTGTGAGTAATGCCGCTCTGGACATTCGGGGACAAGTTTTTGTTCAAGTCCCTGTTTTCAGTTCTTTGGGGGAAATACCCAGGGATGGAATTCCTGGGTAATAGAGTAATTGTATGTTTTACTTTTTGAAGAATTGTTTTCCCTTGCTCAGTTTTTAAATTATGATCCCTAAGACAGACACTGCATCACTAACCTAATTTGGAATCACATATGTGAAACACATCATATTTATAATTCTTTATGCCAAAAAAATTAAGTTAGCTATAAGATGACTAAATATCCATTTATGCCAAAGCAGAAGCAGATCTGCTCATGCCTGCCTCTCACTGTTCCTGGTAGAGTCAACCTGTCCTGGCTTTCTGCCAGGAAACTGGGGCAGGTTCGTTAAGTATCTGAGTCGTTCAGATGGTGCCAGCAGAGGTCCAGATTGCACATTTTTATTTTACTTCACATGTGTAGATTAAAATAGCAGAGAAGAGAGCCTCGGCGGAGATCGCAGAGCTGTGGGAAATGGGCACATGGTGAAAACGCTTCTTAAACAACGGCTACTGCAGGCACTTTCCACGATTTACCTGCTGAGGACAGGATTCAGTGTCCTGACCTTTCTGCGAATAAAGCCACAAAGCCACTCGGCATCTCTCTGTGTTGCATGATCTTCAAACACCGTTCTGTCTGTGACCAACTGTTTTCAGACCCCAGCAGCTTCGACACAGCAGCTCCTCCCTCAGCCGCTGTGGGAGCAGGGCCGCAGCCTCGCGTTAACGAGCTTAATTATCAGAGCACTTTTCCCCGCCAGCAGCCAGTCCTCTTTTTGCCAAAAATGAGGAGGAAAAATGCTAACGAGAAGCTATTTTGGGGGAAGTTTAAGTCACATCTGGAAGGAGGGCGCCCGGACGAGCTGAGCCGACCGTGCTCAGTTGTTCCTGGGTTACTCGGCGTCCCGTCCTGTTCTGGAGCCTGACCTGGGGCGGGAGAGGCCCTCACCGCCTCCCTGTCGTCCCTTCTTTCCTCCTGCCAAGAATCTGCCACTGTCCACAGACGCCCCTCCGGATGGAGCGCGTTTCCCAGACTGTCTCCAGGTTCGTGTCTGAAGGGCCCTGAGCGGTGCGTGCTGTCTCGCGGGCTCCTGGAAGCCTGCTTCCCACTTGCTCCGCGCAGCCACATGCGCAGGGACAGACCCCACCAGAGCAGAGCAGGGCCCAGGTCCCACCTCAGGAGCACCGGGAAGCCCCAGATCCCACCACCAGAGAGTCATTCCTGCGGCGTGAGGCTGTGTCCACCACGTAAAAGTGAATGCCCTTTGGTGGGAGGGCAGGAGGAGAATGAAGACCCTTGCTCTCGGAGGCCGTCTGCCCCTGGTGTGAGGAGGTCTCCGTTTTCCTGAAAGCTGGCCTTCAGGGGAGCCCGGAGACCCTCTGAGCCCCTGACGGGGAAGGTGCCCTGATTGCCCTGAAAACACCACCTGAGCCCAACAAAGCGCCTCCCCAGCAGCACCCGGTGGGCGCTGAGGCCGCCAGCACGGCGTGTGGACCACGCACAGCCTGAGGAAGCGCCAGACTTGGCTCCCTTCTCACCTGCTTGGGTGCTGTTGTGGCCGGAAACCCCAGGCCGCCACCCGCAAAGCCGTGGGGCAGAGAGCTACCTCCCTTCTCCAAGCTCCGTCTTCTCCTGTGGAGAAGTTGAGGCGGTTACGGGTCCTCTGTCGATTCCTCCTGCGATTCCCTTGAGTCAGTGATGGTCCACACACTTACCCAGTGCCAGCTTTGTGCCAGGCGTGTTCAGGAAGCTTGGTCTGTCAGTACATAAGTCCTCCTCATGAGGAAAAGAGCCATTAACCTCCAAACCCAGTAAATGAACACTGGGCAGTCTGGGAGAGGTGCGGCGGGCACTGGGGAAGGAGTGAGCAGGGAGCGCAGGGGAACTGCGGGGAGCTGGGCTGTAACCTGCGTTGGGTGGTCAGGAGCACTCACTGGACAATGACAGTCAGGCCAACACTTGAAGAGGCAAGACAGTCCTGAGGGACCTGGGCAAGAGCATCCAGTGAAGGGAACAGCCAGTGCAAAGACCTCAGGCCAAGTGTGCCTGGGAGCTAGGAGTGGCGAGGAGGCTGTGGAGGGGTAAAGGGGTGGAGAGGGCAGGAGGGTGGAGGGGTGAGGGTTGGAGATGGCGGGAGGGTGGAGGGGTGAGGGTGGAGAGGGCAGGAGGGTGGAGGGGTGAGGGTGGAGAGGGCGGGAGGGTGGAGGGGTGAGGGTTGGAGAGGGCGGGAGGGTGGAGGGGTGAGGGTGGAGAGGGCGGGAGGGTGGAGGGGTGAGGGTGGAGAGGGCAGGAGGGTAGCAGATTTTGTTTCCCACGAGGAACTACACCAATGTTTCCGGATCCTCATTGGGCTGTTCCCTTGCCCCCATTGGCATGGGTGGATTTTGTGACCATCTCAATGGACATAATACAGTGGACATGCCTCAGCATGACTTTCAGGGCTGGGTTAGGAAAGGCAGCACAGCGTCCACCCATTTCTCTCTCAGATGCTCCCCTTGAGCCCAGGCACCGTATTGTGATGGAGCCCAGGCCACATGAGGAGGCCACCTGTGGAGGTTCCCGCTGAGAGCCCGCTGAGGTCCCAGCCAATGGCCAGCACCAACCACCAGACATATGAGCGAGGAGTGAGAGGGAGAGAGAGAGAGAGAGAGAGCATGAGCTGGCATCAGGGTTCCAGTCCCAGCCTCTGAGCATCCACACTGCCTCCAGGGGGCGGAGACCAGATGCCCCTCGCTATTGTTGGGAACAGGTTGTCAGGGAGCAAGGGTGGAAGCAGGAGCCCTGTCAGGACAATAATAACAATTAAGGATTCGTAAAAGTAAATAGTAATAGTAAGATCACCATCACCGTCATCCAGATCACACTAACCAGGACGGTCGCAATGAAGGTGGCGAAAACAGATCAGATTCGGGAACTGATTTGGAGGCAGAGTCAACAGGAGAGCCCCCTGGAGTGGATGAGGTGCAGGCTGTGGGAGAAGAGATGGTGGGAATGACTCTGGGCTGAAGCACTTGAAGATGCCACTCAGTGCATGGCCCCACTGAAGCTCAGCAAACAGCCTGTGACTGACACAACACAACGGCTGCTAAGGCCTGGCAATCTCTGCCCAGCCCCAGGCCCTCTGCAGGCCATCCCCATGCCCAGGCACCCCTTGGACTGGCCAAGGCTTTCTCAGAACCACCCCCTATTGAGGCTCCTTGGCCGTTGTTCCTCCTTCCTTGCCCCTCTCCTGTCATAGGGATCCATCAGGTCTTGTCATGGACCGAGGCTTTTCCCCCCCAGCCCCTTCCCTCTGCCCTTGGTCTCCCACGGGTTTTATCCCAACAAATCTTCTGCATGTCTAACTCTGCTTGGCCTCTGTTTCCCCAGGGACTCAACTGACAGGATGCTAATGTTCCCATCTATAAAATAAGGACATTAATTCCATTCCAAGTCTAATGTTCTTTTGACATCTGTTATGGACCGCTTGTTTGTGTCCCCCAGAACTCCAATGTTGAAACCTTAATCCCCAGAGTGACGGCGTGAGGACGTGGGGCCTTTGGGAGTGATTATGGGGAGCCCTCATGGTAGGACTGGTGCCCTTACAGGGAGAGACACACGAGCTTGCTTGCTGTCTCTGCCCTCTGCCACGTGAGGACGTAGCGAGAAGATGGGCTTCTGTAAACAAGAGGGAGGGTCCTCACCAGGAGCCTGACCCCCCGGCACCCTGGTCTCCACTTCCAGCCTCCAGCACAGTGGGAAACCAATCGTTTGAGCCGCAGTCTGTGGTAACTGTCATGGCAGCCCAAGCTCGGGTGGCGTCTCTGTGATCCTGGAAGTGGGACTTACGCTTTAGCAGCAAAGAAGAGAGGAACTCCAGAGCCCCTTGACAATCACAGAAGCGGATTTACAACTGCACAGTGAGGAAATCGTGTCCTCGCGCTTCTGGAGTCTGACACTGCTCCGTCTCTTCCCACGTCTTGATCTACCCACAGTCCTACTCGTGACACAAGAGTCGCAGCAATCCGAAGGCTGTCGGCATCCTGTCTGAGGGGCTGGCTCCCCCAGGGAAGGCGGCTGTGCTCCGGCTTCACTGCATTCTCACTGTAGGGTTCTGTTCCAATCCGATTCACGTCTTTTTTAAAGTCAAATGAAAAAAGGGTTGACTTAAATACTCCTTAACTAATGGGACGTTATTGCTGGTGGTCTAAATTTAAATGAGGACTTTCTGTAGTTCCTTTTGTGGTACAATTTCAGCCTGTGACTGGGGGGGTTTCAAGACAGAATGAATTTAAGAGTCTTTTGGGAAATTGCATCTTACTCTCCAATGTCTCAGCAGGTCCAAATCCTTCTGCTCCCTTTACAGCCTCCTAATCTCTTGCCTCTGTCTTCTTTGATCATTCTCATTCTCTTCTCTGAAAATCGAAGCTGGCGAGAGGTTCCCAAAGATGTTTAGGGCTGAGAAGCTGGCTGAATGAAAGTCCTTCCCAGTCCCTTCGCCCTGTTTTTACTGGACACATTCGAAAGCTGAGTTGTAATTCAACACCACATTGCATGAGTGAGGGTCTTGGGCAGTCATTTTCTTCTCTTCTAATCCCTTTGTCTGGTTTGAGTATCAGAGCAATGCTGTCTTCTTAGAAAGAGGCAGACAGTATTCCCTCCTCGGGGGCGGCCCCGGGCCTGCGTGGTTAAAGTTCCATGTGCTCTGCTTCTGCGGCCCAGGCTCTCAGGTTCTGATCCCCGTTGCGGACCTACTCTACTCATCAGCCATGCTGTGGAGACGTCCCACATACAAAGTAGAGGAAGACTGGCACAGACGTTAGCTCAGGGGCGAATCTTCCTCAGAAAAAAAAAAAGAAAGAAAGAAAAGAGAGTATTTCGTCCTCTTCAATGGTCTGGAAGTTTGTGTACAATTGGTAAGGCAGAATTCATCAATCATCTGGGCCTGCAGTTTTCTTTGAGGGAAGATTTCTAACTACAGATTCATTTTTTTAAATAGATACAGTGTCATTCAGGTTATTGATTTGTTTTTTGCCTGAGCCTTGGTAGTTTATATCTTTCAATGAATTTGTCCATTTCATCAAAGTTGTAGAATTTATTGGCATGAAGTTGTTTATAATATTCTTTTATCATCCTTTTAATACGTGGAATCCACACTGATGTCGTCTCTCTCATTCCTGGCCTTTGTCATTTTGTCTTTTCTTTTTTCTCCTGACTAATCTAGACAGAGGTTTACCATTTTCTTGATCTTTTCAAAGAACCAATTTTTTATTTCCCTTATAAACTCTGATCTTCATCATTTCTTTCTCCTGCTTTCTTTGAGTTCCATTACTCTTCTTTATCTAGTTAAGATGGAAGCTGAGGTCTTTGGTTTGAAACTTTCTTCCTTCTTCGTATAGGCATGTAGTGTGTTAACTTCCCTCTAAGTATTGCTTTAATTGCATCCCACAGATTTTGATGTGCTACATTCTTATTTCATCAATTCAAAATTCTTTCCAATTTCCAATTGACTTCTCTTTTTGACCCATTGAAAAGTGTGTTATGTAGTTTACAAGTATTGAGGGTTTTCCAGATTTCCAGCTTAATTCCGTTGTTGTTTAAAGAACACATTTTACATGATTTTAGTTTTTATATTCATTCAATCTTGGTTTATGGTCTGGGATGTGGGCTATCTCTGTGAGTGCTCACTTGATAAAATGTGTGTTCTGTGTTATTGGCTGGAGTGTGCTATAAATTTCAATTGGGTCAAATTGCTCAATAATATTGTTCAGGCCTTCTAGATCCTTACTGATTTTCTGTCTACTTATTATATCAATTACTAAGAGAGAGGTGTTCCAATCTCTGAATATAATTGTGGATTTATTTATTTCTCCTTGAAGTTCCATCAGTTTTTGCCAGGTGTATTTTGAAGCTCTGTTGTTTAGGTGTGTTTAGAATTGTTATGTGCTCCACATTAATTGACCCATGTATTATTATGAAATTACCCTTTTTATTCCCGATAATACTCTTTGATCTAAAATATTCCAGGTCTGATATTAATCTTTGATTAGTATTAGCATGTATACATTTCTTTATTTTTTAACCTGTAGCCCTTTTATGACTTTATATACAAAGTGGATTTTTTGTAGGCGTATGGTCTGGTCTTACTTTTTTTATACAATCTCATCATCTCTGCCTCTCCACCTGGGTGTGTTGGCCGTTGAATTAATCGAATCACCGACGTGGTTGGCGTTAAGTCTACCCTCTTGCTATGTGTTTTCTATTTGTCCCGTCTACTCCCCTTTTCCTCTTTCCCGTCTTCTTTTGGATTAAACTGAGTATTTGTTATGATCCCCTTTCTTTCTCCTTTGTTAGCTTATTAGGTACCGTCTTTATTGTGTTACTTTAGTGGTTGATTAGGGTTTAAAGGTAACATCTTTGATGTCAGAGCCCACCTTCTAGGGATACACAGCGACATGGTGAGCAGCAGAACCTCCTCACTGCTCCACTTCTCTGCCCCCAGCCTTCATGCATCATTGTCAAATAGCTCCCTTCTGCACATGTTACAATCCCACAATACAGTGTTATTGTTTTGCTTTAAAGAGTGAATTATCTTTTGAGTTTTAAGTGATAAAAAGTCATAACTATTTCATATTTCCCTGTGTGGCTGCTGTTCCCAGGGCTAGCCAAGACTTTGTGCAGATCGAGCTTCCTGCCTCCTGGCCTCTCCCTGCGGGACTTCCACAGCGAGGCTGCCACAGCTTGTTCATCCATTCACCCACTCATGGACATTTGGGTTTCTTTTCCCCCAGTTTTTTGGCTACAATGAATAAAGCTGCTATGAACATTTGTATTCCTAAGTTCTCATTTTGGGTTTTGGTGAACATAAGTTTTTCATTCTTCTGGGATAAAGACCCAAGAGGGCAATTTCTGGGTCTTGTAGTAAGGGCATATTTAGTTTTTTAAAAACTATGCAACTATTTTTTGAGTTACTCTACCATCTTACATTCTCACTAGCAATGTATGAATGAGTATTTTTTTGTTTCAGCCATTCTGATAGGTGTGCAGTGATATTTTATTGTGGTTTAAATTTACATTCCCCTGATGGCTAACGAAATAGAACGTTTCTCTTGTGCTTATTTCGCATCTGTGTATCTTCTTTGGTGAGGTGTCTCTTCGTGTCTTTTGCCCATTTTCTAATGGGATTGTTTTGTTTTTTTACTGTCAGTTTTCAAGAGTTCTTTATATATTCTAGACACGAGTCCTTTGTAAGACATGTGGTTTGCAAATATTTTCTCCCAGTCTGTAGCTTATCCTTTCAGCCTCTTGACAGGATCTTTAACGGAGAAAAACTGTTTAATTTTAATGAAGCCCAATTTGTTGATTTTTCCTCTCATAGGCTGTGCTTTTGAGGTCAGGCCTGAGACCTTTTTACCTAGCTCTAGGTCCTGAAGAGCTCCTTCTATGTTTTTTTCTTAAGGTTTTCTAGGTTTGTGTTTTACACGTAAGTCCATGATTCATTTTGAGTTAACTTTTGTGTATAAGGCATGGAACTCAGGTCTAGGCTCATGGTTGCGTGTTCAGTTGCTCCAACACCATTTGCTGAAAAGGCACATTTCTGCTTTTGAATGTCTTGGTGTGGGTCTGTTTCTGGGTTCTCTATTCTAATCCCTTCATCTACGTGTCAATCCCTCGGCCACGGCCGCACTGTGTGCATTGCTGTACCTATGTAAGTCTTGAAATCTCATCGAGTGATTCCTCCCACTGGATCCTTCTTTTCCAAAATTGTCATAGCTACTCTAGGTCATGTGTCTTTCCATGTAAATTTTGGAATGAACTTGTCTATATCTACAGGAAGCCTTGCTGGGGTATTAATAGGGATTGTATTGAGCCTCTAGATCAATTTGGGGAGAACTGACATGTTTATTATGTTGACTGTTCCAATCCACAAACATTGTATGTTTTTAAGGTCTTTTTTCATTCTTTTTATTCTTATTAAGGACTTTTTAAAATTTCTTTCATCACATTGTTTATTTTCATCATACAGATACTGTACGTGTTTTATTAGGTTGATACCTCAGTATTTAATTTTCTTTGCATCAATTATAAAAGGTGTTCTGTATTTGATTTAGATTTCTGTGTGTTCATTGTCGGTATATAGAAATGTGATCCATTTTGTGTGTTGACTTTTATCCTGTAACCTTGCTGTATTCACTTATTAGTTCTAGGAGTTTTGTTGTTGATTCCTTGGGATTTTCTATGTAGATAACATCTGCAAATAGGGACATTTTTATTTCTTCCTTTCCAGTATGTATGCCTTTTATTTCTTTTTCTTGCTTTACTGCACTGGCAAGAACTACATTACTATGTTGAATAAGAGTGGTGAGAGTGGGCATCATTGTCTTGTTCCTGACCTTAGAGTTCAGTCTTTCCCCATGGAGTGTGATGTGAGCAGTAGGGTTTGTAGATGCTCATCGAGTTGAGGAAGTTCTCCTCTATTCTTACTTAGCTGAGAGTTTTTATCGTGTACAGGTGTTAGATTTTGTCAAACGCTTTTTTCCATGAATTGATAGAATCATATAATTTTTGTTCTTTAGCCTGTTGATATGCTGGATTACATTCACTTTCATTTTTGAAACATAATTTTTATGGCTATAGAATTCTCAGTGCACATTTTAATTTTTTTATTTAGGTACTTTAAGGATGTTGCTCCACTGTCTTTGATTTGCATTGCTTTTGATAAGAATCCTTACCTTTGTTCTTCCATATATAATGAGGGTTTTTTCTCTGATTGCTTTTAAGATCTTTCTCTTTATCACTAGTTTTAAACAATTAGATTATGTAATTTGGTGTAATTTTCTTCATATTGCTTGTGCTTGGGGTCTGTTGAGCTTCATGGATCTGTGGGTTTATAGTTTTCAGCAAATATGGAAAGTTCCGGTCATGATCTCTTTCAACATTTCTGTCCCTCCTTCAGCAACTCCAATTACACGCATATTAGGCTGCGTGAAGCTGGCCCACAGCTGACTGACATTCTGTTTTCTCAGATGGTTTTCCTCTGTGTTTCATTTTATGTAGTTTCTAGTGCTATGTCTTCAAGTTTATTAGTTTTTTTTTTCTTTTGAGGACGATTAGCCCTGAGCTAACATCTGCCACCAATCCTCCTCTTTTTGCTGAGGAAGACTGGCCCTGAGCTAACATCCATGCCCGTCTTCCTCTATGTTATAGGTGGGATGCCTGCCACAGCACGGCTTGACAAGTGGTGCCGTGTCCACACCTGGGATCCGAACCGGCGAACCCTGAACCACGGAAGTGGAATGTGCAAACTTAAGTGCTGCGCCAGTGGGCCGGCACCCTATTCATTTTTCTTTTCTGCAATGTCTAGTCTGCTGCTAATCCAGTGTATTTTCAACTCCAATACCATAATTTTCAACTCTGGAAGTTTGGTTTGGGTCTCTTTTTCATATCTTTCCTGTTCAATCTTTCCTCTGACTTCTTGAACATGTGGAAGATAATTACAACAGTTTTAATATCCTTATTTGCTAATTCTATTATCTGTTTAATTCTCCATTGATTTTGATTGGTTTAGTTTTTCACTTATTATGAGCGTATTCTCTGTTTCTTTGTGTCTGCTAATTTTTGATCAGATGTCAGACATTGCGGATTTTACCTCATTGAGTGCTGGCTTTGTTTTATATTCTTGTAAATGCTTGAACTTTGTTCTGGGATGCAGTTAAGTCACTTGAAAAGTGTTTGATCCTTTTGGGTCTTCTAGCTTTTAAGCTTTGTTAGGTAGAACCAGAGCAGCATTTAGTCTTGGGCTAGTTTTTCCCACTATTGAGGCAAAACCCTTTTGAGGACACTCCCTGATGCCCTGTGAACTCTGAGGTTTTCCACTCAGGGTGGGTCTTGTGTGAGGTCTGGGTCTGATCCTTTCTGATCCTTTCCAGTGGCTCCTTCCCAGGCCTTAGGGCCTTCCTCCCGTGCACGTTGATCAGGGCTCAGCTGAAGACTCCCAGGATCCCTCTGCAGATCTCCAAGCTCTCCCTCTGGTACCGACCCTGACACGTCAGCTGCCTTTGCCGCCCTGCACTCCAGGCTCTGTCTCCTCGACTCTGCCTGGGGCCCACCTCCTGGCCCAGGGCCTGGAGACCCTCTCCAGGCCATACGTAGGGGCAGTCACAGGGCTCCCCTTGTCTGCTTCCCTGTCAGGGATCACTGTCCTGCGTTGCCTGATGTCTGATGTCTAACACATGTTTCATATATTTTTTCCCTTTTTCACTTGTTTTGGTGGAGGGTAAATCTGGTCCCTGTTAGCCATCTTGGCTGAAAGCTGAAGTTCTGATGCGTGATTTTTCAAAGCTTCTTTGGTAGGCCAAATTTTAGTCAGAGCAGTAGTCAATCTTCCACTTTCCCTGCATTTTATTTCATATAACAATAATGCTATTCACATAAAAACTGCATGTCTAGCCAAGAGGGTGGCTCGTGATCACCAGATATGCCTTGGGGCCCCATATAATTTTAATCGGAAGGGAAAGCGTCAAACAGAGGCTGCAAAACAGCTTTAGCTGCCAAATGTGCTTTTTACCTGGAGGAAGGACAGAGATCCTGGGGAAGAGACAGGTTTTCATGGTTTTTAAAAAAACAACAGAGAAGAAAAACATGTCTGCGTTCAGGTGATGTGGGACCCTTCCCACATGGCTCTCGGTCACGTCGTCACTGTGCTGGGAAGTCTGTGCTGAGCTCCTCATTGTCTTGTCTGCTAGCTGCTGCCCCATCACACCGCACTGTCCTCCTCCAGAATGGGCTCAGAGACTCGGCCACGGCCTCTCAAAGGTCAAGCTACTTTGTAGGGACAGCTGCAGCTGATCTCACCCAAGAGACACAAACCCAGAGACTGACAGTGGACTGTTGGCATATTGAGTTTTAAAGCCAGAAAATGAAGATCACTGAATTCTGTAGATGTTTCTACCTTTGTGTTTTCATATATTGTACCTGAAAAATGTATTAACTGAGTGAGTTTAATTTGGAATTTGTAATGATTGGACATTAATGATATTCGGCTGGTTCAAGTTCACTTTTACTCTCTGGTGAGAAAGGGGTTTACCAAGCAGTTTACTCACTTAAAATAAGAATGAAAGTGCTACTTTTATGGGGACAGTTTTAAAGACTTTAGGAACATTCATCGTTTACACACAAATTAGGCTGCTAACTATGAGACTTGTTCCTATTCATTGAAGTAGAGCTAGCGGGACTTCGACTTGAAAATATACTATTAGCAATTAGTTCTTGTAACTACATGCACTTGAAAGGAATAAAGCAAATTTTTAAAAAATATGTACCCTCTAATCCAAAATTTTCAGTAATTTAGACTCCACTTAGTCTAGATAATAACAGTACATAACTCATGTACATGGTTCAACTATCGTTTTCAAAGTATTATCCAAATGTGCTCTACCTCATTGATCCCCAAAGCCGTCCTGTGAGGGAGATAAGCCAAGTCGAACCCTCAATCTATGGGTGAAGTTAATGAGGCTCCTGGTGTCTCAGAGGTAACTTGTGGGGCTACAGGGCTTTCTCATTGGGCTCTTGCTTTGAGGAGAGAGAACCTGACATTCATGCACTGACTCATCCCCTAACCCATCCATCTATCATCCACCTACTCATCCAGCCTTCCACCTATTCATCCATCCACCATCCATCCATCAATCATCCATCATCCATCCATCATCCACCCATCCATGTGTCGTCCATCCATCCATCCATCATCCACCCATCCATGTGTCGTCCATCCATCCATCCATCATCCACCCATCCGTCCATTCTCACTGAACTGACATGTTTTGCATATGTTCCCTCACTTACATCTTACTACTTTGCCGATGTTGAGATTCTATCACCATTTTACAGCAGAGTTCTTTACGGCACAGCAAGGTCTTGGTGCCCAAGGTTGGCAGGTGGGCCTGAGAGCAGCTCTGCTTGGGGCTCAGTTCTGTCCTGACGCCTCCACTAATTTAATTAATGCAGGCTTTGCTTGAGGCACAGTCAGTAAGCTGAGGCAGCACTGAACATCTGCCCCAGGTGTGAGAACTGAGAGCTAAGCTGCAGAGGGGGAGGGTCCCAGGACAGCCTGGGGTGAAAGCTCAGGGTCTGGCTGTCCTGGGAAGCCCTCCTCCCTCTCCCTGTCCCCACAGGCTGCCCTGCTGCAGAGCCCTCACCCTCCCAGGGGTCAGGGACCCCTCCTGCTGCCCTCCTGTTGTGCTTGGATTCAGGTTTCTTTGTGTTTGTCGGTTATAGCTTCCTGGCAGATATGAATCCTGACCAGGAGTGGCTGGCCCCGCAGGTTGGGCTCATTTCTGCCCATTGTGTCCCTCAGCCACGTTCCTGTAATCAGGCCCCTCAGCCAGGCCATCCCCTCCCATTGTGGCTGTTAGTGACAGATGATTGGTATTCCCCTCGGCATGGATTTCCTAATTATTCTTGGAGGCAGAGCAAAGCAGAAGATGGAGGCAACGCCTGTGGCTCCCACTGACCTAGCCGCCCCTGCCTGGAACTTCTATAGGGCCAGAGGTCCGGATGGCGGGGCCCTCAGGGGAGGGGCGTCACTCTGGGCAACTCCATCAAGCTGCACACATAAGAGGAATTCGCCCTTTGTGCACAGGGACACAGGTGCCAGGCTGAGGGGACCACACAGGATGGGGGTTGGCAGAGAAGGCGAGGAACTGAATAAATCAAAGCCCTATCTTATATGACGGAGGGGTTCTAGCCTGAGTTACAAGCATTGGCACTTTTGTTTCTAAGTTTTCTACATTTGACATTCACCGTGACCTGGAAGCTGTGTTTGTGCATGGGTCCCAAACCCAATATTCAGTTGTGTGCCGTGTGGGAGCTGTGTCCCAGAGCCCCTGCAGTGGGCCTGGGAAGGGTTCCCTGAGTAGACTCTGGGAGCCTTCCTGACCTAGTGTCCCAGTCACTTCTCTATCTTCAGGCCCCCTCTGGTGTGCAACTCTCGCAAGGCAGATCTGCTCCAAGCTTAGGGCCAGGATCAGGGTGAGGTGGGTGGGTGCAGATGCCTGACTGTCCCCAGCCCTGACAGACCCTCTCTTCATCCGACGCCGTGCCCCAGCCAGGCCAGACTTGAGAAGGTAGTTGGCAAACAGTTGCTGCAACCACACCTGTTTCACAGGTGAGGAAATCCAGACTCAGGCTTTGTCAAGGAGCTCGGCTGGCGTGGAGCCCCGGTCCCCACCAGCACAGTTTCTCCATCGCAGCCGGCTGAGCAGTCAGCTCCCAGCCTCTGGGAGTGGGGCCTCGGCCCACTTGGGCCTCACGAGAGTCTGTGTTTTGTCTCTTTCCAAAGCAACTCGGATAACTGTGCTTACTTGTCCTCAAGGACCAGACAGAGCCCAGCTGACCTTGATGGAGGAGGTCAGCTGCCTGTCTCCCCGGCATCAGGTCGGGGCACGAGGAACAGGCTGCCTCAGTGACCAAAGCAGAAAGCGCTTCCTCTGGCCGGGGGCTGAGGGGCGAGGGGAGAGACTCAGAAGAAGCAGCGATGCGAAGGGTGGGCTGTGTCCCGTGCAGGGCAGTGGCTGCACCCTGGGTCCTCCGGCCGTGAGGTCGCGTCTCTCTGCCCCGCAGGGCGCTCCTGTGAACTGGGCAGGGTGGGCGGGGCACTCCCCAGCTGGCCTCGGCTCTGCTGCTCTCTACCAGCGCTGTGGTCTGTGTGTCTGTCTCCAGCCCTGCCACCTTGCCCCTGTCCACTGCCTTGTCAGGGCTCTGAGAGGCCAGCCGGCCTGCCTCCTCCCTGTGCTCCCAGCTGCAGCCCAGACAAGGGCACCGCCGGCCTTGGCGGACACGCAGCACCCACTTCCTTCTGCGTCTGTTGGGCCGTCTCCGTACGGAAATCTGTACCATCAATGGAATATTCTCCAATAACTGCAGCCACCGGGAGACTAGGCTGGGTTTCACTGTAATTCACAGAGGTGGGAGCACCTTCACCGAGCTGGCAAACCCAAACTGCACTGGGTCGTTTTGTAGAATAAAGACGGCTGCCGTCTTGCCTGAGAGCTGTGGCAGGCCCACCTCCGTCCTCCTCGGGGTTCGACTGGATCTAAGGATTTAAGATACAGCAACGTGTCAGCCCACATCAAGCTGCAGTCTATTGCAGCGTTTGAGAAAAACCTCCAATGGGAGAGTTTGTACACTCCACTAACCGGGAAACCATTAACCAGATCACTTGTTTCCTGATTATTCCACTAACCAAAAATTCCTGCGTTACATTTTGATGGACTTGTGATGAAATCTCAGGCAGTGTTTCTTCAATGAGGAGGAGTGGGGTTCCGCTCCCCAGGAGGACGGCAGAAGTCCTGCCTCGCAACTGAGCTGGGTAGTTTGTCAGTCGGGAGAGCTGTGAGGAGATGAAGAAGAACCCCTGAGCACAGAGCCAATTAGGGATCCGGAGCAGAACGTGTGGCTTCAGAAAGTACGCAGAGGAGGCGGGCATGTCGGCTGTGGGAAGCCACTCAGCCGAGAGCTCCTGGGAGAAACGGTTTGGGCCCCAAAGCAGGATGCACCCTGGTGGTGAACAACAGCTCGCTGCAGGTCGCGCACACAGCCGGGTAGGAGGGCCCCTCGTTAGAAGCATTTGTGCTCGTGTGGAGGTGCTGTTGGCTCCAGGAGAAAAGGCTGATTTAGTTCAGGCTGTGGGGCCTCTCCTCCCTCTTTCAGCAAAGAAATCATCGCCACTGGCCGACCAGCTCCCTAGCCCGAGGCCTGGAGCTGGACCAAGATGATTGCACGTAGGGCGGAGGCTGAGCAGATGGAACAGCATCTCTGGTGTCCCTGCTCAGACTTGGGCTGAGTCCTGGGTGGGATCTGAGTGCTGGACGGGGGCCGGGGTGGGAAGGTGTAGTTACAAAAGAATGTGTACCCTGAACCCTGCCGTCAAGGAGCGAGCGCCAATGCAAGAGAGCAGAGAAGGGCTCTGGGTCCTGGTCACAAGTGGATAGCGCAGAGCGGGGCACACGCGTGTGGGGAGTTATGGCCCCTCCATGCTCATCCTTCCTCTTCCTCGCTCGGCCAACCTTTCAAACACTTCATAGGATGATGGATGCTTCGCCAAGCAGTTCTTACAGGATGTTAGAGGGTAGCTTTTATCCCTGATGACCTCTAGAAGACACGTCCTCTCTGCAGCCCTGTATCTCCCTGGCTTGGCGCTCCACTGGGCAACGCTGCCTCATCCCATCTAATGGGCCTTAAATTGCACGGAATCAGTGTGCCTTCAAGGTGCCTATTTTTGTCAAAGAAAGGCCATTTCCCAGTCGTGCAAACTCAACCCCTTCCCCTTTGTGCCCTTAGAGTCAGAGACTCTCCCGTAAAAGACAGATTCACCTTTTCGAGGCCACACATTGTTCAGGGCAACTTCCATTGATGACCAGTGCCCAGTGTGCAGACGTCTTGTGTCAGAGACCCACGTGGGCCAGCCTGGTGGAGGTGGGGAGGCCGGGGTGCCACACTGATGTGAAGCTTTTGGTGGAGAGAGGGGAAATCTGGGGTCACAGTGCTTCGGGCCACACGGTGGGAGCTATGTGTGAGGACAGGGCCACCATCCCATGGCACTCGGCCACTCCTCACCCTTGACAAGAAGGCCTACAGACTCTAGCCCCCATCCTGAGACACTTCATCAGTCTCCTACCGAAATGCAGCCGGAGGGCTTCTCGTCAGCCAGATGTGGCGCCCCCAAGATAGTGGGGGGCTCCCTCGGCCAGCCCAGAAGCTCAGCTCATGTCAACACAAAGCAAGGTTCTTACTGTCATGCTTCGCACCTGCAGACGATAGACTACATAGGAAAACAAACAGCTCTGGAGTCACCAGCCAGATTTACCAAATGCTGGCATTTGCTTTGTGTTCACTGACACCGGAGAGCATCAGTCTGTGTTCTTTAAATTTACATAAAGGAAACCGTGTTCCATGTGTCATTTGCAACCTGCTTTTTTCACTCATGCTTTTTTCATTCATTCATGTGAACTGTTTTCTAGTATTCCATTGTGTGATGGTGTCATGTTTAGCCCTTGGCTTGTGGTCAGGGGTGCTGCTAAGACTGTCCTGACATAGCCTCTTCCTTTTCGCCTTACTCTTGTCTGGGTCGCTGGCTGTGACTTCCTTCACTTCACTCAGATTGAAAACGGCTCCCCAGTGTGGGGAGTTCTCCAACAGCACGAGGGGCTCCGTTTCCCTGCGACCCTGCCAGCATGTGGGTTTTGCACTCTGATGTATGCGAAATATTTCATTGTTTTAATAATCAACACTTTTTTGCATGGCCTAAAAGGAAAATTCGCTTTCCAATACATTAACGTAAAATTGTTTTTTACTGAGGAATTTGTAAGGAAAATTGAGGAAGGGACTTGCAATGCTTAGCAAACAGCATTCCTTCCCAGCGTCCCCCTCCTCTTCCCACAGTGATCTCCAGACCTTGTCAATTGTGCTCATCAATCTTTAAGCTAATGAATGTGGGTCTCTCCCTGCAGGGCAGGTGCAGACGGGGCATTCTCATGTCAAACACACTCTATGCTTCCAGAAGATTACTGTCCATTTGTGTGGCCTCGTTCTAATGACCCACATTGGTTTCTTATTCGCTTGGTGATAGACTTTGTCAAACTCACTGGCCTATCCAACCCCATCAGGCTGTCAGCCGACCCTCTGTCCATTCTCCTGGTCCTCCCCTCATCGCAGCCAGTGTGAGGTCTTCAGCCAGTGGACAGTCCTCTCCCCTGCCTGACAGGCCCTCACCAACCTCGGCCCCCTCCCTGCTAGGACTACAAGCAGCGTCCTGGGTACTGAGGTTGAAAGCTTTGCTGCCGTCCTGGCCGGGTGTTGATAGGACTGTGACATCCTCTCTGGGATGCTCTTCTCTCAGCTTGCCCTAACTGGACTCATCAGTGTACTTTGTTCATGAAATAAGGGTGTGGTTTTTCCCATCTTTTCTTCTCGGTGTGCGAGCAATATATATTTTTTCAATTACTAAAGTTGTGGTTTGCAAAGCAAATCTACCATTGCTGGCAGCCAGGGCTGGCACTAAGGCATATTCTGTGTTGTCAATCTCCTGAGGCTAAATCTCAGTTTAGCTTCGAATATCAGTTTAGAAAATTGAGGTCCTATGAGCCCGCTGTTTAAAGAGAGAACACTTTAATAAAAGCTTCCAGGAGTTCCATGAGCCTAAATGTGGTGAGAGTAGATTTAAGAATTGAAAGACAGAAAGACTCTCCCTGACAATACGTATTTGGAAAAAGACAACCATTGGCCTCCCTCTCACCTTATCACGAGCTGCATGCTCAGATGACACGTGCGGGATCAGCCTCAGACGAGGTCGTCCCCTGCAACAGGTCAGGGACACACCACCAGCTGCAGCAGGGCAGTGACACCCCAACGCCAGGCAGCACAGTTCCTCACAGAACCACGCTCTGGAGGGAACTATTCGTCCCGATTGATTTTATAGTGGAGGACAGCAAGGCCCAGGAGCGCTGGTGATTTGCCAGAGTGACACGGCTAAGGGCAGGAGTTTCAGTGGATAGAGCGGGGGTCTGTGGGTGTCTGCATAATGTGCCCCCATCCCTGTTCCAGAACCCTCCGTGATGAACTCTGGTGCCCCATTCTGTGTCACGCTTGTCACCATGGTACGTGGGCTGGCTGCACATGGCTTCCTTACTGTCTGCTACCACTGGAAGGAGGAGCCTGGAGCCAGCACTTGTCCACTCACTGCCACACGTTCAGCAGGTGCTCCACAAACACACGCCGAAGGCAAGAGGGAAGGAACACAGTCCTGTTGTGTAAAAAATTCAGGAGAACGACATCCGGGCAGCTCAGCACCTGGGGGCATGTCTTTGGTTTTGGCACAAATTGAGGTCTATGCAGACTCAGCTGAAATGTCTGTCTCCTTTTCCTCATCTGTGAGAGGAAGGTTTGGTTGCAGGCTCCCTCAGAGCCCTCCACTCTTGGTCATTGAGGAGAAGATTCCAGAGCTGAGGGGAGAGTACAAGTTGCAGACCATCCTCAAAGGGCTGTCCTCCCAGCTCTGTCCTCAGTTCTGTCCTGAGGGCTGTCCTCTCAGGTCTGTCCTCTCATGTGTGTTCTCTCAGGGCTGTCCTCTCACGTCTATCCTCTCAGGTCTGTCCTCTTAGAACTGTCCTCTCAGGTCTGTCCACACAGGTCTGTCCTCTCAGGTCTGTCCCCTCAGGCTGTGCTCTCACGTCTGTCTTCTCAGGCCGTCTTCTCAGATATGTCCTCTCAGGGCTGTCCTCTCAGGTATGTCCTCTCAGGCTGTCCTCTCTGACCTGTCCCCTCAGGCTGTCCCCTCAGGGCTTTTGTCTCAAGTTTGTCCTGTCAGGCTGTCAGGCTGTCTTCATAGGTGTGTCATCTCAGGGTTGTCCTCTCACGTCTGTCCCCTCAGGCTGTCCTCTCAGGGCTGTCCTCTGAGGGCTGTCGTCTCAGGTCTGTCCTCTCATGTCTGTCCTCTCAGGCTGTCCTCTCTGGCCTGTCCCCTAAGGCTGTCCTCTCAGGCTGTCCTCTCAGGTCTGTCCTCTCTGGCCTGTCCCCTAAGGCTGTCCTCTCAGGCTGTCCTCTCAGGTCTGTCCTCTCAGGCTGTCCCCTAAGGCTGTCCTCTCAGGGCTGTCCTCTCAGGCTGTCCCCTAAGGCTGTCCTCTCAGGGCTGTCCTCTCAGGCTGTCCCCTAAGGCTGTCCTCTCAGGCTGTCCTCTCAGGGCTGTCCTCTCAGGCTGTCCCCTAAGGCTGTCCTCTCAGGCTGTCCTCTCTGGTCTGTCCTTTCAGGCTGTCCTCTCAGGCTGTCCTCTCACTTCTGTCCTCTAAGGGCTGTCCTCTCAGGCTCTCCTCTCAGGCTGTCCTCTCTGGCCTGTCCTCTCTGGTCTGTCCTCTTAGGCTGTCCTCTCAGGCTGCCCTCTCATGTCTGTCTCTTAGGTGTGTCCTCTCAGGCTGTCCCCTCAGGGCTGTCCTCTGGAAAGGGCCACATCTACAGATGTCACACAGTGAGAAGGTGCGATATTGAGCCTCATTCCCATCCCTGGGTCACATAGGTGATTCTGATGACTGATGGAACCAAAACCCAGTGGAAAAGTGTCTGCTGCTTGAAATGCCCATGCTCCCCATTGGCTGTATTTCCTCACAGTGTAAGAGAGCAAGAAGGCCACACAGACCGTGGGGGTCCCGCCTCAGCCCACCATGCCCTCCACGTGCTGTGGACAGCAGCCCTGTCCGAAGGGCACAATCTCGTCCGTGTCAGCTGCTACCTGATGGCTTCTGTGAGCAGGATCCACTCACTGGGGGCAGCATGGCCGTGGCAGGGACCCTGCTGAATGACTGCCTGGGCAGCAGCAGCTGTCACATTCTGCCCACCAAGCAATGGCACCCAGGTCACCCTAGACCACTTGGCACCCCAGCTGCAGGGCTGACCCCAACTCTCAGGTGCCCCCAAGAGTGCCTGGGTGCTGACCAGCTGTGGCGGACAGCTGCAGTTTTACTTAGCGAGTAGAGCAGTCTGGGCTCCGCAGGAAGGTGGCCTGGCTCCAGCCTCGGAGGGGTCCCCTGCCTCTGGCCAGCAGATTGGCACTGCCTATGTACTTACCTTCATATTGCAACAAGAAGAAGCTTGTTTCAGAAATAAAATCAAGAAAGAAAAAATGACAGAGAGTAATGCACGTGGGACTCCTTTGTTCGTGCATTCACTCAGCATTCATTGAGTGCACCTTCCAGGCACCCTGTTCACCGCTGGGGAAAATCAAGTATCTTTCAGTATTTAACCTTCCTGTGTGCGACTCTTACGCCTGTCTCCCTGTGCTATTTGTAGGATCACCGACTTTTGCCTTATCAAGTGGTGGTTACTTTGTTTTGCTGGAAGTGGTTACGAAGGACCTGGGTCACCAGCTTTGCCCTGGTTGGCAACTACTCTCATTCCCTTTCTCTTTGGTGACAATGACTCCTAAATGCTTCTCCCTTTGAGCAGCATCATAACCGGTCTGCAGATGGGCTGGACGTGGCTGAGGGCCCATCAGGGGCACAACAGCTCTAAAGAGCTGTCCTGCTTGGGAACTTGGGCGAGAGAAGCCCAAGGTATTTCCTGTAAAATCTCACCCTTGGAAATCTGCCTATGAGCAATTCTACTAAACACTGACATGGGAAATTCGAGGCCTGTGTAGATGAGCGCTTTTCTGTAAACAGAGGCCCCAATAGCCGGGCGTCTGCGTCTGTCCAGTCCCCCAGACACCCCGTGTGAGAGTGGGAAGTCTTCATCCCTCCAGGAAGGAGAGCGGGATCCAGCAGAGGACTAACCACCCTGGTAGGAGACGGGCGGGAACGGGCTGCTGTTCAAGTGGGGTGTGGGCCCAAGTGCTCACATGGGTCTTATTGGAGGGTTCAGGGAAGTGAAGGGTTTGAATTGGCGGCAATACAGGGTGAGGCTGAAGCGTTCAAGGACGTTGGCATCAGAATGTGGGGAGCAACGCACTCACGTGTCCGGGGAAAACAAGAACAGGCTGGTGAGATGGTGGGACCTGTGGGCAGGGGTTGGACTCGAGTGCTGACGAGGGGATTTACTTATCACCAGCTAGAGGGAATGGTGGGCTCCTAGGAGGCTGTGACAGGATCAAAGCCATCTGTAGGGATTATTTTAGGGGCTGTGTATGGGCTGAGTGGTGGCAGGAGACACTGGGGGAGGAGAGGAGACCCCACAGGCCAAGCGTCTCAGCAGGGCCCTCACTGTGGGAAACGAGGAGGAAGCAGGTCGTGAGATCCTCATCAAGAGCTCCTCGTGGCTGGGACTTGGGGCAGACTGCTCTCGACGGGCACCCGCTTAGCTAGGACGCCACTCCAGGGTGCTGGGGAGCTGGCCTTGGGCCCCCATGGGTCCCCACGCAGCAGCTCAACGCCCTCAGTCCCTCCAGCTCTGGGCTCCAGGACCACCCATGGTGCTGCAGGGGGGACCCACCTCAGCCCCTCACAGCTGATGCCTCGGCCTGGGTCACGGGGGCCGTGGTGCCCCTGTCGACCCTGGAGTCCTCCCTCCAATCCAAGGGCCCCCCGTAGGTCCTCCTTGCCTTCCACCAGGAGTCCCAGGCGCCAGCCAACTGCCCCCAATTTCTGTGGGGGACTTTTTATTTTGTTTACTTCTTGCTGCTGCTTTGCCTGTTGCTTGTCACCTGAATTTCCTGCCATTCTTCCAGCACCTCCTGTTGGAACCTGCCCAGGAACTTCGGCAAATTGGTTCCAATTAACAAGATTGTAACCCCTTGAGCACGGGGGGTCCCCATTTCCCTGTGTTACCCCATACCTGGCTGCCTTGTCGGGTGTGAGAGGCGGTTGAACAAAGAAGGAAAGAGGCCGAGAAAGATGAGTGGCTGGAGGGATTCACTGGAGGCTGTGTGAGTTTCCCGGGACGGCCCTAACAAAGTCCTAACACTGGGCAGGCGGCTTTGACACAGAAATTTATCATCGCACAGCTCTGGGGGCTGAAAGTCAAGTCTAGTGTGGGCAAGGCAGGTTCCTTCCAAGGTCTTGAGGGAGAAGCTGCTCCAGGCCTTTCCCCTAGCCCTGGGCTGCCTGAAATCTTTGGGGTTCTCTGATCTCAGTCTCTGTCATCAGATGGCCTTCTCCCTGTATGTGTCCCCTTTTTATAAGGACACCACTTGTATTGGATGACGGCCACCCTACTCCAGTGTGACCTCGTCTTAACTAGTCACCTCTGCAACAACCCATCTCCAAATAAGGGCATATTCTGAGGTCAGGGAAGGACTTCAGCACGTGCATTTTGGGGGACACGACTCAGCCCTCAGCAGACGTCTGAGACCAACTCGGTAGGTTTGCTCTGCACATTGATGGTCAGTTCCCAGACTGCCCTCCATCCACCCCCGACTGGCTTACCCTGCTGCTCCTTCCTTCCTTCTTCTCTTGGCTGGAGCCCCTGCCTGGCTGGCCTCTGCCCTAGCCTCACGTCGTCCAGCCTCTCCCGGAAGCCTTTGATGCTGAACCTCTTAATGTCAAGTTCGTGTGCCCGATGTACAATTAGCCACTCAGTGAGACACAGTGCTTGGAGATGGAGAAAGGTTTATTTGAATTGGCCAAAAATGAGAAGGCAGGAGGAGAGTTTCTCTCAAATCCGCCCTCACAAGAGAAGAAAGCAGGGGGTCTGTATAGAGCTAAGGGGCTTGGGAGGAAGAATTTGCAGAAAAAAAGGGGAAGTCTGTGTTTCTTTCATTCCAGATAAGCCCTTGAGCTATCAGACTTCTGGGTATCAATGGCAGCTGGGGGCTGGTTATCTAGTTCCTTAAAGGCTTCTTTTTTCTTCTGCAAAACAAGCTCATAAATCCTTGTGGTCCTTGAGTCACCTCTCAGGTTAAACAAGAAAACAGCACATTGACAAGATTAACTTTTTTCATGTGTCTGTGGTGGGAACAAGGTCGAAGGGTGATCACGTTCTTACTGAATAATTACAGTAGCCTCAGGCACGGGCTTCACCTTCACAGGCCCCCCCACCCCGCCCCCCACCCCTCACCGCTGCCCTCTTTCCTGCCAGCCTTCCTTTCTCTCCTTCTGGTCATCAAGACTGAATCAATTTACACCTTTCTTTGTAACAATCAAGACTTAATTCACAATCATTTAGATTGAAACTAGTCCAGTTTACACTGAAGATAGCGGAAACAAGTTTTTTCTACAGCAGGATCTTCCTTTAAAATCCTCATTTAATCCAAGAAAAGTGAATAGTTAGGCAGGACTTCTCTAGAAAATGACAGAAATGAAAGTTAGTCTCCTCTGGACTGTCTCGGGTATGGTCCTCAGCAGTTGCACTCTGAGCCTGGGGACCTCAGCCCCACCCTCACCCCTCAAGGGGTAGGAGGGTTTAAGAGCAGAGCCCCGTTCGAGGGTAGATTGTTTCCTGTTCCGGCCCTGAGCTTGCCTGCGCTGGAAGGTAAAGCAGGAGTTCTCCGCATTTACTGCTGTAATGGCTCAACTCCACTCTGGCTCTGTTATCAGAAGCCAGCCCACCCCTGAGTGCCTGGGGCACAGGGACCGACTGGACACTGCCCCGTTGCTTTTGTTTTAAATCCTCTTGTGTGCTTCCAGCTGGAAGATGGGGCCTGACGCACCTCCAGGCACGGTGCAGATCTGCTCTGCGTCATCCGGAGACACACCAGCTCCGAAAGGGCCCGAGGAGCCAGGCTGACCTGCCTTCCAGGGCTGCGCAGGACCAGCTCTCCTGAAGTCCGCTGTGGGTGGCTCACTGACCCCGTGAAGGAGAGGCCTAAAGAGAATGGGGCTTCTGCCCAGGCTGCTCAAGTTCCCATAGTCAAGACCCCAGATGTCCTCAAGCTGACTTCACAGGAAACGCTGATCAGTAGCTGTACGTGCAGATAATGATATCTTCCCACGGTGTCCTCCACACCAGGGACCACAGCATCACCCCCTTCCTCTGTGGGGCGAGCTGTGTTGCCTGCAGAGCTCCCTAAGCATGAACACTGCAGATCCTAAGGTTCTGAGGAGCAGTGCCCGTGACTCAGCCAGGGAAGAATGTTTTCCTTGGCATTCGCTTCCGAGGAGCCGGAGTTGGCATCCACGTCTGGAAGCCCTCTCAGCACACGTGTGCGCTTAGGCAAGGCAGCGCTCTGTTTCTGTCTTCTTGCCACTCAGAAGGCGAGGGGGCGGGGGAGCGGAGAGCAACAGGAAGATGCTGCAAGAAAGCTTCACCGAGGGCTTGGGAAGAACGGGTCGGGTCCCAGGTGAGCCCGGGACCAAGGGGCCTGATTCTCAAGGGTTAGTGGACAAGCTGCTTTTATAGGATTAAAGCAACACCTGGGAAATGGGAGAAAGGTGTGGAAATTCATGGTAAAATTTGCCAAAGGCCATTTAGGCTTTGTCTTGTGAACATGAAATTAAGTAAATGAAGCAGTAAATCTGCCTCCTGTTTGGTGGGGCCAAGTTTCAACGTGTCACACCTAGGGAGACACCTTCAGCAACTGAGACTAGCACCATCTGGGGCGTTGGCTCCAGTGAGTCATGTGAAGGGCACCACCCACCGTGTTCCGCACCTACCCGGCCCTGGGAAAGCGGATTCTCCCAACACTGACCCAGCCTGACCCAGTCTTCCCACGGAGACATAACGAGCACATGAAAGCCAATGGCACTGACGCGGGCCTCCCATGATGAAGGCCTGATGTCTAGTTACACAACTGATCAGATGCCGTGGCCACTGAACGAATGAAAAACTAATGAGCGAATGAACGTGTATAAAGAGCCGTATTAGGAACTGACCGGGAAAGGAGAGGCTAGGACAGAGGCTCCGCCCTAGGCAGTATATTCTATGGGGACTCGGGGGTCAGCCCTGGTGGCCCGTTGTGTTCCATATGATCATGGTTTTCTGTGTTAACTGGAAGGTTTCATTCCTGTAACTCATCATTATAAGGGCTGACATTCTGAACTCGGTGGCAGGTCTAGACCTAAACAGGGACAGACTTAAGGCTCATATCCCCAAGCCCACTGTTGTTCTTTCTGTTCCTTCAGGCGCCTCTTGGCCTCACATTCTCTTCCCATTCCAGCTACCAAAGTCTCTCAGGTCGCACTAAGGTACAGGTGGCTGACGACTTCTGAAGTGTTGCTCCTGTGAGGAATAACTGGATTTCAACAGCATACTGAACTGCAAAACACAGCACGCACGCTACCAATTCCCACTCCTGCATCAGGGAAGACATCACTAATTGATCACAGCATTCTTTCCCACTGAGCCCAGACAATCCTGAACCTAGTGCTCCAGGGACCACTACCAATGAAGCAGATTAAGACACATCAAGGGAGACCTCTTTGCCATTCTGCCTTAAGCTAATGGCTTGAAGATGTTGATGATGGAGTTCCAAGCCTTAGTTGGCGAGAGAAGGGAACATTAGGATCGTCCTAGCTTGCTCGAAATCTCATCACCGAGTGAGAGCTTGTTTTGCATTGGAAGTTAGCTCTGTTCTAGGAACACCCTGAAAAGCACCAACCTCACTCTAATTTGCTGATTCATGTAGATGACTCTCCAGATTATAATCGATTTCCTTATTCGAATGTATGCTGCCTCCTCGCTTAATGAAGAAGATGGATCTGCAGAATATGGGAGTCGCTCGCCATTATCAGCGGATGATTGAAAACAGAACGAGGCCATTTCTTCCTCAGTGGTTGTTAATCAGTTTCATGTGTCTGTACAGTTTGGCTTGAAAAACCCAGTAAGGAGCCAACCTGAGTCCAAAAGCAGTGCACGGCCATGTTTCACTTCTGAATCCCTGGTGGCTGGCCAGGTGGACGTCAAAGTCTTCACGACACTTCTGGAAGGTGGTTGGCCAACATTCTCCCTGTGAAAGCGCCTGATGTCTGGTAGAGCTTTGCCAAGACCGCCCCTCCCTGAAAATTTACTCCCCGGTGGTATCTAACTCAATCCCTTTGTGAAATTCTCTGAGATGCCCAGGAGTATTAAAATTGCTATTTAAACCACACCTTGTTTATCTTCCTCAATGCTAAGTAGTAGATGGAAAGCACATTTCAGAACACTTGATGTTCATACAAGCACGGTTAAGTTTCCTGATTTATTCCCAGCTCTTGAATCAACAGTTCCTTTGAAGTTGCCCTGAGATGGGATTGCGTCCGGGGTATGCTTCCACACTGGAGCCCTGCCGTTCAGCACCTTGCTATCCAGCTTGTCCACCATGAGGCAAGTGACTGCTCACTCCCCCTCCTCCTTACTCCTCCTTCCCCTCCTCCTCCTTCTTATTTGCTGAAAAATAAAGCTGTATTGTTTCCACTTGGCTTGGGAGAGGCCTGGTGCTGGAGGGAGAGTCTCAGGCGGAAGTCCCGTGGCCCTGGGCCGAGAAGGCTCCTTGTTGGCTTGAGATACTCGCCCGGCCGGGTCATCAGAGTGTAATCAGGTGGTCACTGTCTCCTTGATGAGCCCCACCTCCTGGTTCAGGGAGCGGTTTCAGGAGGTCACAGAGATGGGGTCTGTGCGGGCAGAAGCCAAGGTGTGCAAACCAGCAGGGCCAGGCCAGGGTGGCCCCACGGCATCCAGAATGCAGCCCCACTCCCCCCGTGACGGCTCTGCCCCGGCTAGAGGAGCCCGGTGCCGGGCAGATGCTGCATCCCCGCGAGATGCTCAGCGGTCCTGCTCTTCCTCTGGGCCAGATTGTGGGAGGACTGGCCCACACCCTCCAGGGCCGCATCATCACAGTGGAAATAGGCCCAGAGAGAGGTAGATGAGGAGGCTTGCAGGCACAGGTTGACCAGGCGACTGATGGTGGCCTCCACCCCTGAAGAGGATAATTGTGGAGAATCTGGGAGTTCATGGGTGGTGACAACAAGCAGTTAACCACAAAAAGAGTGTCAGCTGGTCCTAGAAGCAGGGGCAGCAGAGACGACATTCTGGAGCTGTGACTGGATGGGAGGTTAGTGGGTTCCTTGGGACAATTCTTCCAACACTGTAATCACAGGCCAATGTGACTGCCAGTTGCCGTGACAAGTGACTTCCAGAACTAGACCTGCTTTTTCTCTGCCAGATGACACTTGAGGCTGCAGCTCGTCCCTGCTGCCATCTTTGTCGGGCTGATGGGGTTCCCGTTCGACCTTGGCTGACCTTGGCGTTCCTTTCCTGCTCCAGCCCCAGTCCGATTACGCTACTCTGTGTCTTCTAAACTCAGCGACAGTCAAGTCCTTTCCTGCACAGTATAACTGAAGCCCTTTTCAGAACTTAGAGACTTTGTTTCACATGGAAAAAAGTGTAAACATCTTAGAGCAACCTAATAAGTTGAGTAAAATTATCTGGAGAAGCCAAAAGTGCAATAATAAATAAAGTGTAATCTTGGTGCAAACGAGTGTTTGGGGCCTGGATGTCCAGTTTAATTGAATTTTCCGGTTAACTCATGACTGACTAGAAAACCCTTTTTCTCTTAAATCTTGTTTAAAAAATCATACTAAAATTATATCTATTGTCCTTCTCAGTAAGTAGACAAAAGCAAAAAAACAAAAACGCTTACTCCTCTGATTACCAGATCTCTTACCCTGGATCCCCCAATGCAGAGCTGGGACAGAGGCTTTGGACGGTGGTTTATTAGGAGCGTGACCCCAGATGGCAGTGCCATGTTCTAGAGGTGGACGCAGGGAAGGAAGAGAAGCCAAAGCAAGGACACCTGAGTGTACTAGTTAGTTAATGATCACTGTGTAATAAATCACCCCAAAACTTAACAGCTTAAAACAGCAAACGCGTCTTGCCCCACCGTTTCTGCGATGAGGAATCCAGCGGAGCTCAGCTGGGCCCCTCAGGCTCTGAGTTCTCGCAGGCTGCAATGGTGGCGCTGGCTGGCTTCTGCCGTGGGCTCAAGGCTCAGTGTGGGCAGAATCCACTTCCAGCCTTGCTCAGATGGTATCGGCAGGCCTCACATCCCTGCCGCCGTCGGCTGGAGACCTCTGGGTCTTCCCAGAAGGGCGGTCACAGTGTGGGAGCTGACTTCCCTCAGCAAGAGAGCAAGAGTGGGCCGCCCACGACGGGTGCTGCGTCTTCCGTAACCCAGTCTCTGAGGTGACATCTGCCACTTTTGCTATTGTTCATTAATTAGAAGGGAGTCACTAAGCCCAGCCCCCTCCAGGGGAGAGGACTACCCTAGGCTGTGAACAGCAGGAGGTAGGACCATGGGGGCCATCTCACAGGCTGCCCACCCCACTTAGGCTGGCCACCTCCATGGGGAGGCCTTCTGAGGACCTCATGCAACACGTCTCAGAGCTGCTCACTCGGCAAACAAATGAGGAAGCATCTGCCCGTCAGCTCCCAGTACCCGGTGGTCAAGGTGCTCAGGCTGTGCGTCTGGATGAGGCCTGGCCAGTGAGTTCCTAGGGTACATCCCCTGGGGTTGCAGAGAGGCCTGGACAGAGAGCAGGAGCACCAGGTACAGGCCAAGGTGAGGCCCCTGCAGGAAGGAGCGGCCGAGTGAGAGGCGGAGTCAAGAGGACTCGGGTTGGTCCACAAGAGGGAACTTTCAGAGTCCTCACCCCAAATACCAGAGCTGTGAGTCCAGCCCCACAGCTCTCCAGACCTCGCGCCCTACTCAGCAAGGTGCTGCAGGACAGACCCAGCCACACTCCGGAGCTCCTCTGGTTCTAGCCCAGCCCTTCCGTCATCCCGGCACTCCTCCAACCCCCTTCTCGTCACTAGCTCCCCCTGACAAGTTGTCCTCCCCCTGCCTCCTTCATCGCAGAGATTCTAATTCTTACCTGGAGAGAAAGCCTCAGAGCCTACCGTCCCCTCCCTGTTTCCAACCCAATCCAGCTCCCCTTCCTTCCACTCTCCAGCTCCCCACCCCGCCTTGTCACTGACTCTACTATACGACTCTTTGGAGCTCGCTCCAGCTGTGGCCAGATTCCGCTGCATTTTCCACTTTCCCCTGGACCTCGTCCCCCTAACAGACAATTCTGGGTCTCCCGGCAACCTCCCTCACTTGCCCTCCCTTCCCCCTCTGCTCCGTCCCTCTGCCCCTGTGCTGTAACCACAGGACCCTCCGCTCTTGCTCCTCCTGCATCTGCCCTGTCTCGCTCCGTAGTTCCTTCCGTGTTGGCCCTGATCTCAGCAGAACTGCTGGTTCCTTGGACACTTGACCGTCCAGGGTACCCACTGCTGGTTTCCAACAAAACCAGTCAGTGTGAACTCTGCTGCGTTCTCAGATGGCCAGCGGTGCTAGGGGAAGGTGACGTGCTGAAGGACTCGGGGGGATTGGAGCTGGCGGTCAGGACGGTGGGGTGGGGAAGCGGCCTCCCAGCATTTAAGGGGCCCGTGTACCCTATGCCTAAATATTTAAAAGTGTTCAATCAACTTAACAAGTTGTACAAAATATCTCTCCCCTAACTTGACAAACTTGCCTTCACATTTGTCATATTTTCACCTGAAAACCCAGCTTTGAACTTAGAATTCTCCCTGACACTGCTCGCCAAACGCAGCGGCCCAGGAAGAGCCAGTGCCCAGACCTCGGTCTGTTTTCCTCGTCCTCCCCCACAACTCTATCCCAGGCCTCACGTCCAAACCTGTCGCCACCCTGGCTGTGTCCACCCTCCAGTCCTGGAAGGAGGCCTCTGTGTTTGAGGAGGGAATTCTAGGTCCCCGGGCGTGGCGGGCTCCAGGCAGCCCCATTCCGTGAGAGCGGGCCCTCCTGCCTGAGTACAGGGTGGTCCTGGGGGGGATGCCCCAGGGGTTCCTGCTCTCACAGAGGGTGTGCGTGAGGCTGGGTGCCTACAGCGCGGCATGGGATGGAGCTGGCCCGGTGCTGCCCTGCTGTTCCGTCTCAGCTCCCTTGTGTCCCGAGGCTCTGAGGCACAGTGCAAGCTTTTGCTGGAGGACCACACAGGGTGAGGGTTCAGGCAGCTTTGACGGAGGCCGCAGGGAGGTGCTGGGAGGCCCCCTGGCTGACTGTTTCCCCGTCTCACATCTCCTTTCCTTTACCATCTAGGTTGAAATATCTCCACTGTCTCAGCTGCTCAGGTCAACATGACAAGACGTCTGGCTCAGTTCCCCAAGTGCCATTACATGCCTCTGGCACCTCTCCCACCTCCTGCCTGCCCGGTCACTGCTGCGCCACATCAGACCATCAACAGGCCATCGTGTCCACGCCCTGGCCCTCTCGCTGGACTCGCCACCTCCCAGCCCCCTGCTCTCCTGCTCACTCGAACCAAGCACTGGTCTGCCTGTCTCCTGACCCTGCTCAGAACCTGCCACGGCTCCCTGCAGCACACACAGCAAACCCAAAGCCAGAGGAGGGAGCACGGCACAGGCTGAGGCTCAGAAGACGTGGTCCAGTCCCGTCGCTTGCCTGAAGCATCAGAACTGAGAACTGGGTTTGAGAAGTGCAGGAGTGAGGGGTGAGGAGGGGCAGGCGGCAGTCTAGGTAGGCAGTTCCCTTCCCAGCACCAAACAGCACCCTTCCGTGGTGCTGCTGTGTCCTGCAGGCCCAGGGGGCCCTCCCGGTTCACACTGCAAGGCGAGGCATTCTGGCAGTCTTAGATGCAGGCCACAAGATGATGAAACAGAACAGCCTTGGAGCTTCTGGGCTCAGGGCACCCGGCGACGTTTAATGGTGTTCTGCAGGAAGTTCCTAATTATCTGTGAAATTGAGGATCTATTTTCAGATAAGACTCCAAGAACAGATTCCACAAGCGGGCTGAAAGTGCCTCTTCCTCCTCCATATCTGGATGGGGGGTGGAGATCCCGCCCTGATCACCCTGCGTGGGCAGCGCAGATGGACTGTTCACTCTGGCTGGCGAGGCGGAAAGCGTGTCTCCATACCCCAGTGGACGCTGTAGAGCATTCGAGCAGGAAGCAGAGCCTCAGTGTGGAATGCAGCTTGGTGCTCACTGAGCCCAGGCCCGAGGCCACAACAAGGGTCTCGGAGACCCCACTGGGGGGCAGCAGGGTCCGGCTGCATCAGGGCCCAACGCCCGTCACAGTGCCCTTTGTGGGGACCTGCCCATGTGCGCAGTCTTTGTTGTGCGGGTGTGAACTGCATGCTGTCCTCAGCAGTCACCTGCAGTGCATTTCCTGGGATGGGTGGGCCTTCATGGGCAGGCTGTCAGTGCACAGACACCTGGACAGGTCCCGCGGGGGAACAGGGTCCCTCAGAGCTCCGCCTAACCGGGCCTCCTTCAGGGGGCTGCATGTGACATTTGTGGGAATGCACAGAAGGAAGTGGAGGTGGAGAGGCATCTTACGACTTCTCAAGGTTCACATTTGGCTTTGCCAAAAGCGAAGGAAGAGGCAGTGCTGCCCTTGGCTTCACCTCTGTGTGGGCTCTCAGCTTGACCTCTCCGGTGCCCATCTTGGCTGGAGGGGCATCTGTGCCTTCCACCGGGCAGCACGAGGTCTGCTGGTAGTGGTAGTTCCAGCTTGAGGGCAGTGGATTTCCTGGAGTCCACACCACCTGGAGGGGTGTCCTGGCTGAGGCGCTGTAGCATATGTGTCCACGTATGCACCCAGCACCAGGTCTCCACGGAGAGCAGAAAGTGAGGACACGGCAGGCCCTGGGGGTTGAATAGGATCTTCTAATGACGGCAAGACATTGGGATTTGCTGATTCGTCTTTAATCTAATTAAAGACTCCTTGCACCGAGAGGCACAGTTGCGCCTGCATTTGTGCGTCCACGCACTCAGTCAAAGCCCCGTTTACTGAGGCTGGACAGACCCAGGTGGTGCTCTGCTCCAGGCCCAGGACGGCCATTCACTGACTGGGAGACGTGGAGGAGGAGTGCTCCCGGTCACTCCATCCCAGGACAGGCGCCATGGGCCTGGATCTCCTGAGACACCAGTGCCTGCAGGAGCTGATCTGCAGGATGAGGGGCGTTGGAAGGGACAAAGGTTCTCTGACCTTCAGGGAAGCAGCAGGGGACCACTCATCTGAGGGCTGTCAGCCGGGTACGGGTGGGAGAGCTTAAAGCCAGGATCCCCCGTCACAGATGCTCCCACCAGCTGGACGCTGCCCCAAGGCTGTCGAGCCACTTTCCTTGAACCATCTCGAACGAGAACTCGCCTGGTCCCGCCTGGTCTGGGACAGCTTCAATTGTCAGAAGCTTTCCTCAGGTTGCTACGAATTGCTCCCCTGGAATTTCTACCCATCTGTGCTGACCGTTTTCTGGCGCAGGCAGACCAAACCAACAGCCCACGAGCCCCTGCTGCCCCTCTCCCCAGCACCGCTCACAGCCTGCGAGAGCCCCCACGGCAGCCTCTAGTCCTGTCCTGTGGCTTTTCCTCTGGTTGTCAACGTTTTTCTTAGTGTGGCACCAGGAATCAAACACTGGCTGGAGATTTAATGTTAAGAAACTATTGTTAAATTTGTCCATGATAATAGTTCTGTAGTAATGTTTTATTAAAGATCTTAATTTTTTTAGAGACAATGCCAAATGTTTAAGGATGAAATATGATGTCAGGGATTAGCTGCAAAATAACACAAGTGGGGCAGCGGGTTGGGGGTTGATGGTGCAGGACTGGCCCGAGCTGGTCACTGTGGAAGTTGGACAGCAGTCCATGAGGTCTACATGCCATTCACTCTCTGTTTCTGTCCTAAATTGTCTGTAACATAAAGTCAGAAAACTATTAGGCCCAGAGCAGAAGTCCCTCAGTCTCGCATTCTGTGTCTCATTCCCAGAGTTGAAATTATCTGCAAGGCTAGAATGGAGGAGCTGCTCTGTCTTACGATGCCGAGACTTCGCAGATTCCTGGGCTGTCAGGTGGCCTTTCACAGCCACGGGCACCTTACACACACTGCGCTGGGTCGAGAGGAGAGGACCCTCTGTGTCCCTCCCACCAGCCCTGGCCGGCTACACTATCTTCTGTGAGCCATCACCTCATGGCCCTGGCGGCTCCTGGTTGCTGCACCGACACGCGAGTTTCCACCAGATGGGAACATGCGACCGGCAGCGCTCTCCAGAGACACTGTTGTTTCTGCTCTTTAGAGGCATTTTACTTTACATAGAAAAAAACACAGTCGCCAAGAAGCACCCGGGTTTTACTTCAGCTTGTAGGAATTTAATGTGTCAGAGAATTTTTATGCAAATACATGTCATCTTTCATTGAAAACATGTATAGCACACTGTGGAAAATGTTTAGTTGCAGCCAACTTTCCTTACAAAAATTTTTGCACATATAAATACACATATTCCCTAATTCCTCCTATCACGTGTCTGGTTTAACTCCTTCCAGCCTCTGAGGAAATTCAGAAGACGCAATTATTCGTGCTCCTGTCCCTTGCCCACTGCACTTACCCAGAAGAGGTTTTCTGGGAACGCGTTTACTTGGTTCCCATTTACCCGCCGCATCTTCCTCCTTGAAGAAAATCCCTCCCCTCCGTGTTGTGTGTGTTATACAAAAGCGCAACTCTCACAAGTGATCAGGTGGAGGCCTTTTTGTTGCAGATACAAAGGGGATTTGGGTTGTGTTTGTGCTTCCAGAGGCTCAGCAGCCTGAAAGCTGAAAGGAGCGGAGTGTCCACAACGTCAAGAAGGGAGAATCCTTGCATTGCCTGTGCTGTGAAGGTGCCCGGTGACAGGCGCTGACTCAAGCAGATCCTAACGGGGAAGGAGCACAGGCCCCCACGATCGTCCAGCGACAGACCACACCCCACCCTTCAGAAGTTCAAAGCCCCCCGCCTCTCCGACTGGGCCCCTCACGCCTGTTAACCTGGAAGGAGCTGGAAGGGGCAGACCTATGCTCAAATGACAAAGTCTTCTTTCCTGGAGCCACCACAGAGTGAAGTGGGCCGTGATGGGGAGCATCCTGGTGACTCTGGTTGCTCCCCTGTGGGGGCTCACCTGTGTGAGGTTCCCCTATGTGGGGAGCTCACTTGTGTGGGGTTCATCCGTGTGGGGCTCACTCGTGTGGGGCTCACTCATGTGGGACTCACTCGTGTGGGGCTCACTATGTGGGGCTCACCTGTGTGGGGCTCACCTATGTAGAGCTCACTTATGTGGGATTCACCTGTGGAGGGCTCACCTGTGTGGGGCTCACCTGTGTGGGGCCCACCCGTGTGGGGAGCTCACTCATGTGGGGTTCATCCATGTGGGGCTCACTCGTGTGGGGCTCACCTGTGTGGGACTCAGACATGTGGGGCTCATCCATGTGGGTCACTCGGGTGGGGCTCATCTGTGTAGGGCTCACCTGTGTGGGGCTCACCTGTGGAGGGCTGATGTGTGGGGCTCACCCATGTGGGGCTCACCTGTGAAGGGCTCACCTGTGGAGGTCTCACTCGTGTGAAGCTCACCCGTGTGGAGCTCACCTGTGTGGGGCTCACCTATGTAGAGCTCACTCATGTGGGATTCACCCGTGTGGGGCTCAGTCGTGTGGGGCTCAGTCATGTGGGGCTCACCCGTGTGGGGCTCAGTCATGTGGGGCTCAGTCGTGTGGGGCTCACCCATGTGGGGCTCATCCGTGTGAGGCTCATCCATGTGGGGCTCACCTGTGTGGGTCTCACTCGTGTGAGGCTCACCTGTAGGGGGCTCACCTGTGTGGTCTGAAGCCTCGTGAGCCCTTTACCATGGGGCTTCACTGCTTCACAACAACTCTGCTGAGAGGCCTTTTGTCACCCTTATTTACAGAGGAGGAAAAGGAGGCTGGTGGAGTCGAATGGGGTCCACGGCCCCACATCTCAGACTCTCGTCCACCTGTCCCCGAGCCTGGTCACACCTGCTGTCCTGGTGCGTCTGGGGAAGGTAGTGAGTGATCACGGGTGGGTGGGACGCCCGGCCCCTGCACGCTTCCAGCACTGGCGCACCGCACCTTGCATTCACAGAGACCCTGTCACGCCGCAGTTCAAACCGGAATGCACTTATCTGGAGGGCTTCTGGCAGTCTCAGGAGGTTAGGGTCTCAGAGGGCACCTAGGGCAGGCATGGGTGGGGGCTGTGTCCTGGCCTCCTACACGCTGGGCCAAGGGCAGGTGACCTCAGTTTCTGTGACCCGAGTGAGGCATGGGAATCGTTTCGTTCAGGAGGAGGGAGGTGTGATTTTCTTCGTAATTCACGCCCCACCGCACGGGAAGCCCTCCTAGTACAAGTGTGGAACTCGGGGACAAGCTCCATGCCCCACTGTGTCCGAGCCACACTCACGGGTGAGGCCCTGTGGCTGTGCTGCCCTGAGTCAGCAAGTGCGTGAGGCTCACCTGGTCCTTTGGGGCTCTGTGGGAGGCTGCCCCTGTGCTCACTGCCAGAGGCCTCCGTGGCGAGGACCAGATGGAGCTGGGGACAGGGCCCACGCCACGACGGAAGCGGGTGGCCTGGGGGAGGGAAGGCAGGGAGGAGGGGCTCATCGGGTCTCACACAGGCGGTGCTGCAGTGCTGTGGCCGGCCTCCGCAGGTGCCCCCCCTCCACCCGCCTCCATTCCACAAAACGCCGTCTCCGTCCACACCCACGCTTCTGTCTGCCTGTCTTCCTCGTCTCCCTCGTCTTCCGAGGCTGAACTGCTGCCACAAGCAGCCTCTGAATGCTCGCTCTCATCGGCCAGCGCTCTCCAACTTTGTTAATCAAGACCGGCCACGAGAAATGCACTTAACGTCACAACCAGCACACACACATGGAAGGGAAGCAAAAGCCCATGAGACAGCCTCCCGGTGATGAGCGATTCCTGATGGAAATCATCATTTCTAGGATGATCATAGAAACGGAGAGTTCTGTTCCATTTTTTCACGCTAGTTAGGACTCATTAAATTGATTTCCCAACCAGCTAATGGGCTGCGACCTGCAGTTTGTGAGCGGCCCGGAGTCGTCCGCAGCCTGGAACCTCGTCCCAGGCAGCACTCCCACGGGGCTCCTTCTGTCCTGCCTCGATCTGCCTTCTTCCTCGTGGCTTGAAATCCATGCGCCTAATTACCCTCCTGGAGGCTCTGTGCCGTCTGCCGCCCCCACAGACCCGGCACTGAGCCTTCACCTGGCACCCACTCACCCCAGGGTGGCTCCAGGGCACCCGGTCCTCCAGCTCGTCTGGGGGTGCCTTGGAATCTGCATTTTCATCTTGCAAAGGCACTGCATGCCTGGAGCTCTCCCTCGACATGGCCAGAAACCAAGACGTGAGACAGTGGTACAACAGACAGGAAACGCAGCAGAATCTCAGGCCTAGAGTTATGGATGGTTCTGGAAATATTCTTCATATTTTCCAAATGTCTCCAACGGATCATATTACTGTAAGAACCAGAAAGAAAATCAACATTAGGTTGAAAACAAAACAAAATGCGAGTGCTGTGGGGTCTGCCCGCGTTCACCGGGATAGGGGGTACCTGGTTCCAGGAAAAGCCTTCCTCTGAAGGCCCCCGCAGGCACCATCTCTCCGTGCAGGGTGGCCTGCTGCAGGAGGCCTCTGTCACAGGGCGCGCCTGCCCTTCGAGACGGTGACTTGGGGCAGGAATAGCAGAGTGAGGAGCCAGGGTCAGTGCCTGCCGCCTGCTGCTCAGGCTACCAACACGACTGCGCGGTGCGGCCCCTCGAGGCAGCTGGGGCTCCGCGCAGCAGCCTTGCTGCTCGACAGGGGCTGGCTGTTCTTGGGATCCCCAGCTGTGGGCCTGAGCGTCCTCCTGGACAGTCGGCTTTCCTATTTCAGCTGAAGCCTGGCTGAACACTCCTCCTCCTACACACAGCCCGCAGGGTCTCCACACATGTGCACTCGGGCCGCTTCCTCCCTGCCAGGTGGGCTGTGCCTCTCCTGCTGTGTGAGCCGCGCTGTGTGGCTGTCACTGAGCTGGGTGTGAGGCTGTGGGAGAAGGGGACAGGGCCCTTGGCATGTGCCTGTGCCTCTGTGCTGGGGCTTGTCTCCGCAGGACGTCGCAGGTCTACCCGTGGCCTCATGGGCTCTTCAGTGGTAACGATGAGGTTGCCCCACAAACCTAAGTGCCTGTGCCACCTCCAGAGCTGAATCTGGACGGGGAAGGGCACAGAGCTCCCCTCAGAGAGCTCCATCAGCCCTCCGACCAGAGCCAAGGGTGAGGGTGCCCTGAACTCCGGCCTCGAGGCTCTGAGTGAGGCAGGCAGGAGGGGTGGAAGAAGAGAGGAGATGGCGAGGCCTCATCCCTTCCCTCTTCCACTTCTCCGTTCTGCCTTTATGTCCCCTCTTTCCAAAGCGACGAGCTCAGAGGACAGAATGCAACTTCTGATGGTTCTGGACCTGCTTGTGGAAGAAGCTCCGGGAAGAAAGGACAGGAGAACCTCTTCGTGAGCCTGGGGTAGGGAAGGTTTCTTAACCGGGACACGGAAAACACTAACAATAAGGAAAAGATTGATTCAGTCTGGTTTCATTAAAATTAAGAACTTTTGTTCCTCGAAAGACACCCTTCAGAAAGTGAGGACGCACGCCACAGACCAGAGAGGAGGTCTGCAGTCATGTAGCCAACAAACACCAGAGATGTAAAGAGCTCTTACAATCAATATGAACAATGCCAACAATTCCCTTTCCTAAAATGGGCAGAAGACTTAAGTAGGCTCCACGAATCGGGAAGTCCAGACGTCCATCAGCGTCTGGAAGGGTGCTCGTCATCCTTACTCACCAGGAAAGTAACCACTGCCCCCCACTCCAGAAGGACAGAAACGGAAAGGACTGACAAACCCAGTGTGGGCGCGGACATGGAGCACGTGGAATTCCCGCCTTCCTGACGGAGTGTGTACTGGCGCCCGCCTTGGAGAACTCTCTGGCCGGGCCACTAACGCTCAGCACACCTGTGCTCTGCCACCCGTTGATTCCGCTGCTGGACAGATTCTCCACAGAGTGAGCGCCTGTGCCCACTGGAGACGTGGAGAGAGTGTTTGTAGTTTTATTTATGAGAGCCGAACACTGGACCCGACCCAATGTCCATTGACAGCAGAACGGAGAGTGAATGAACTTGGTGTGTCCATGCAGGGGAGTGCCACACCACACTCAACACAACCTGTCCACATGCAGCGGGACGGCTCACAGAGGCGAGCTGGGCACAGACGCGTGACTCCACGTACACAAGCGTAAGGCAGGCAGAACCACCCATGACAGAGCTCAGGACAGTGACTGCCTCTGGGGAGGGGACCAGGCCCACTTCTGGGGGTCAAAGACATTCTCCATCTCCATCTTAGAGGAGGTATCATGGTGAATACTCGTGCAGACATCCTCCCAGCTACACTCTCGCTGTCTGTGCACTGACTGTACGTCACTTGCACCAACTTTAAGGAATCACAGGCCCTGGAATCAGGCGACACTGGATTGGAACTGAGGTCTGCCACTGTTATGTTCCTGCCCGACCTCTCCATGTCCCAGTTTGCTTGTCTGTGAAGGTGGGATGACAACAGCTGCCTGCATCTCCGATGCTGACATGAGGATCAAATCAGTTAATACTAACCAAGGGCTTGGAGTCCTGGCTAGCTCATGCTCGTGCTCAGTAAGCACTGACTACTTCGATTGTCTGATTATTCATTCTCTCCAGGTGGTCAGACTTGTTTGCCACGGGCTGGCGCCACCCGTCCATTTCGCCACGCTTCCCCATCATGTGGCCTCACGCTTCACTCACGCAGCCAAAACAGGTCTCGGGAAACAGCCCATCTGAGAGCTTTCATTTCTCTGCAGGCTTTAGTCCTGTCGCCCACGGCGTATAAACATTGCTCAAGAAACTTGGCACTAGCCACAACTGTGCTTCCACATGCTGGCAGGTTAGGGTAACCGGAGGATCCCAGTAAACACAGAAATCATCGGTAAAGCTGAGAGTTATAGGTAAGATTCGGAATTTAGAGTTGCTTCTTATGCTAATAGTTGTTTTCCAGCTTGGAGCTGAGAAGTGTCCTAAATCTGAAAATCAAATTGCATCCATCTCAGAAAAATAACAAATGAATGCTTCAACAATTTACGAAACAAGTGAGCAGAAACTCAGAAACCCTGCAGGGGGCACAGGCTCCTAAGTGGTTTACTCACGTCCGGTTCAGCTTCCAGAGCGCTGGGGGCATGCGCCTGGTCCACGCAGTTGCACCAGCCTTGCCGTGGTCTTCCTGTGGGATTTGCCATAAACTTTATGTGGAGTCTTCAGATCTTCAGGTATGTTTTGACCAAATGGCCAGGAAGTTGGATGAGAAAGCTTAATGTATTTCTACTCCAGGGTTCTAGGAAGACAGTCGCCCTGCAGCCTCTGATCTGACCTTTGGGAAGCGGGATAATTGTTGAAAAGCATGTTGAGAGTGAACAATATTGCTGTGTTCCATATAAACACACACAGTTGAGGAATAATGTCTAGAACGCCGCTGTTTGAAGCCACAGGTGAAAAGCAGTAAACCAGTGTGAGAGAGGCGGTTTTGAGCCACAAGTGTTGTCCTAATGGCACCTTGATAACATGACTTCCAGGCACATCAAATCAGTTTTTTAATCTTTTTAATCTTCATGGCCCCCAGGAACTATCTAGCCCTGGCCTGGGGGAGGGGCTGAGACAAGTTATCAAGACCAAGTAATTGGCCTCCAGAGTGGAGTCAGACCCGCCAAGACAGACTGGTCAATGTGCTCAGCAGCGCTCTGCGGCTGTGGCGCTGGTGGCGAGCGCTGCTCCCAGGTCTTAACCACAAACCTCCTCAGATATGTTTCTCAGAGACCTTTAAGTTAGAAGCAGTGCTCGTCATCAATCTTTCACAATGGCTTTCGGGAGCCACAGTTCATTTAAACATTTCACGTTTTTATTGCTTATTGTGGAGGATAGTAATTAAAGCTGTCGTGGTCACGTGATTAAGACTAATGAAAGCAGAAGGACAGGTTCCCATTTTCCGTCAGCCTGGATATTCGTCTCCTTCCCGCACAGCGGGGTGGGCTGAGAATGGGGGGACACTTCTCTTCCCGGGGAAGCCCACTTCCTAGAGACCTCAGCAGACATCAAACTAAATAACCTGGCTTCACAGAGGGTGAACCTCAAAGACCAGTGGTCCCCTCGTCCAGGAAGAAGGGCGTGTGGAGATGGACCCGAGAGCACCCATCTTCCTGGGTGAGTGGGGCCAAGGAGCACGATAACAACATCCTGCTGGTATGTGTTCTTGGCCACCGGGAAGGAGTCCTGGAAGCGAGACAGGAATTAGTCATCCCACAATTAGTCATCTGGCCGTGTAGCTTGATACTTGAGAGAAGGGATCTTTATTACAGAAACACCATTCAGCCATTGGCCCAGTCCTTGACTGCTCTGATTTCTCCCAAAATTATAATTAGGAATGGTTTAAACGAAAATGAACATGCAATTTTGAGCAACCCCCAAAATGACTCAACCAGAGCATTCCCTGGATGCTCCTTCGTGAATCAGCCCATTCACTCCCTGGTGATCTGACCTTGGTGCGCAGCTTTTCTACTCTCTTCTTCTCTTTCATCGCTTTTCGTCTTCCCTTCTAGCTCTGTCTGAATCCAGATGCTCTGCCCTCAGCTTTTCCTTTCCTCAATGAAAACCATAAACAGATTTGAGAAAGGAGAGGGCACTCTGTGCTGACCACACAGGACTGACTGACACGAAGAATTCTTCTGAGATCCCAGAGGTGTCTTGCTTGCCATGGGCCTTTGGAGAGTGTCACCTCTGGGTCTGGAAGGGTGGTTCTGTCACCCTCTTCTCCTCTGGTTGGGGACGGCCATGTGATCTGCACTCACCCAGGCTCTCCGTTAGTCCTCCTAGCCTTCATATTATAGTCGAGGTTCGTGTTTTCTGCCATCCCGTATTGTATAGGGGTGTCAGGGATTCAAGAGCCAGAGTAAATCTCAATTTATCTAAAGTGAAGGAGGAAGTCGCCTCTCACAGGAGAAAAAAGGGAAGTGGCCCTACAAAGTGGGGGACAACTTCCCAAGCTGAGAGGGTCAGAGATGGTCATCTCTGAAAAATGCTTTGGATTTCAAGAAGAAAGTCCAGGAGAAGTGGACATATGTGCAGAAGACATTCCATTTCAGACTCTTCTTAGCTGGAGTCTCTGCCATCAAACCAGTGACAGGACTAACTCCAAAGGGTTAATCCTTTGGGGGTTTATTGTGGGACATGCATATTCTTCTTTACTTCCTCCTGAAACTCCCCTAAAATGACAGTGAAGTAGAGAAAGTGCAAAACCCCCAAGGATAAAGAAAACAGGGGAGGAAGCAACAGTTGACAAGGAATGGCCCCAAAGTTTTGGAAGCAGGTGGGTAAGTGGGAACTGACTTAGCACATGAGAGAAAGCTGAACTTAAGTGTGTGAAGTGGAAAGCTGGAGAAAGCAGTGACAAGCAAGCGGTTCAGTGTCCCAAAGACAAGGAAAAGCCCTCAGAAGTACCAGAGGCCCAGCAGGCTGCAATGTGCGGGAGAGTTGAAAACAGGGTGGTTGAGTCACCAGCTTTGAAAGAACAGTCAGACCCTCAGATTCTACCTCCTCAACATGCTCACCAGCAGGAGAATAGTTTCTCTATCTTGGCAGAAGCTGGGAGGTTGCCCTCTGGATGGGCTGCAGCAGGGATATCCCACATGACTGAAGGAACGTAGTGAAACACGTGAGATTAAATGACCCCCATACCCCTTCCTCCACTCGCCTCCCCGAATGCTGGCAGCTCGGCTTACTCCCTTGGCAGGAGATTGGAGGACTTCCCTCTGGGGAAACTGAGCATCCTAGAGATAAGACCTGACATCAGGGGTCCTCCAATGAAAGAGTTGGGGCTGCCTAATCACCTTATAGTGAACCCCATGAGCTAAAAAGCCCTGCCCATCTGGATATCCACACGCAAAAGAATGAAGCTGGATCTCTGCCTCATGCCATATTTAGAAATTGATTCAAAATGGATCAAAGACCTCAATGTAAGAGCTAAACCATAAAACATATAAAATAAAGCATAGGTATAAATCTTCATGGCCTCGGATTAGGCAATTGTTTCTTAGATATGATGCCCAAAACACAAGCAACAAAAGAAAAAAATAGAAGATGGATTAGATATCATCAAAAGTAAAAACTTTTGTGATCCAAAGGACATTGTGAAGAAAGTGAAAAGACAACCAGAGAATGGGAGAATTTTTTTGCAAATCATGTATCTGTTAAGAAATTGTATCCAGATTATATAAAGAACTATTACAATTTAATAGGACAATAATCCAACTACAAATGACAAAGGATCTGAATAGACATTTCTCCAAAGAAGACATTTGAATGGCCAACAAGTACATGAATGGATGTTCAACATCTTTAGTCATCATGGAAATGCAAATCAAAATCACGAGATACCACTTAGCACCCACTAGGATGGCTAGAATCAAGAAGTCAGATAATAACGAGTGTTGTCAAGGTGTGCGGAACATGGAACCCTCACACACAGCTGGTGGGAATGGAGAGTGGTGCCAAAGCAGTCTGGCAGTTCCTCAAACAATTAAACGTAGAGTACCATAGGACCCAGCAACTCTACCCCTGCAACATATCAAGAGAAACGAGCACCTGTGTCCTCACAAATAGTTGTACGCTGGGCTGGTCCGGTGGTGCAGCAGTTAAGTTCACACGTTCTACTTCGGTGGCCCCCCAGAGTTCGCCAGTTCAGATCCTGTGTGTGGACCTATGCACCGCTTGTCAAGCCATGCTAGGGCAGGTGTCCCACATATAAAGTAAAGGAAGATAGGCATGGATGATAGCTTAAGGCCCGTCTTTTCAGCAAAAAGAGAGAGGGATTGGCAGTGGATATTAGCTCAGGGCTAATGTTTTTCTTAAAAAAAAATACTGGCACACTAATGTTCATAGCAGAACTATTCACAATAGCCAAAAAGTCGAAACAATCCAAATATCCATTAACTGGTGAATGGATAAACAAAAAGTCGTAAATCCATATAATGGAATACTATTCAGCCATAAAAAGCATGAAGTACATTCCACAAATGAATGATTCCTGCTACAAAGTGGATGAACCTTGAAAACACGACACTGAGTGAAGGAAGCCAGTCACAAAACCCCACATATTGTACAATCCTGTTTATATGAAATATCCAGAACAGGCAAATCCACAGAGACATAAAGTAGATCTCAGTGCTTGCCTAGGGCTGGAAGGAGAGTGGGGAGTGTGAGGGGATTGGGGGGTGATGTCTAAGGGTTGCGGGGTTTCTTTTGGGGTGATGAAAATGTTCTGAAATTGATTGTGGCGATGGCCGCATGACTCTGTGAATAGGCTAAAAGCCATTGAATTGTATATTTTACGTGGCTAGATTGTATGGTGTATGAATTATTGCAACAAAAGTGTTTGAGAAGAAAGATCTCTTCATGCACCCAGTGTTTCTGTCAGCATTTTAGTGCCTCACTTTTAGATATGAACGGACAATCAAGGAGCGTCAGACACCTGCAGAAAACCTATAACCAGCTGTGAGCTGAAGGTGGCTTTTGTTGGCTTCTGAAAGCAAACATTTGTTAAATTTTTAGGAATTTGGGAAGCCAGTTGTTGGTAAGTTGAAATTGTTCATGATGAGAGAATTTACACCATGGAAATGGGACAACACTGCAAATCACAGCTTTTTCCTCCCGAGAGCCAATTGTTAAACACTTCCCAGCACCCCCTGCCTGGAACATAAGAGAGAGGAAAATGCAGGGAAAAAAGGAAAAAGGGAAAAACACTGAAAACTTAGGAAGCAGGAAAAAAACCCCTGTGTATTCAGAAAGGTAGAAAAAGACATTGCAATCACGGAACAAGGGAGGTTGGAAAAAGGAATCACTCGGAGCTCAAGAAAGAGCTCTTGGAACCTGGAAACACCATCACACAAATAAAAACTCAAGACAAAGGGAAGAGTTGGGGTAAAATTGAAATATCCTGAAACGTAGAACAAAATCACACAGAGAGGGAGAAGGAAGAGATGATTTAAATTGAAAGATTAGTCCAAGAGGCCCAACCTCTGACTAAAAGAAGCTCCGTAAATGGAAAACAGAAAACAGAGGGCAAGAGGCAGTCCAAGAAACAACGCAGTACGCTCCCACAGACTGAAGCGTTGGCTCCCAGACTGAAAGAAGCAAGTTCGTGGTACATGAGTGGGGAGGCCTGCCTGGAGACGCACCTCCATCGCCCTCAGAGTGGAGGCTCTGAGATGAAGAGAGGACCCCAAGAGCCCCGGATAGAAAAGGTAACTTACAAAGGGTCGGAAGTAGGAGCAACGTTGGAGTCACCCAGCAGCGTGCACCCAGAAGACAATGAGCACAGCTTAGTGTTTTTAGGAAAATCATTTCCCACCTAAAATTCTAATCCAACCACTTACCAATCAAGCATGAAAGAACAGATATTTTCAGACTGTGTGGAGGCTCCTAGCGGATGTGAGTACAAATCGTGGAAGAGGAAGCTTGGGAGCCAGGACACTGGGCATCTCACAGGAGAGAGGCTGCAGGCTCCAGGAACCATGGTAAAAGATGTCCTGGGAGCCGAGACTCAGAGCATCTCACAGGGAAGGCTGCGGGCTCTGGGAACTCAGTAAAGGATGACCCAGGTGACAGTTTGGCAATGACCAGATTTTCGTGTGAGAGCAGAGGGCTTCAGATGAGTGTCCCAAAGAAAAACCTGAAGGCAGCAGAATGTCTGGTGTCTCACTGTACTGAGGGACTGTCAGTTTCCACAGAGAAGGGGCGGTGAGTTCACGATGTCTATATAAGCTACACAAAACATGACTTGTATAAGAAAGGTAGATACTCCCAATGTGTTAGTTAGGAGGCAGGTTTGGCTGCTATAACAAAGACCGAAACAACAGTGCTTAAACAATCAAAGCCCGTTTCTCTCCCATGAAGCAGCTTGAGTAGAAACCAAAGGCAGCTCCACAGGACCAGGGACCCAGGCCCTTCCCTCTCGTTGCCTGGCCTCCTGAGCATACAGCACTCACCTTCTGGGCTGAGACAGCTGCTTCAGCTCCTGCCGTCAGGCCCACATTTCCCCTCACACGTCCTAGCCGGAAGTTGCACACATCTCGCCCATTCCCATGCCGGGTCCCGTTGGCCAGAGCCTAGTCCGACAGTGGACCCGCTGACGAGGAACCTTGGGATTCACCCACACGCCCAGCAACGCTTCGATTGCTCCTGGAGACGTCCTGAGAAAACTGGAGGAAATGGGGATGAGAAGATAGCGAGGGATGCTTGTTACCTGAGCTGGTACGATGACGACATCACGGTGATGTTAAGAGACCTGATCTGCAAGAGGCACAAACTGAAGTATTTACGGACAAAATGACGTGATGTCCGAGATTTGTTCCAGACTCCAAATGTGTTTATGTGTCACTTGTGCACTTTAAAAGCAAGTAAAAAAAACAGTCAGAGACTTTCTCTTCTCCCGTGTAGAAGAGCAGCGTAGCAGATGCTGGGGACGCCTGGCCGTGCCTGGGACTCCCCGTGGCATCTACGCAACACAACAAACAACCGCCTGTGGTGGGTCAGCTCAGCCGTGAGGGGCCGACTGCATGAAAAGCCGAGGGAAGGGACTGTGTAGGCACCAGAGGGGATGGTTGCAGAAACCCCAAATCTTCACCTTCTTTGGCAGGAAGTCAGCAGATAGTACCAAAAACTTAAAAATCTGAAAATAGCAGTGAAACACTTAAAAAAAAAATGGAAGTAAAAACCAAAAGGAAGTTGAAAGAATTGAAGTGGGAGCCTTCAACGAGTGAGAAATGGGTACGGAGGGGAACGACCAAGAACGCTGTTTTGTTGTGGTGGTTGTTGTTATCAGAATAAAAATATATCTAGATTTTTAAAAAGTATTACTTTACTAAAAATAAAACTAAAGAAAACAATAAAGTGATAGAAAAGTGTTGCTATAGCAAAGGAGCTTTGGCGTGTGCCCGAGGAAGAGGTGTGACAAACCAGGGGCCGTGTGAGCACTGCCTCCGGGCCCCAGGCCTCCCCCGGGGGTGGGGGGGGAGGGAGTGGTCCGCGGGCGGGAGGCCTCCCCACCCCAGGCATGGACGCCACATGCGGCCGCTGCCCTGGAGCCACTTCCTGCTGGTCTTGAGGCCCAGCGCCCTGGAGCCCGCTGGCTGGTGCCAGGAGAGTGGGGGCGCCCTTGTTGGGGCCGCCAGCGCCGCCCGAGGCTCCAGGACCAGCTTGTGGCTGGCCCTCTACACGATCTGCTCTTTCTACCTGCTGCCAGGAGGAGCCTGTGCGGTGGGGTCTCTGTGCTCCAGACCTGCCCGGGGCAACTGAGCTTCCCAACCCTGGGCCGAGTTCCTGCAACATTCATGGCATGGAGAGGAGGCTGGGCGTTTTAACCCCTGAGTGGTTCCGATTTCAAAAATGGAATCTGGCAGATGATTAAACTGAATCACAGACCTAATTGCTTTCACTTAAAATAATATTAAAGCGAATGTGATCTTGTGTTTAACTTGGAGGAACAGCACCTTTGGCAGCATAGTTCTGTTCTGATTTTTCACTAGGGAGGGCTCTACCCTACAGTCTGCCTGTGCAAAAATATTATAAAACGAAGTCCTGGTGTCTGTTGAGTTAAAGAAGTATTTTTAAATGAAGCAAAGGGCCACTTCGGGGAATTGCTTACCCTGTTTCTGCCTTCGGCCTGAAAGCAGACAGCCCACGGATGGAGCAGAGAGCAAGGAGCTCCCGGGGCAGCTGTGGGCCCAGAGGCCTGGGTGTGAGAGAGGGGAGGCTGACTTAGAGGGGCTGCAGCTCTGGGGCCCCCATCCAGGTGCTGGCAGCCAGGCCGGGCCTGCACAGAGCTTGGGCAGCCGCCACCGTGCAGACACGTCTCTGCACAGGCCTGTGCCCACAGGGAGGGCACGCGTGCCATCTGTAGGCACTGGGCACAGAGCTGACCCTGGGAGACGGCAGGCCCCACTCCTGAAGAACATCCTGGAAAACGGCAACTGTAAAGGGGCCCAGAGGTGGCAAAGGGAAGGCCTTCTGGAAGAATCCAAAGGGCCAGACTCAGAGCAGGCCTGGGCCAGGCAGGCTGGCGGGAGGAGCTGGGAAGCTGCCTGTAGGGTGGAGAAAGAGAGAAAGGGCCTGGTTCTGAACCACCTTCCACTGCCGGCTGCGATTTTTGAGTTCACTCCCAAGTTGATCTTTGCTCAGTTGCCAAAACAGCTGTTCACACGGTGAGGGTGGGATTCTAGGGGCCTGAATCCCCTCCAGCCCCCCGCCAGCCCAAGGCAAGGTAGCAGGGGGGCTCAGCCAAGGCTGGGCTCCGCCAGGCAGAGGACAGAGGGACAAATGGGCAGCCCCCAGATCTCGGCCCAGCACACAGGGCGCTCTCACCCTGCCATGCTGGGAAGTCGCTGCTTTTCCGGTAGTCCCAAGTTAACTGGAAGAAAGAAAAATATGAGAGGAAGGGAGATGGAAAACACGGTCATAAATCTGGGATCTGTTTATATTGGTGCTTCTACTTCAGATTTTCAGTTTGGAAAAACACTTTTTTATGCATTCCAGGCACCTCGGCGATGACCAAGAGATAATGGTAAACGCAAAAAGCCCCAAAAAAAAAAAGATACTCCTTTCAGTTCCAGGAGAACAAATCCGAGTAGATTGCAACGCGCCTCAAGGCCTTCGTCACATTTAAACGAAACGGTTTCCTTTAGCTTTTCCAGTTTCACTTCATTTCTGTGCCTTTCTGCTCGTGCAAATGTGCCAAGAGTCTTCTCAGCTCTGAGATGCGGCCCCTCCAGCAGGCCCTGTTCTTCCCAAACGCCTTCCAGGGACGCAGGTCTGCCAGGGACCTCTGGGGAGGCTCCAGCGAGGAAAGCTTCCTCGCCTGGGACCTTTAGGTAAAGGTTTCAAATGAACTGGAGTGAAAAAGCATAGAATATGAAAATCTGGAGCAGAGCATGCCTGCGAGCAGGTGAGAGGAACATGGGGCGTGCGTCGTCTGCGTGTGGGCTGCGGGGCCTCTGAGCGAGGGATGCTGAGCAGAACACAGGGCCCATTGTCTGTGTGCTAGATTTGCACGGATCCCGGCCTGAAATGCGAGGCCTTTTACATTCAGCTGTGGTTTCCTTCCCGCCTTGCCACGAAAAGTCTGTTTTTGCCGAGCTGTGTAGGTCTGCGTGTTTGGTGGGTACGCATGGCTCACGGATGCCAAGTGCGAGTAGGTGGGTTTTAATTTGCTCCAGCTGTGCTGGCCAGCCCCCTGGCCCCACCACAATATGGCGAACAGAGTAATGGGGATATCCCTTTGAAGCAGCTGCAAGCCGTCCAGTCATATAAACTGAAATGGAAACAGGGTGAAAAACCCAAACCTGCAATTCTGCCTAATTCCACAGCTGCACTCACACAGCTCAGCGAGACAGCCGCCCAAACAAAGCCACGGCCCTGGGCCCTGGCCCGCTGACAGAAGGGAAGAAAGGAGATTACTAAGAGCCCCAGGTATTTTAGTGAGCAGGAGGCCGGCTGGGGAGGACAGGGCGCCAGCGACACCTCCAGCTGGCAGGCGCTCCTGGCAGCCACGTCCCCAGAACTGCATCCCGGTGGGTGAGTGCCTCGTCAGGCCTCGGCTTCCAGCTGTCCTGGAAGCAGATGTGGCCGGGAGGGGCTGGGTTGTGGAGGAGCCCACCCCCAAAGCCAGTGTGATGGGGCCCCGCAGACCCAGGGACGCCAGAGCCTGGAGCCCAGCCCCAACGCCCGGCAGGGTGGGACTCCCACAGAGGGCCGACTCAGCATCCCACCCACCCAAAATGACCGCCAAGGGCAGGTTCTCCTGAGAGCCCAGAGGCAGCCAAACAGAGAGCAGGAGGAGGGAGTGACCCGGGCCCGGGCCAGGCCTACAATGTCCAGGTAAAGTGACAACCAGGAGCTTCCCCAGGCAGATCAGTGGAAGGGCGCTTTCCAGGGAGAGCAAGAGCGTGCTCCTCCGTCCCCCTGGCCTTCAGGCCAGCCTCTGCCTGCCCCTTCCTCTTCCACATCCCCAAGTCCAAGCAACTCCAGGTCCCTGCAGGACCACCGGGGAGGGCGTAGCACTGGGCAAACCAGGCCACATGTCTGAGCACACGCTCCCCTCCTATCTGTGTCTGTCCTGCGAAGTTCCTGGAGATAAGTATGTCCATATATTCAGTGCATATATACACATACCTCCTTGGATATATACGTACATGAGTGTACGTGCGTGTTCATTTTGCGTGTATGTTTGTACCCAGTGCACACATGTGCATCCTCGTATCTTTGCGTACCTGGTTCCATGTATGTGTGTTCACGGGGTGTACGTACACATCACACGTATGACCGTGGTGGGTTGGACAGCAACGCTCAGAGCCCAGGGCTTGGCCCGTAGTGGACACTGGCTAACTGTGGATTTGTGTGTAATCGGAGCATGGAGCTGGGGTGGAACATGGGTAGACAGTGCAACCCGGGGGTCCTAGCTCAGGAAAACTGAGGTCTCCGTTTCCAGGACTCAGAGTCACTCTCTGGACAGACCCGGGGCCTGGTGGCAATGCTAGCATTTCCGGGGCCTCCAGAGAGAGTTCTCAGCTGAGACGAGGGCCCTGCAGAAACTGGGCCGTGAGCTCCAGAGCTAGCTGCCCTCTCGGGTGTCGACAGGGCTAGGTGGTTTGCGAGCCACGGTGCAGCCGGAGCGTCCCTCCCACGTGGACCACTCCCCGAGGGCATCCTGCCTCTGTGTACAAGTGTCCAGGGGAAACCCCTCCCCGGCCTGGCGCTGGGCGGGGCAGTGCTGGGTGCCGTCCACACCAGCTGCCTCCTTGAGCATTGGTGGTGCTCCTGCTCCTGGGGCCACAGGGCCTGACCCTCCCAGGGGCAGCCTGGCCTAAGGGCTGCTCTCCGGGGCATGTCGTGACCACCTGCACGAGCAGCCCCTGTGGTACTTCCTGCTTTCTCCCTTCCCTTCCCTCTCTTGGACATTCTCTTTTCAGCCCTGGCCAGAGTCCCTGAGTCAGTGAGCCTGCTGGGAGCAGAGCAGGAAGATGCCAGGGAGCAGCTCAGGTGCCCGCCCATGTGGCAGGACACAAATGTGGATCAGCCCTGGCCACTGAGGGGGTGCAGAATGTTGGCCTGAGAGCTCACTCCCAGGATGGTGAGGCCCAGTCATGGGGGGCGGGGTTTTGAAGGATGTTGAGGAGTGTTCAGTGGGAGAAGCATTCCCCAGCATGACGTGTGAAAGCATCAAATGATTAACGCCTGGCTTCTTCTAGAGGTAACGAGACCGTCTGTGGCTGGGGAGCAGGTGTGTGAGGAAGGGCCAGTACAAAGCTGGAAAGCTGTTTGGGGCCCTGCAGGGCCTCCTCACAGTGTGCTGGGGTGCGCGCATAGCTAGATGCGGTGTCCTGGGTCCCATGGCTCTGGGCCGACCTTGTGTCAGGTCTGCCTAAGACGCACCTGGCTGGGGAAGACTTCCTGTCGGTTTGGGAGCAGGAGCGCAGCAGACTTCCTGCGTCTGGCGTGGCTGCTGGCACCTGGCAGTGGAGTCAGTCTCCTCTGTGCACGCACAGCTCTGGGTGAGGGTCCTGGCTGTGCGGCCGGGCAGGTGGCACTGGGCCATCCCTGGAACTCGGCACAGGGCCACCCTCGAGGCTGTCCGGGGATTCTGTTGGCACCTACTCCCCTGTTTTTGATTTCTTTCTGTTTAAAATTGTTCAAGTAATTCTGCTTTCGAGACTCAGCCTCAGGCCACAGGCACATCCCGGGAGGAGGACCAGACCGGAAACTGGGGCTATCGCCACTCCTGGTCACCAATGTGCACCAGGGACCAGATGCTGGCACGCGGCAGGTGCACCAGATGCGTTTGCTGAGTGAAAAGGATGGATGCTCTCTGCTCTGTGACAGCATGGAGGCTGGACCAGAATGGGTCCAGTACAGGAGACCAGAGAGAATGACGTGGAGCCGGTCGAAAGAGTTGTCGGGTCGGCTCCTGGCCGCGGGCACAGAAGGAGCTGACCTGGGGACCAGCCAGCTGGGACACGAAGCAGGAGGAGGAGGCAGGATGACTTCCGGTCGGGCTTGGGGACTGTGCTGGCAGGGCAGCTGCTCGTCGGAAGAGAGTCCTGTCAGACTTGGGGCTCCCCTGCCAGCCCCGGGGACAGCCCCATATCCTGCAAGATCCAGAAATACTAGAAAGGCCTGCTGGTGTCCTGACAATGACGATGCTCGGAGCAGCGCCTCCGGCTGGGACCACAGCACACAGGAGCCGGCTTCTCAAACTGTCTCGTCAATCTCCTAGCAGCTGCTGAGCGTGTCACATCATCTCCCTTTATGGACGGGGAGGCACAGAGGGGTTAGGTACTTTGTCCCTGGCACTGAAGGTCAACAGACACCAGCTTCTTCAAAGCCTCTGGCCCCTGATCTACAGCTGTACCACCTGCGTAACAAACAGGATTTGAGACGACACAAATCTGTCCTCTCATTTTCCGTGGTTGGGAAGCCAGATGGGTGCTCTGCTCAGGGTCTCACAAGCTGAAGTCAAGGCGTGGGCAGCCCCACACTCCACTCTGGAGGCTCCCCGGGCGTTGGTGGGATGAGTTCCTGCTGCTGGAGGACTGAGGTCCCGGCTCCCCTGCTACTGGGGGCCTCCTGACTTCCTTCCTGGGTGGCCCCTGGGTCTTCAAGCAGCCTCGAGCCTCTCACACTCGTGACCCCTCTCGCAGCCTCCAAGGGCTCCCGTGAGGAGGCCAAGCCCCAGGCGTCCTCGCCGTGTCACAACACACTCACGGAGTGACAGAGCAACGGCCTTCACAGGTGACAGGGCCGATGGCGAGGCCCCTCAGCCCAGGATGCATTTCAGAACTGCCCACCAAGTTTCTGGACGAGAACGGTCCTCGGTCTACGATGCCATGAGCCGGGTTTCCCATCTGAAACCCACTAGACGTGAAGAAAGTCCCACGCCTGTCCTCCTCACCCCTCCCCCATGGTTACTGGTTGCCCGCCAGCCGCACCAGCGTCCCCAGACGTCACGGTGGGACACGGGGGCCTGCCTGGAGGGGAGCTGCGAGTGTCACATGTGCACGGGATTTTGAAGAATTGAGGTGAAAAGCAGAATGTGCAACATCCACTGTTTACCTTGATTACATATTGAAATGATAATATTTTTGATAGATTAGGTTGAATAGAATTTAATCTTGAAACTAACTGTACCTATATATTTTTACTTTTTAAATGTGGCCACTAGAAAAGTTAAACGTGCACATGTGGCTCCCATCAGACTTCTGTTGGGCGGTGTAAGTCTAGAAATCACTGTAAAATTTCCACCTCCTGCTGATTTTATTAGAACCATGTATAATCCACATGTATGTGAACACGTGGGCAAAGGGAACTCTCGACAGTGGACACAATTAGGATTATTAGGGTAATGGGCTCATTTTTGTTTTCCTATTTAAGAAAATAATTTAGTAGAGAAAGGCTTTGAAGTAGAACAGAGTCTAGAAATTATTTTTCTGCCCAGATTCAGGACTGAATGCCTAACACCCTTCTGAGTCACCAACACAGGCACACGGCACAGACGCATGTTCATGTGTGCACACGTGTGGCTGCACCAGCAGAGAACGGAGAGGAGCGGCCGCTTGATGAAGTGGCAGACAGCTGCAGCCCACGTGCCGGTGCAGCCTGCCGGGCACCGTGGCTGCCGGCCCAGCACTTGCGTGGAGCCGTGCGGTGGTGACACAATGCTGACACCTCCCTGAGCTTGAAAGCCTGGACGTCCAGCACCTGCCGGCTGGGGAGGCTTTGTGTCTGGCATGTGAGTTGTCAGAGGAGGAAATGCTGTAAACCAGCCAGGAGCGGAGAAGAACGTCAGAAATGGAGAAAGAAGAGGCCTCGGATGAAGCCGCCCCCAGGCAGGAAGGGCTGGTCCCTTCCGACAGCTTATGAGCGGCTGAACTGATGCACAATCAATCCACCGGCCCCAGGGCCACTCACCTCCAGGCCTGCTGTCTGGCCTGCATTTGACCTCGCCCCTCACCTGGGGCCTGTGGGTGGCCGAGGCATCTTGTCAGCATGAATACGCAGCGGAATCACAGGAGACAGGGCCTCCGTTCCCACTCCCGGCTCCTTCTATTGGGCAAGTTCGAGGCCTCAGCAGGAAGGGCGGTACACCCCGCCCGCTGTCCTGCTGCTTTCTGTCCCACAAGGTGTGTCTCCCTCAGTCTTCCTCCTGGTCGCAAACCAGCAACCAGCCCCACGCGCTCCCCACGGGGCGCACCTGGTGAATCCACAAACCCCTCACTGGTTCCTTCACAGCGTGTGGGGAGAGCACCCCACAAGCCTGAGGGTGGAGACTTGGAGTGTGCGGAAGCTCCACGTGTGCTCCAGGGGCCCCAGGGCTTCCTGTGGACAGGGGGTTGGGGCAGGCTCCGGGTGGGGAGGAGGCCAGGGTTGCTGGTCCTGTCATTGCCTGGTGGCCCTTTGTCCTTTCTGACTGAATTTATCACATGGACATGTTTGTCTCACCCTGACCAAACCAGTAGGATGGTCTGTGCCACGCGTGTGCTGGACACGTGAGATGCATGGGATGCGTCACCCCACAGCAAGAGCCCAGGAGCCCCAGTGGGCCTGACGCAGAGAGGACAGTCCCACAGCCTCTGTCCAGCTGTCAGCCACCTGGCCCATGCAGAAGGTCCTTCCTGCGGGTCCTGGGGGAGCCCACCCCCTCCCCGCAGCCTCTGAACAGACTCCAAAACCACTGGGTGCCCAATGACACGCTGACCTGGGTCTTGGGAGCCGCCTGCACACTTTCTCACTGATGCCCGGCTGTCCCTCACCCTCTGCCGCTGGCCCCCACCCCCATCGCAAGGGCTTCTGGCGGGTAAGAGCTAATGCCCACATCCCAGGGGGCGGGTCGCTCATAACCCAGCTGAGCTGCAGTATTTAAGGCCTAAGACAGCCGTGGGAGAGGACCAGCTTGCGTTTGGGGTACCCACCCGGACCCCTACAAGGCCAGCCCTGCCTCTGCCCCAGCCTTGGTTCTGTCAAAGGCCTGGGCAGTCTCACCTTGGCAGCCCTCTAAGGAGGAGCTTGGGTCCCTCTGGAGGTCCCCTTCAGCTCTCCAAATTTAGGGCAAGCTAACCACCTGGTCTTAGCCCCAAACTGCAAACCTGTTAGGAGGCCAGGCCCCAGCACAGCCTGTGGGCATCAGGCAGTTGATGGGATGTGTGACAGAGCCAGAGCTGGACAGACTCCCGACTCTTAGATCCCCCACCACCTTGTCCCCTTAGCTGGGCGGAATCAGCCAATCCAAGCTGGGTGCCCAAGTTCTGGGGGTCCCCTGGCTGACTGTGCCCCTCCCCCAGCCTCTGCTCCCTGCAGTTTCCACTTAAAGCCCCAGGAATGCAACCAATTAGAGATCTATTTGGGTTAAATAGGATGCCATTCTCAAAACGCAAATATGTGTGGACTACAAAAAGGCCATCAGTCATTCACACATTAGTGTGAATAAGTCCAGAGGCTTGTTCCAACCCAACCTTTAAAAGGGCAGAGGGCAGCTAAAGCGCTGGTCTGAACCCTGGGCTGGGGCTCTGCTGAAGAGGCCAGGTGCACCCTGCAGGGCTGAGGGCCTGCGCCTCCCTCTCCTGCCTTCCTCGGCCTCCTGCTTCCTGCTTGTCCTGCCCAGGCCGCTGTGGGTGAGACAAGCCCACCCTCTGTGTGGCGTCCTCTTTTTGGGGTAGGCCTGCGCTCTGGGTAGCAAATGAGGCTTTGAAAGCAAGTAGCCTGCAGTTAGAGAACTTCCTGTTCATTTTGGAAGGCCTCCCTCAAAATCCAAGCACTTCCGTAAAAACAGCATCTGCACGACGAGGCTGTGGCAGGGCCTGGGGGCACCTCCCACGACCTCCTGCGAGTGGGCCCTGGGGATTTCTCTCCAAAGGGAACAACACAGGGGCCTCGCACACACACGCACATGCACACATGTGTGCACGCACTTACACATATGTGTATGCACGCATGTGCTTGCGTACCTTCCTACCGAGGCCCCGCGCCTGCTCCAGGCCCCACGCTCGGAGCCTTGCCGTCTGTTCTGGAGACCCCTCTTCTCTGCCCCCGTGTGGTCGAGCCCTGAGAGCTGAGAGGGCACTGACCTGTTTTCCTTTGATTCTCGTGGATGCCAGAGTTGTTTCTAGCCTCCATCCTTTTTCTCAGCAAATGTTCTTTATTAGAAGCTTAACTGGGAGCGATTGTCCTTTTGATAATGTGGCAGCTCCAGCACCTGGTCCCACACCCTGCAGCCAGTCAGCCACCTCCTGCCTCAGCTTGCCTGCCGGCGTGGTCCTGAGCAGCGGATGCTGTAAGATTCAGGCTGCTCAAGGAGCCTGGAGCGACAGAGTCCGGAGAAGAAGAGAAACTCAGAACCTTCCCCTGAAGAGGACACTGAAGGGTCCATTTTTGAGCCTGTCTGTCTGGGAACCGAAGACTGGCTAGTCTGAGGGGTTGCCGCCGTGTGGGGCCGGGCTGAAGTGGCTTCGGAGGCGTCCTGGAATCCGTGGGATCTCGTCTTCTGTTTGACCCGTGGTATTAGTGTCCTGGGGCGGCCATAACAAATTGTCGCAAGTCAAGTGGGTTGAACAACAGAGATGCATTCTGTCACAGTCCTGGGGCCAGAAGTGGGAGATCACGCTGTGGGCAGGGCGCGCTCCCTCCAGAGGCTCCAGGCAAGGGTCCTTCCTGGTTCTACCAGCGTCTGGGTCTCCAGACGTCCCTTGGCTTGTGGCCACATCCCTCCCGTCTCTGCCTCCATCTTCACGTGGCCTCTCCATGTGCCTGTGTCCTCAACTTCCCTTTTCTTAGAAGGACATGGTCACACTGATGAGGGCCCACACTAGTGGCTTGTCTTAACCGGATCACCTGCGAAGACCTTATTTCCAAACAAGGTCCCCGCCCATCGGCACTGGGGCTAGGACTTCAGCACGTCTTTTTGGTGGACACAGTTAACCCTAACACCCGTTTTTCCTGTTCAATCAACCTCACAACACTTCCCACTCGGTACATGAGGCCTGAGGCACGGCCCCCAGGCCCTGTCTACATGACATGGCCCACTGGTTCCCACCTGGCTGCTTGTCCAGCCAGAAGCTGTGAGAACCCCGACACCCAGAGCAGCCAGACCCCGGGCTTTCAGGGACCCGAGGGCTCGGAAGCGAGTCTCCGGCGCCATCGTTCTGCCCATCCACTCTGGCAGCAGTTCCACGGGCCGTAGTGCCATCCTCACTGTCCTACAGGCCCTCTGAGGGGCCTGGGTTGCCCTCACGCTTACAGACAAGGAAACTGAGTTCAGAGTGGCCACACTGGGAGGGACAGGATTGGACCCAGGCCGCCAGGGCTCAGAGCGCACACTCTACACACATCGGAGTCCTGCCCTGGGAGCTGGGCCGTGAAGACCAGCAGACCCAGCCAGGCTGAGGGCTCCCCACAGACCCCCTCTGCCTCCCACACAGCCTCCCCCCGATGCAGCGGGAGGCCACCTCCTGCCACTTAGGTGGTTAGATGCCGGGTCACCACCACCCACAAAGGGCTCCTCTCTGTCCTGTGAACCAGCAGGGGACCTGCCCACCTGTGTCACCCAGCAGATGCGCCTGGTGAGGAAATGCCCAACTCTACACGCAGACCAGGTGGAGGAGCCGGAAGGCTGTGCATGGCCCGGGCCTCTGGACTGCCCAGATGCGGGTCTCCCGCCAGCTCCTAGCTCCAGAGATCACTGAGCACCACGAGGGCTCAGCAGGAAGCCAGCCCATCGTTTTCATCTCCGCGCGACTCACTCCTCCAGCATTCAACTGTCTTCCTAGGGGCCTCGCTGTGTCAGACCTTCTGGACGTTTCCATGGACTCGCTGCTCTCGGGCACTTCTGTTGGCACGGGCCATGTCCTGGGCACACGGTGTCACACTCCCTTGTCCCTGTCCTGGGGGCCGAGACAGGGCGGCGGGGCTGACTGAGCACAACGGGATTGTTCAGAGTGACCGTAGGAGGACGGGAGGAAGCCAGGAGCACCAAGGGGGTCTCCTCTGTGGGACGCTCCTTCCTGGGAGAGGCGGCCCGTGTGTTGTCCCCACAGGGTGCTCCTGGGCGACCACACTCTGGCCTGACCCTCAGGCAGATGCCCACACACCCCAGGTGCTGGAGAAGGACCTTAGGAAGGGGCCCCCAGAGCCCGGGCCCCCAGGACGTCCATGGCCCCTGCTCTCAAAGCTTTGCTGGGGAGATGCTCCAGATTCCACGGAGCCCACAATGGGATCAGAACAGACCTGCTTGAGACAGGACATTCAGCCAAAAGCCTGGAGGATGGAATGGTTCTGACACAGGCCCTGGGAGAGAATTCCACAAAGTGAAGGATGCGAAAGACTCTGGAAGATTAGAACGGGTACAGGGCAGGCCGAGGTGGAAGGTGGGCAGCCTGGGAGGGAGGGATGGTCAGTGAGGAGTCGCCATTTATCCCAGGGCCGGGGGAGCCACCAGGGGGCTTGAGCCTGGGCAGTGCAGGATTCGGCCCTTCAATCTGAAGCATCCTCTAGTCGTGGGGGCTGAAGTTAGTGCTACAGACAGCGAGGGCTGCAGGGCCAGCACAGTGGCCTTGGCACAGGAGCAGGACAGACGTGGACAGCTGCCCACCGTGGGACCCGACTCAGGTGGGAGGAGGCATTGGTGCTGTCTGCTGACTGGGGAGCAGTGTGGGGCATTGATGCCGGCCACAAGCTGGGCTAAGGGGCTACCGGGACACTGAGTGGACAGGTGAGGCCTGAGAAGGGGGAGCCACGGTGGGGGAGAATGGACCGGACACAGCTCTGGGCAGAGCCCCCAGGACTCAACTGCAGGAGGACGATGGGGAAAATGGGGAGAATGCACCTGTCCAGCCCGAGGGGCTGGCTGTGCTCCCTGCTGAGTGAGGGGCACCAGGACCTCAAGATCTCGAGATATTCGAGCAAAAGGACCTGGAAAAACCAAGGTCCAAAGTTGGCTCCTGTTTCCGACGAGTTCCAGGTTTTTGAAAATTCAAAACTCTGCTCTTCCTCTCTTCCGACCAAGACTTCAACACGCGATACCAGCGCATCAGTCTGCAGCGTGACGCGGGGGTCCCCTGCCAGCAACGCACGGGACAGAAGATGTGAAGGGCAGGGGGCTCCTATGTCACTGAACTCGAGGGTCTGGGCCCAGGGAAGTCACATCCCACGGCACTATGAGCGGACTTTTCTCAAGAGCAATGGATGAATTTCAAGAGGACCAGCGATCGTGGTTTATTTTATAGCAGTAAAAATATCCCTGCCACAGTCAAAGTCCCTAGAGCTACAGGTGTCTGATTCGAGGGGACACGGGAGGTGGGCATGGGGTGGAGGCATCACAAGCTGTGTGCGGGGCCGTGGCGTTGTCCTCTGAAGGAAGAGTCCAAAGCGCTCCTCTCCGCAGCCTTTGGAAGCCCGTACCTTGTCCCAGGTAATTGACTGCAGATTTCCCGTCCAGCAGGTGGGGCTGTCCGGGGTGCACGTGGGCTCGTGGCCCACAGGGCACACTTGGCAGGCCTGGCTTGTTGCAGTCCTGGAGGCGTGAGCTGAGCACGGCCCCAGTGTGGGAGCCCTTAACCAGGCCTCGGACAGCCCGGGAGACACACCAAGACCCTCGCTCTTTGCCTCTGATGGTGCATTGCCCGTCACTGCCCGGGATTTGACTGAAGCCTCCATTTCAAGGGGAATCACCGGACATCACGACGTGATGCATCACGACGTCTGCTTCCAACTGCAGGGCGTGGGGCCCGGGGGAAACACCTCTCCTTATTTACTGATGGATGCACACACCACCGGTAAACTGGAGAGGAAAGACGTGCGCAATTTGACGTTCTGGAACTGAGCAGAATAACCTGCTCAGGAGAGAGGAACAATGCAGCCACGAGGGTGGCCACCTCACTGCACCCAGCAGGCCCTCAGGAGGGCCCTTCTCCAGCCGACGTGGGTCCTGAGACAGGACCACAGGCCTGGGAAGTGGAAGTGCCAGCCGCGCCCATCCCTGCGGCTCTGGCTCCCTGCAACCTCTCGGTGGAGCCCTGTCCCATGGGCCAGTCCCCGGGTCTGCGACTGTGGACCCCACAGAACCACAGACTGCAGGTGGGGGGAAGCAGTGTAAGACCCTGGCTTCATGGGCAGAACTTGTGCTGAAGGGAGGCCAAACCCCGTTTATGAAGATGCGTTTACAGCTCCTGGGTGGACCAGTCAGTACGATCATCATCCCATTCTACAGATGAGAAAACCGAGGCCCACAGGCTGTGTCACTTGTCCACGGAGGCCTACTGTCACCTAGTCAACACAGAACCAAGGTTCAAACCCAAAGCACGTCCACGCTGTCAGCATCCCCTGAATCCCCGACACATTATGCCCACGAGCCTGGGAGTCCCTCCCTCTCTTAGAGCCGTCAGCTCCCTTCTGAGCAAGTTCCCGTGCACTGGCTCCCTTCCGAGCAAGCTCCTGCGCACTGGCTCCCGGGTCCCCTCTCGGGGCGGTCCGGCTGCATGGCCTCCCTGGCGGGATTCCACTTCCTCCCAAGGCAGCCCCAGCAATCCCAGCTGCAAGTGCTCAGCCCGGTGCCTCCTGCGCCCGGCCCCACACTCACCCCGCCCTCTGATCTAGGAGGCCTGAGGGTCAGAGCAGGAACCAGCTAACGAAAGACCAGCCCTTTGCAAGGCTCTGCCTCGAAATTTCCAAAAGAAGTTCTATATTTCGGATAATCTCAGTTTCTTTCAAATAACTCATATCATCAGAAACACACGACAGTCACATTACTGAAAAGGCACGCAGAACTAGCAGTTTAACTTGCAACGCAGTTCACTCGTGTCTCCCCAACACTGTGATTGTGGCGACGCAGATCAAGTCAGTAACTGCTTTTTTACACAGGTCTTTTCTTCTCCATTTAAAAAAATGGTTAAAACACTCATAACATAAAATTTACTATCTTAACCGTTTTTAAGTGTTTAGTGATATTAAATACATTCATAATGTTGTGCAACCCCATAACTCTTTTCCTCCCATAAAACTGAAACCCCTTAAGTGTTAAACAGTAATTCCACATCCCCCCTCCCTGCATCCCGGGCAGCTACCATTCTACTTTCTGCCTCTGTGATTTTTTGACAATAAGTACCTTATATAATTGGAATCATACAGTATTTGTATTGTTGTGACTGGCTTATTTCACTTAGCGTAGTGTCCTTAATGTTCTTCTGTGTTGTAACACGTTTCAGAATTTACTTCCTTTTTAAGGCTGAATAATCTTCCAGTCTATGGATGTACCACATTTTTCTTATCCATTCATTGATCGATGGGCACTTGGGTTGCTTTCATGTTTTAGCTGTTGTGAATCATGCTGATATGAACATGGGTGCACAAATATCTCTTTAAGAACCTTCCTTCAGTTCTTTTTGGGTATCTACCCAGGAATGGAGTTTCTGGGTCATATGATAATTCTATTTTCAATTTTCGAGGAACCTCCATACTGTTTTCCACAGCGGCTGTACCATTTTACACTCCTGCCAACACTATACAATGGGTCCAATTTCCTCACATCCACACCAGCACTTATTATCCGTTTTTCTGATAATGACCATCCTGATGGGTGTGAGGTGGTATCTCATTGTGGTTTTGATTTGCATTTCCGTAATGATTAGTGATGTTGAGCATCTTTTCATGTGCTTGTTGGTCATTTATATATCTTCTTTGGAGAAATATCTACTCAAGTTCTTTGCCCATATTTTAATTAGGTTGTTTGTTTATTTGTTGATGAGTTTTAGAAGTTCTCTATATATTCTGGATATTAATCCCTTATTAGGTATATGATTACAAATATTTTCTCCCATTCTGTGGATTGTCTTTTTACTCTGTTGATAGTGTTTTTTGATGCACAAAATTTTTAAATTTTCACGAAGTTCAATTTGTCTATTTTTCCTTTTGTTGCCTGTGCCTTTGGTGTCATATCCAAGAAATCATTGCCAAAGGCAATGTCCTGAAACTTTTGTCCTACATTTTCTTCTAAGAGTTTTATTATATTAGGTGTTACATTTCAGCCTTTTGACCTAAAGGACCACTTCGACTTAATTATTGTCTATGGTGTTAGAGGAGGGTCTGACTTCATTCTCTTGCAGGTGGAGATCCAGTTTTCCTAGTACCATTTGCTGAAAAGGCTGTATTTTCCCCATTGAGTGGTTTTGGCTCCCTTGTCAAGAATCACTTGACCGCACACTTGTGGGTTTATCTCTGGGCTCTGTTCTATGCTGTTGGACCGCGGGCCTGTCTTTACGTCACTGCCACACTGGTTGGACCGCGATGCTTGCAGTAGGTCTTGGAGTTGGGAACTTGCACGGGTCCTTTTTAAAGCTGTGGTGGAACTCTTGTCTTGTGCACCCAAGTGGAAATAGACCCTTGGATGGTAGTTGTCGTCTCCTGAGGCAACAGAACAGGGGAGCCTGCCCCACATGGTGCCTGGGGTTCAGGCAGCCCTGCAGACAGGCTGTGAAGGGTGCACTGTGAGGCCGAGATGAAGGTCAGGCGTGGTTGACGGGGTCACAGTGGCCTTTGGTCCTGGGGGCCCTGGTCTGTCGAAGACAGGAGCTGATCTCTTAAGAGAAGCTCTCCAGCAGCTCTGAGCACAGGCTCACAGTGTGCAGAGTCTCAGACTCGGGGTCAGTCGGGCCAGGGCCAACGAGGGCCCAGGCGGAGTCCTCACCATGTCAGGGCTGGCTGCAGCCTCAGTGACAGAGATAATCTGAGGACGTCGCTGAGGGCCCGTCGCGTGTCAGACATGGCTCTGAGGGCCCACACTGTCCTTTCACGCTGACACCCGTCCCCTGGATGGGCTCTGATTCTTCCTACATGCAGATGAGGAAACTGAGGCACAGATGGGTGCCAGGAGCCGGTTTGTCCCTGGGCAAGATTTCTGTGAAGCCTCCAGTGAGGGTAGACTTGCACAGTGGTGGGTGCAGCTGTGCCTGGTTGTGCTACCAGCTGCGGGCTAACCCCATCCCCCCAAGACTCCCCTGAATCATCTGTGGGAGGCTGAGCCAAGATCCGGTGCCCTTGGCCCCAGCTCAGCCAAGGCCCCTGTCGCGCTCCCTGCTTCTAGTGAAAAGGGTTTCCCGACCTGGACCTCACGACATCTGGGCTGCATAATTTCCGGGCGTGGGTCCCTGCACACTGAAGGATGTCAGTGGCACCCTGGCCACCACCCCTGGTGCCAGCACCCGCGTGCCCCAGGATGTGTGACACCACACAGGTCCTGGGGGCAAAGGCGTCCTGTGGAGACGCACTGGGTCCCGCTGCAGCCCCCCGCCCACAGCCTGAGGGTCCTCGCTGGAGGCAGTTCCTGACCACCCTGCCCGAAGCCAGGGCTTCAGTCAGCTGCACGGGCGTTTCGGGGCCACCTCAGCCGTCTCCAAGAACTTCAAGCAGCACGTCCACTCCTCCGTCCCCAGCGTGTCCGCTCCTCCGTCCTGAGAGACACGTGTTCTGAAGAACTCCTGGCATGTGCCTCGAAGCTCTCTGTGGTCAGAAGGCTCCACAGAATCTTCCTTCCCCACACCTGGAAAATCAGCACGCTTCGACCGTGGAATACCTGCCACCAGATCGCGCTTGGCCTGGAGCTCCCTGGCGGCTCCCGTGGGCCTTGGCGCAGGAAGGTTTGGGGGCGACTCACTCGCCTGCCGGCCCAAGAGGGAGACTGTCTGTGAGAAGCTGTCTTTCTCGCCTTGGACGGCTGAGGGACTTGGACAGCTGGTCTCAGTGTGAAGACGCAGGCCCCGCTCACGTCATGGCGCCAACACTGTCCTGGCAAAGAGGCATCTTTTCCGGGAAGACAGGTCCTGTCTTACCCTAGTGTCCATTTTTAAAAGCAGACGCACGTTCCAGTGGAAACCACCCGAAGCAAGCGCTCCAAGTGTTTGTGGAGCGCACGGCGCTGGGCGTCTGCATCCAGGGCGGGGACATTCACGGGCGCGGCAGCCAAGCTGTTCCCACCTGGGAGTCTTCCTGCCGCTTCCGTGAACAGCGTTGTCCTCCAGACGGCCCGCGGCCCGCTCTTCCCAGCTGCAGCCCGCCCCGCTGCCCGGGGTTCCCTGCCTCCCACGTGCGGGGTGTGGTCAAGTCCCCCACCCGCAGAGCCGCCACCCCCGCATGCCACGTGCCCCAGCCCGGAAGGTCCTGACACTCACAGCATCGTGTTCAGGAAAAATAAATTGGCCCCCAATTCTACAAAGTCGGGTGTTCGCATGTTGAGTTTATTCAGAGCACAAGACGTCTCTCCTTGCGTGCCAGCCGTCCACACAGGGACTCAGAGGAGAGGGGACGTCCGCGGCCGGCTGCACTTAGGAGCCCCCGTGCTTCGCCGAAGCAGAGCCAGCGCCCCTCCCAGGCCCTTCCCGTCAGGCCCGCTGGTCACCACCTGTGGTCTGTGTTCGCCGGAGCTGCTGGGCCCTCCTCTCCACATTTGTGTGAACTCTGGGTCCTGCTGACTGAAAGTGAGTTCTGTTTGTCGGCAGCCTTGTGGCTTTTGGACTTAACAGACTTGAAATTAGTTCACGACGGTCCAGACACACATCGCAGCTCGGAAACCACACGGGAGCCGTGCTGGGGAGGCAGCAGCCAGACTGAAATTTACAGCAGTGACCTGGGCCTCGTCAGGCCCCTGTGACAGGGTGTCGAGTGAATGGCTGCTTAGTCACCAATTTGCTTGGCAAGATGCGGTGGATTAGGAAATACATAAAAGGTCAGACAGTAGGAGTTTGTCTAGACATTCTATTTTGGATTCTATGCTCGGTGTGTTTCTGTAGCAACCTTTGCAAACATCACACCGATATTTTAGCAATATTATAAAAAGCGTTGTTCTCCGTAATCAGGTGCAGGCCCGCTAGGTGTGCACACGGACACACCCGGTTCCTTGTTCAACCGCGGTGTCGCCGATGCCTCAATTCAGAAGCTGGAGGGAGACCCTCGGGAGGGCCCCTCTCCTCTCCAGGGCCTCTCCCGGCAGCGCCCGGCTCCTGGGAAGGACACACCACTTGGGAGGAGACCAGGCCTTCGAGAAGCTTGTCCAAGGCTCATAGGAGATGCGCCAAGAAGTAAAAGCAGCTTGTTTTTCCTCTGGGCCTGACGGGAAGGTTAGTTCACGGCCCATCCCTTAGTCGTTTCTCGTGGTTTGAAGCTGAGCTTCTGAGGGCTGGGAGAAGAAGAAATGACACGTGTGACCCAGGTCTCTAAATGCCCGAGTTCTGTCATGAACTGAAGGAGACAGGGGAGGGGTGGACAGAATTTGGGGAAGAAAGCAGGAAAGCGTGAAGTCTCACCAGGCCCCTCCGTCTCCAGTCCAAGATGACTGGAAGTTTAAAAATACTCTCCCTGTGGCTCTGAACCCGGGGGACACGAGGCACTGCCTGCAACATCTCTGGTCACCATGACTGGGGGTACGGGTGTCGAGAGTGTGGAGGTCAGGGGTGCTGCTCAGCCCCCTGCAGGGCACAGGGTGGCCACCACAAGGAGCACAAAGATGGGGGGCCCTGCTGCTCAGGAGAGTCACGCCCGGTGATCAAGAGACGAACCATCTGCCAGTGAAGCATCCGGAAGGCCAATTCCACTTTCAACACTGTCATTGTGATTGTTCTTACTGCTGCCACAGCCCCTCACCTCCCACTCGGCGTCACCCGTCCAGCCGCCCTGCCTCCTCCCGGTGCTGCTGGAGCTGGCAGGCGGGCAACACCCACCAGCTTCAGAACTGGGAACAGGTTTGTGTTGCCTGCTCCACTGAAAGTCGACGTGAAGAGGAGCCCTCTCGACAGCCCGTGTGCGGGGGTCACGTGGGAAACCGAGCCCTCCCACCAGCTGCAGCACCAGGAGAAGTGGACGCAGCCTGAGGTCTCCATTCTCCACGCTCCCGCAGGTGGAGCGCTGCTCCCAGCTTGACTTAGTTATTCTTGCTCCTCCTGACCGGGGACATTCCAGATGTCTGGACGTGGCTGGCAGCGCAGAGCTGTTCTGGAGGCACCTGGCCCGGCCCCCTGTGGGCTCCCGCACAACAAGCTGCACTCTTTCCTCAGGGCGGCTCTCAGGACACTTCCAGGCCAGGGTTTGAGGACATAAAAGTCTTGTTCCTTTAGGAAACCAAGAGGCCTGTGGCCTGCAGAGCGCAGTTACCACTGGCCTCATGGCTGGCCTGGGTTAGCAGAAGCCCACTGCTAGGCGGGTGGGGAGCTTGTAGCCCTTTGCTCCAAGACCTCTGGGCCACAGGAGCTGCAGTTCAAGCTGACAGCATCCACAGTTTCTCACGCTGCACAGGCAGATACGTGGTGAGGCCCACCCGGACATGCCGCCAGGAGAGGTGCCATTAATGAGACGGCTGCTTCTGAGCTGCTCTCCTGAGCACCTGCACAGGAGGCTGTGCACATAGGAAGAAGCAAAACCGCAGCATGCCTGTCTGGTCTGGACTGCACAGAAGGAACCTCAAGACCAAGATTTGAATCAAAGCATATTTGAGAGACGATTCCAAAAAACCCTGTCAGGGAGAGCAGTGAACTAAGAGGGAAGGCAGGCCAGTCTCTCCAGGAGTTCCCACATGGGGATGGAGCGCGAACCAAACAGCAACCTGGGCAGAGAATAGAGGAACAACGCTGATGTCACAGTGCCCCCAGGGTGGGGCTGGGTGTGCATACCCCATACAGTGCTGATGTCAGTGTCCCCCCAGGGAGGGACTGGGTGCATGCACATCCCACACAGTGCTGATGTCACAGTTCCCCAAGGGAGGGTCTGGGTGTGTGCACATCCCATACAGTGCTGATGTCACAGTCCTCCCCAGGTGGGGCTGCTGTGTGTGCACATCCCATGCAGTGCTAAATCAGAGTCCTCCCAGGGAGGGGCTGAGTGAATGCACATCCCACACAGTGCTGATGTCACAGTTCCCCAAGGGAGGGTCTGGGTGTGTGCACATCCCATACAGTGCTGATGTCACAGTCCTCCCAGGGTGGGGCTGGGTGTGTGCACATCCCATGCAGTGCTGATGTCACAGTCCTCCCAGGGTGGGGCTGGGTGTGTGCACATCCCATGCAGTGCTGATGTCACAGTCCTCCCAGGGTGGGGCTGGGTGTGTGCACATCCCATGCAGTGCTGATGTCACAGTCCTCCCAGGGTGGGGCTGGGTGTGTGCACATCCCATGCAGTGCTGATGTCACAGTCCTCCCAGGGAGGGGCTGGGTGTGTGCACATCCCATGCAGTGCTGATGTCACAGTCCTCCCTGGGAGGGGCTGGGTGTGTGCACATCCCATGCAGTGCTGATGTCACAGTCCTCCCTGGGAGGGGCTGGGTATGTGCACATCCCCTACAGTAATGACGTCCGAGTCCCCCAGTATCTGCTCTCATGCCCAAACAGGTGCTTTATTCCAGCATCTGGTAAAGACCATGAAGGTGCATTTGACAACCAGTGAACTGTCATAGAATGAATTAGATATAATTTGGTAAACGCTGGAAAAATGTATGTATAGAGTTTCAGCTTAAGATTTTGAGTAAAATGTCTCTCTCTGTTCTTTGTCTTCACTGAAATCACCTGGAAACAGAGAGAGAGAATGCAAAATATAGATATTGTTTTTGGCCAAAGTTGGAGACCCTGGAAACTCTAGATCATTCCACATGAAGAAGCATGCACAGACTCAGGGGAGATTCCACCCGTGTTGGACACAGGCCCCAAGTGGACCTGCGGCAGGTGGCCTCCAGAGGAGGCGGAACGCTGAATCCTGCAAAGCAGAAGAGAGGCCCTGACTTCGGAGCCCTCGGTCCTGGGATGGAAATGGGACCAGGGACCTGCTGGCGATGGGGCCGTCCCCATATACAGGTGACACGGAGGTGGAGTGGACAAGGAAACTCTGAGCAGCCTGTGGGTGAGGGGAGGTGGGGAGGGCATCTTCTTGACCCCTGCGTGACTGACGTGTGTTCTGGGGAGTAGTCCAGGTGAACCTAAGTGGGTGGTCCTGCCATGTGCACAGAGTCGTGTGTGAGGGGCTTTGCTGAGAACCAGAACTTCCATCAGGTCTGGAACACAGCCTTGACCGTCTCTGGCGTCAACCTCTTGCAAATGGAAGGTCTGTAGAGAGCTGCCCGTGTTCCATGATAACTGATAATAGGACTGACCTATGCCAAGTTACTACAAGACACGAGGAGGAAGAGCAGGAAAGACAGGACACACGCCGACACATAGCCGCCGAACAGACGACACTGTAGGACGCAGTGTGATGACGCAGAGCAATGAAGGGGACAGCCACCTCCCTAAGCAAGAGCCCAAGCAGAGATGCGAGAGCCTCAAAGAACTGCCGAGAGGAGAGGGGGAGAAACTAATGCACCACAGGGTGAGAATGCGGAGGAGCTGCCGTCAGGAGGCTGGAAACACGGAAAAGGGAGAAAAACAGATTTGGGATGATGAAGAGGGAGCAGAGATTAGAGAGAAAGTAATTAACATAAAAGACAGACCCTCAGGAAGAGAAGGAAACAAGTGAAAACAAAACTTTGATGATGGTCTCCCAGGAAAACCAGACAGAGGCCCAACGTGTGTGTGTGTGTGTGTATGTGTGTGTGTACACAGGCAGTGATATAATTGGCTACACGTGTGCAGGTCCACAAACATACCACACGCACCACACGACACCAAGCACGCACTTGGCCAATCTGACCGCCCATGTGGTTTCCATCAGCCAACCGACGACCTTCTGCGGGAAGAGAACACAGGTTCGCGAGATCTTCAAACTCTCGCACTTTCTTCACGTCGTCACCTCGGTGCCTTGTTGGTCTTCCCCCAGTTTAATCTGTTGGGAATTCTGCTGGACTCTCCTCAAGTGGCCTGAAACGTATGTGTTGACACCACCACTTGGAGGGGCCTGCTCTGGGGTGGTCAGAAAGTATCCACGTGGTCCTTCTGACACGGAGCCACATGGAAGCATCGGCGGTCCAGGTTTGCTTTACGGTGGAGCGAGCACATCACAGGCATCCTCTCAGCCTCCAGGCCTGTTTCTCCAACGCGGCTCTACTGACCTGGAGCTGGAGGTGTCTGTGGTGGGGCTTCTTGCGCATCACAGGTGTGAGGCAGCGCCCTGCCTTCCACCTACTAGAGGAAATGTCACCTCTCCTGGTGGTGACAACCAGGAATGTCCCCACAGGCGGGCAGGGAGACAGATGTGTAACACACAGTGACCCTCATAAAGCCATAGTCACAGATGGTCACAGCACCACAGGGAGTATTGGGGGCTCCAATGCACTCCCTTAGGGGAGCTGATCAACCTGTAGGGTCAGGGCGGCCCCCTGAGGTCACCGTTCACGACAGCTCTGAGGGCTGAGTGGTGTGAGCCAGGCCAACATGGAGGGAAAGTGGACAGCCGGTGTGGGGAAGTGCATGATGGGAGCACTGCCTGACAGGAGCTGAGACCCTGAGGGAGGTCCAGGGTGGGGGCTGCAGGCTGTGGGGCATGCGGCTAACGCCTGGGGCGGGCTGGGCTGTGGTGTGACGCCAGGGTTCTGTGCAAGTGCCATCCGGACAAGGAAGCTTCCGGAGAATCAGCCCCATCAGGGCCCAGAACCACTGGGGCCACGACTCCCCCAGGCTGCCCTCGACTCCAGCACACACCGGAGCACCACGTGCCTGACACAGCGGCTCTGCTGGAGGCTCGGGGTTGGTTGGTTTCTATTTAAACCACGTTCTCGTGTCACTTCCTGTCCTCGTTTCACTGTGTCTTGTCCGCTCCATCAGTAGGAATGGGAGGTTTTTCACGTGGCCGGGAAAGCCCTCCTGTTCTGGGAGATTCCCAGAGGCCCCCACACTGGCTGTGTGATGCGACCCTCCCAGGCCTCTGTCTATAAACAGCAGAGGCCTGAGGGCTGAAGGAGAGACCAAGAGGTCTGGCACTGCCTGCCTCCCTGAGCCCCAGTGACAGCAGCTCTTGGTTTGTTTGTCTCCACCAGCTAGTCCAGCCCAGGCCACAGGGCAGGAGGACCAGAGACAGGCAGGGGCCAAGGCCCATCCCCCAGCCCCATCCCCGTCCTCTGCACTCCTGTCACCAGCTCTGACTCAAAGGCCTGAGTGACAGGCTCACTACACAGCTCCAGCACTGACCCTGTGCCCTGTGCCCTGAAGTGGCCCCCAGCAGGGCCAGTCCTCTCATATTCCGGCTTTCCAAAGTTGGCCAACTCATTGGGGGAGACAGGAGGAAATAGGCATTTCCCTGGGCTCGAGTCAAAGGCACCTTTTTATCTGTTTTCCAGGCTATGTGGCATGAAGGAAGCTGAGCCCCATTACAGGTGCTTTGAAGTCCCTCCCTTGTGAGGTTGGGAAGGAGGGAGGGAGGGAGGGGAACCTCGGTCAACAGCAACCATCACCCAGCCCGGACCCTGTGGTCCTGGACCCTCTGCCCAGGAGGCTGGAACCCTAAGGGAGGGAGGGCCAGGTGGGGCAAGTTCAGACAGCAGAGTGGAGCCTTGCCCAGCGGCAGTCAGGGAGGAGGCCCTTGAACGCTGTGTAGACAGACTGGGTTTGAATCTGGTTCCAGTGCATATTCTCTGTACCTGGGGGGTGCGTAAGACCTTTGAGCTGCAGCTCCTGTAAACCAGATCCTGGACGTCTGCTGTCGGGCTGTGGCACCCAGGCCAGTGTGAGGCCATCACAGGGCAGGTGCTCAGGATCCAGAAGCCTGGGACTCCCCACGGGCTGGGGGTACACTGGCTGCCTCCTGAGTTTGCTCCCCAACCCAGTCGATGGCTGCTCACCCCTCCAGGGCCCCCCCTTGGCTTCTTGCCACTAAGACTTATTCCAAGCAGCCCGAGCAGCTGAGGTGGGTAGGCGAGGCCTCGTCCGAGAACCACCACCCCACGCCATGGTCAGGCCGCACACCTGGGAGGCAGGGACCCTCGGACGGTGGCTGGCTCAGCTGGGATGAACACCTGTGGAGGATTCCTGGGAAGAACACCGTTGCGTGTTTCCGCAAGAACCAGAAACCTGGTTTGTGTTTCTCGGTTTGTTTTCCTCTCGCAGGGTAACTGAGCTGTAGAGCTGGGGGCTGGGCCACTTAGAAAGGTCCACCCTTTCTGGCCCCTCCGGCCTTCCTCCTGGTCCTAACGCTGGGTTCTGTCCAGGTGCCGAGCCGTCCTCGGCCCTATCCCTTCTCCCTGTCCGTCCCTGGCAGTGCCCCATGCGCCCAGGGCTTGGCCACCATCTGGAAGCAGGTAACCCCCACATCACGTGTCCAGCTGCTTGCCCGGCGCCTCCTCCGGGATGTCTCCAAGGCACCCAGGTCCAGCGCGCCCCGTGCCCCTCTTTTCTGCACCGTGCAGCTGCTCGAGCCAGAACCCAGTGGTCATCGACGCCTGCTCTTCCTCATCCCACCTCCACCAGGTGGCCAACCGCCTGCTTTGCCAGCACCGCCAAGACTCCTCCCGGCCCGTCTGACTTCTGGGCCCCCTGAGGCTCCCATGATGTCCGTACAGAACGTACCCGGGAGGGTGAACGGGCAGCGTGCCCTTGGCGAGCACTGGGTGAGCCTCCTCTTGGCGAGCTCACACGGGCAGTGAGTGAAGTCGGGGCCACGCAGCAGCTGAGCACAGCCCCTCCCAGGCCTCTGGGGCTCAGGGCTCTGACCTCTCCACCGGCCCCGCCCCTCCCTCCTGCTCCCCGGGGCTGGCTCGGCCCTTCTCAGGCATGACCTGAGCTGCCCTGGTTCTTGAGGTTCCTACAGACGCGGCGCCAGGCAGAAGGTCGGGAAGGCCCCTGCCCGGAACGCCAGTCATGGGAGCTGCACATCCTGTCGTTGGACGGCCCTGCCTGCGACACGGGAGGAGCTGGAAGGAAGGTGCGGTTCTCACAACGCTCTTGTTCCCCATCAACACGGCCTCCTGAAGAGACCCTCGGGCAGAAACTTCTCCCGGGGCTGCTTTCTAGAAGGAGTTGAGCGAATCTGAATGCCAGGTGGTTTTTATTTCACAGACACTGTGAGCCATGTGACAGTGCCCCTCTCCGCCTTTGCTGCGAGGAAGAGCAGCACCCAACTGGCCAGCATCGTGGGTTGAATGGTGGCCCCCAAGAGATGCCCACCGGGCACCTCGGGATGCAGGCTGACGTGGAATACGGGTCTTTGCAGGTGTAGTCAAGGCGAGCATCCTAAGATGGGCGCACCCTGGATCATCTGGATCGGCACCAACACCATGACAGATGTTCTCGTAAGAGAAAGCAAAGCAGAAGACAGAAAGAGAAGTCCGTGTGAAGAGGGGCAGAGCCAGGGGTGAGGAACACCCGGAATTGTCGGAGCCGCTGGATGCTGCCGGGCGAGGGGCCTGGATCGTACTCTCCTCAGAGCACCAGAAGGACAACCCTGCCCAGCCCTTGATCTCGGGCTCCCGGCCTCCAGAACCAGGAGACAGTGGATTCCTGCTGCCTTACGCCGCCCAGTCTGTGAGACCCGCCATCTCAGACCAGGCGCATGCTGTGCTGCGACGTCACGCCCAGCTCCCTCTGTCCTGGCCCCGCTGGCTTGCCATGCTGGTGGCATGCGTCCCAGGCCTCCCTCTGGATTTGTGTAGCATCTCTGAGGACGCCACCTACACAGCTGCCCAGGGTCATTCTGGGTGTCGCCACACACGTGTGGCTGACGGGCTCCGTGTAACGTGACATGTGCACACCTCTCTACATTTAGCTCCCTCGCTTTTCAAGCCATTGTCTTGATATCAAACAGTGTTATAATTTTTGTCTCAATCATCAAAAATGACATAGAAGGAGGACAACCCCATGGCCAAGTGGTTAAGTTCACGTGCTCTGCTTCGGCGGCCCAGGGTTTCCCCAATTTGGATCCCGGGCGAGGACGTGGCACCGCTTGTCAGGCCATGCTGAGCGGCGTCCCACATGCCACAACCAGAGGCATTCACAGCCAAAATATACAACCGTGTAGTGGGGGCTCTGGGGAGGAGAAGAAGAAGAAAAAAGGATTGGCAACAGATGCTGGCTCAGCTGCCAACCTTTAAAAAAAATTAAAAACAAATGATGTACAAGACAGGGGTGGAATGGACAGCACGTGCCCATGTTTGTGCTCCTCCCTGATGCTCTAGGATTCTTTCTGTCATTCCCTTCTGGCTGAAAAGCTCCCTTTACCCATTTTTGGAGGGTTGGTCTGTGGTGACAAACTCTTTAGCCTAGGTTTTCTAGGGTTTTTTTTAAAGATTTTATTTTTCCCTTTTTCTCCCCAAAGCCCCCGGTACATAGTTGTATATTCTTCGCTGTGGGTCCTTATAGTTGTGGCACGTGGGACGCTGCCTCAGCGTGGTTTGATGAGCAGTGCCATGTCCGCGCCCAGGATTCGAACCAACGAAACACTGGGCCGCCTGCAGCGGAGCGCGCGAACTCAACCACTCGGCCACGGGGCCAGCCCCTTTTAGCCCAGGTTTTTGTTTTCTTCCTTTCTGCCTGAGCTTCGCCTTTATTTCCCTTCATACCTGAGGGATGATTTGGGGTTGACTGCTTTTCCTCCCACCCTGGAAGGACGCTGGGCCGTTCCTCTGGCCTCACAGGCTTCAGAGGAACCTCTGCCTGGGGCTGGTGTGCCCCATCAGGATGCGTTTCTTTCTGGTCTGTCAAGATGTTTTCTTTGTCTTCAGTTTTCAGAAGTTTAATCACGATGTGTCTGGCATGGGTTTTTGGCTTCTCTCTATTTGGGATTTGTTCAGATTCCTGAATCTGTAGATTTACGTCTCCTACCAAATTTGGGGCATTCTCAGCCATTGTTGACTCTAACACCCCTTAGACCCCCTCTCTCATTGTCTCCCTCTGGGGCTCTGACGGTGCAAATGCAGACTTCTCTTGTCCCGTAGACTTCTCTTGTCCCACAGGCCCCCAGGCTCCACTCGTTTCCTCTTCAGCCTATTTCTCTGTGCTGCTCAGAGCAGGTGAACTCTGACACCTGCTCCCCACTGCCACCCCGACCCCACGGAGCCCAAGTGTGCGCTTCTGTTATCGAAAGTTTTGTTCTATAAATTCCATTCAATTCATTTTAATCACTTCTGTTTGCTGAGTTTTCTGTTTCCTGTTTGTTTGGTTCAAGAAAAGTTGTAATTGCTTGTTGAATCATTTTTATGATGGCTGCCTTAAGATTTCGTGGGATAGTCCCAGCCTCTGATTCATCCCAGTGTTGGCGACAGCCGATTGTCTCCTTCAAGTGGGCTTTCCTGATTTTTATTATAAGGGGTGATTTTTAATTTTGTCCTGATGTTTGTCTGCTGTGGCAGGAGACCGTGGGTCCTGTCTGAGTCTCTCCTGTCAGCCGGCAGTCACCCTGTCAAGGCTTGGCACCGGGTTCTGGTCTTTCTGCGGGCTGTGTTCCCAACGGCCGTCACATCTCAGAGCCTCTATGGCGCTGTTTGGTCCACTTGGTATGTCTGGTGCCACGGGGCTCCCACTGGTCCTGCTGGCGCCACCCGAGGGGGTGGAAGGAGCTCCCCCAGCCCAGGCCCCCAGGTGGGGAGAAGGCCCCTGGGTGGGGAGGAAGAGGCTTCCCCTTGCACGGCTGCGGCAGTGGCCCCACTGGCCTGTGATGGCCCCCGTGGCGGGTCCCTCTCCTGGCCAGTCTTCTGCTGTCTCTCAGGAGGCTACTCAGTCAGAGAAATGAGCCCTCCTGTCCGTCCGCTGCTGGGCTAGGGCTAGCACGGGCCGGGCTGTCCCCCTCCTCTGTTGTCAGATACCAATTCCGGCCCAGCCTCTGGCCCCCTCGCCCTCCCAGGTGCCTCTGGTGGCCTCTGTCTCCAAGCTTCGCGCTGTGCTGAGCGGGGAGCAGCGGGCATGCCGGGCTCGGCCACGTGGTCGGGAAGAGCAGGGCTGCTTTTTGAGAACCATGTCCAGCCCTGTTTGGAGCCAGGCGGGGCGTAAGCAAATGGGTGGGGAGGGTGGAGGAGGGTCTGTGGGAACCCTGCTCCTCCTCAGGGTGGGAGGTCACCTCCAAGGACCCCAGCGGCTCTGAAATCCGTCTGCCTTTGAGGAGGTAAGGACGGCCTGACGCCGAATCCTCCCCGAGGCGCCCGCCCATGCCCACCCAGCCGCCATGCCGCTACCTGCAGGCCTCATCCTGTCCCCACACTCACGTCCCACGGCCTGTGGATCAGGCTGTCTCATCTTTAACCAGGGCACATGGCCGCGCGGGGGAACCAGCACCCTGGCTGGGCATCGTGAGGAGGGCATGAGGTCGGAGAGATGCTGGCTCTGCTTGGGAGGTGGAGCACCAGGCCCCCGGAGGCCCGGCCCATTGCCCCCCGCCTGTGTGTCATGTGGGAGGTGGTATCTTAATGAACCTGCAGCAGACGCGCTTGCACTAATTAGCTGGTGACCTTGGGTGACTTCCCTGGGCCTCAGTTTCCTTCCGTAGAAGGAGAGGGCGGTGAAGTGATGACTGGCTCAGGGAGAAGCCGAGGCATCGGGTGGCTGGGCGCTGGTCCCGGGGTCGTGGGCCCACCCGCCACCCAGAGACTCAGAAACCTGAGACGACGGTGATGTGCTCGTCTGATGAGTGCGGCCTCCAGATGGGCCTCTCAGAGCCTCATGCACACACTGGGGCCCCCGACTGGCAGCGCAGGGCCCCCGGGTGCTGGTGAGGAATGCAGACCCCCAGGCCAGACCCCAGACTTGCTGAACCAGAAGCTGCACTGGAACAAGCGCCTAGGCATCCCTGCATGTCGGCTTGGGGATCCCAGTCTAGACGCTCACCCTGGCCCCAATATCAGCCAGTCTGTCACCCATGGAGCATGTTACACCTCTGGAGGTGGAGGGGGGACAGGCCCGGAACTGCCCCTCGATGCCCCTTCTTTGCCTCAAGCTTTGGCTGGGAGGAAACTGTGGCTCTGCCCAGTCCTTCGCACGGCCCTGGAGTAGGTACCCAGACCCTCCTCTGAGCACAGGCTTGAGGGAGGTAGGGGGCTCGCCCTGTGGGTTGCTGTGAAGCCCGCCCTGTGCCGAGGTGTCTTCAGGAAGCTCTAGTTGGCGTCCAGCGAGGCCCACGAGTGGGCACGTCACCAGGGCAGAAGCTCGGTCGGTGAGTGTTCCCGGGCTCCGGCAGGGCTGAGCACGGAGCCGGGGCCACGCGATTTCTTGTGTGCTCCTCACGCGCTGCAGTGTCACCCGTCTTCCACCCACTGCAGACTCGAGCCTCTTCACGGGGCCCTCGGGGACATGCACCTGGGGAGGCGGTTCCTCTCCAGGGAGCAGAGTGTGCAGAGGGATCGTGGACGGGGGCTCCCAGACACACTCGCTCCTCCTGGTTGATGTGTGGAAACTTGTGAGGAAGGGTATTCAGTCCTGTTTCTTCCAGGAAAAGTTAATACGCATCTCCCTGTTCCGTGATCAATTTATGAACTGTGGATGCGGCCCTCAACGGTATGTTTGTGCATCAACATATCCGCCCCCCCACCCCTCGTTCGGCTGTTGTGTGCCTCTCGTGACAGCCCTGGGGTTCGGGGAGGAGGAGCAAGGCCCTGCGTTCCAAGATGGAAAAGTTCTACAGACCAACACGGGAACCACACGATGGACTAACTACTGGTAACAGCATTTCCCACCTGAACTCTCCATCCGTTGCACACGACACCAGATAACCCACCAGGTGCGTCCTTGACGACCACCTTCTGCAACCCAGTTGTTCTACAGAGAAGGGAAAGAACATCAGAGCTTGCTCAGACAGTGCCGCTAACTCCCGTCAGAGCCAGGACTGACCAGACGGCACTGCTAACTCATGTAGAGCCGGGACTGACCTGATGTCACCACTAACTCATGTCCGAGAAACAGAGCGTGTGTCAAACCCACGGTGGCCCTCACACCACACGTCCTGTTACTTCCTCGCTTGTGCATTGATGCTGGCCTGTGACCCAGAGAGACTGTGCTGCCCTGCCCAGGGTTTGCACACCCACCACAGGGGAGCGGCAGGAACTGGGGGCTCCCCAGAGGAGGTCGGACAGAGGATGACCCACTCATCTGCCAAATTGTTTAAAGCAGATTTTTAAGACGGGGACTCTCATGGTGAAATGCAATCCATCCCATCCCAGCAGGGAACAGCCGGGGCCGCTGAGGTTGGCTGCACTCGTACGGCAGCGGCACCGGTAGCACCTTACACAGTGTCTGTTGTAACCTTTATAGATGGGGAAACTGAGTCCCAGGGGAACCAAGCATCTTGCTTGAGGCCTGGAAGAAAGGCGGGATTTATCCTGGCATGAAAGGTCTATTTTTTAACACCACCCAGCTGTCTGGTGCATTTCTCATTTATTTGCTTAAAAAGCCCACTGGTGAGAGAAGGCGGCCGCTCTTGGACCTCCCCAAGCCCATTGCCAACTCGCACATCCGAGGCTGGTCATGCCCTGGCTTCCCTCAGCCAGCGGGCTGGGCAGGGAGTGGCCCGCTCTGGGGGCCGTCCATGGGGGACTCGCCTTCCAGGGTGACCTTCCCTCTCCGCCCGACCCCTGGCTGCCACCATCAGGCAGAGCGCCCGGTCCCTGCTTCCTGGGGACACCAGAGAGATGGGGGCCTTGGCACTGCTTGGGTTGTGTTTTTAACTGTTAGAGAGTCTCTGAGGTGAAAGGGGAAGTTTCAGGCCACCTGAGTGAGCCCAGTACAGCTGCTGGAAGGTTCCTTCCAACGAATTTACTGAGAGAAAACCATCGGATTTAAAGCCAGAGATTCCTCAGTCGTTTCTGTCATGGCCCGGAAAATCAACCCTTATAAAGGCAACGTTTTGTTTGAACTATGCCTTATTCCATAAGAATTCCAATAAAGCAATTATATTTTAATAAATGCGGCAAATATTATGGATGGCACTTCATTTCATAATAGAACCTGTATGCACAGCAATTAGCAGCCGGAAAATGAGCAGGACAGAGCCAACGTTAGGCATGCGTAATGTTTTCATTATAGGAGTTACAAATCACCTATTAATCTCCCTCTAAACACCCAGCAACACGCACGCATTCCTCACCTCAAAGTTGGTTCTGTGCAACTGCTCTAGGTAAACAGAACGAGATGCCAGGAGGCAGCCTGTCGGTGTTTGATTTATGGCGTGAACTGAGCGCCTTTGTGTGTTAAAGACTTGATTAACCCCCAGGAGCAAAGTGTCACAATATCAAACAGCTCCACTGGAGAGTGGCCCTGCAAGGCCCGGCCCACATGGCCTGCCCAGGACAGTCTGTGTGTCCATGATGGTCTGCATGTCCAGGATGGTCTGCGTGTCCAGGACATCTGTGTGTCCTGGGAGGTCTGCGTGTCCAGGGAAGTCTGTGTGTCCAGGGTGGTCTGCATGTCCAGGATGATCTGCGTGTCCAGAATGGTCGTATGTCCAGGATGGTCTCTGTGTCCAGGGAAGTCTGCATGTCCTAGGACAGTCTGTGTGTCCAGGATGTGTGTCCTGGGAAGTTTGCATGTCCAGGACCCCCAGGGAGCATTTGCACTTGATCCAGCTGTGGGGGTTCTTATGGATGCCGTCTACAGAAGGGTCACTCTGAATCCAAAACTCTGAGCAGCAATGTGTCCCAAGACACTCCTGTCTGCAGCCAGACGGCGTCCTCTCCAGCCTCGCTTCTCGGAGCCCCATGCTGACCCAGGGCTGTGGGGCACGCCTGCCGTAGATGAGGACAGCCCACTCAACACACACAGGGTCTGCTTGCTTCAGCGCATGATCGAGGACCCATGCGTGTTCACGCAGAGCTCACACACAGAGCTCAGCTGGTGGGGGCAGGAGCTTGTCCCCTCCGCGTCTAGACAACCACCAAGCCCTGACCAAAACCCTGGCCAGACGCCTCACGAAACTCGGAAGATGCACCTACCCTCCTCCAGCACCCAGGGGCTCGGGAAGGATCCCATAAGCAAACCCATCAACATTCCCGCAGGGAGACAGTTTCGTTACACACGTGTGATAAATAGACTCAAAACACCCATGTTTGTGTCGGGGCGCCACTTCCAACAGGACCAACGGCGGTTGTGTCTCCAAAGGCGTTGGCTTCAGTTCTGGAGGCCAGTACCTGGGCCAAGCCCAGGTGACAGGCGGGTTGTCAGGCCGCACCTGTGACAGCAGGGGCTGCCGCGTGGAGTCTGCCTGTTGAAGTCCCGTAACAGCCCAACCTGTTGGATGATGGAAGTTAAATCCCGTCCATAGGCCGCCCCTCTTTGTCTCCCGAGGCCTGGGGTCTAACAAACTCTGACATTTGGGGAAGGGTCTTCTGGTGCTCAGTCTGCAGCAGCCACTGCTGATGCCCCACCATCTACTTCCCAGCTTAGGCCCTGGTCGCTGCCAAGGCCAGACCCCAAGGGGCGTAGGCACCAATGTCCTGCAAGGTTCTGACCCTCCAGGGCATTCTGAGCAAACAGAGGTGGTCCCGGCAGCGTGAGAACCACAGGGCCCCTCCCCAGCTCAGGGAACCTCCCCAGCTGCCCGTCGTCCAGCTGACTCCCACACCAACACCCTCACCCCTCCTGAGCACATAAGCTGAGGACCACACATGTCTGGCTTCCTCTGACGTCAGGACCAGCTGGAGCCGCTCTGGTTGGGGGGCCTAGAAGAGACCCCTGCGGCCCTGGATCAGGAGGCCAGAGGCCCTGGCTCTTGGGGACTTTGGGACTGCACTAAAGGGCTCTTCTACCCTCTCAGCCGTCAGGCCAACGGAGACCAGAGGTGAGACCACACTGCGTCCCTGGGTGAGGGCTAATGGTCAGCCCCCACTTGGGGTCAGCTGGGACCTTCCCCACAATCGTGCACTTTATGGCTCTCAGCCACGCGGGAATCACTCCCCCTGGTTTCAGACCTGAGGTAAGAAAGTGAATATGTCAACCAAGCATCTCTCAGTGAGATGCAGCCTCTGCAGCCCATTACCCACCACCTGTCTCCTCAGGACCATCACTCGTGCTCGGGAGCCGCTCCCGGGACCCAGGGCACCCAGGCAGGAAGACCCGAGCAGTACAGGACACAGGAGGCGTGTTTTCTTTTAAATCCAACTGAAGGGAGAGATTTAATTCTCTCTGAAATGTCGTTGTCAATTAAATTCCAAAATTGTTTAATAAATCTTCTGTTTGAGAGTAGTTTTAGATTTGCATGAAAGCAACAAAAACAGTGCCGAGTTCTCCTGTTGCCCGCACGGTTGCCCCCTTGCTAACATCTTACGCTGTCATGGTTTAATGCCACTAACAGCACACTGAGTCCTGGATGAGGAACCGTTGTTATTGATCAACTCCATCATTCCTTCAGATTTCCTTAGTTTTCCCCAGTGTCCTCTTTCTGTCCCAGGACCCCACCCAGGATCCCACGTGACATTTAGTGGTCAAGTCTCCTTGGCTCCTCCTGGCTGTGACAGTTCCTCAGACCCCCTTGTGTGACGCCCTTGATAGTCTCGAGGAGGGCGGGGCAGGCATTTTGTGGGATGCCCCTCTGCTGGGATTTGTCCGGCGTTTTTCTCATGATGACACTGGCTTACGGGTTTTGGGGAGGATGACCCCGGAGGTGAAGTGCCCTCCTCACCACGTCGCATCCAGGGTGCACTGTCCACACGACTCGTCCCCGTGGACAATCACCTGGCCGCCTGGCCGAGGCGTGTCTGTGAGGTGTCTCCACGGTAAACAATGCCCCACCCCAGCCCCGGCATGTTCTAGAAGAAGTCATGCTCACAGGGTAGGAGCTAGGCTCCCCGCCGGAAGGGGAGAATCCACATGAATTTTTTGGAATTTGGCACAGGAGATTTGTCTGTTCTTTCTCTAAATTTACTTTTTAGTATAATAATTCATAAGCTTTTCAGAGAATCGTTGTTTAGCTTGTGTTAGAAACATAAAGGTCGATTATTACCATTTTTTCTACAGAAAATGCAGGACGAAAGGGTCTGTCTCTCTTCCACCCTTAGGCTCCGTGGGGCCGTGTGACTCCGGACTGGGGCTCACCTTCCACCTCGTCCTCCCCGAGACCCGCACCGTCTGTCCGACTCGCAGAGCCCGTCTCCACATGTGCACCCGGCCGGCTCTCGGGAACCCCGCTCGCCACAGCCACCGCCTGGGCCCTGCCCGTCCAGGGGCCTCGCTGGGCTCCCTCCACCACGCCTGAGGCTGCTTTTCTGCTTTCTGATCCTGTCCTTCTCAGTTGCCCACAGCCCTCTCCCTGTCGTTCCTCGTCCCCCATTCTCCTCCCGCCTCATCCCTCGTAGGTGAGTCCACCTCTGTGCAGAAACATGTCACTTAGTGAGAAAGCATTGGCTCCAAAACAGCGTGTGCCAGCAAACACTGGGGACAATGCAGACAGCCCAGGGGAGCCCGGAGCCCACATCAGGCCTGCTCGGCCACTCCAGCCGGGCCTTCAGGCAGGCCTCCTGACCACTCTGCATCCAGACCCGCGGGGGGCTGCCCTCTGACCAGCCATGGCAGCTGGCGCAGGTTGGTGGGTGGTGGCCAAAGACACAGACTCCCGGGCAGAGGTGAAGGACTCCATTCCCACGGCCTTCGCGGTTTTGAGCATTAGAGCCAGTTCCAGCAGGGCGAGGGGAGGATGCCGGAGCACCTGCACGAACCTCCTGGGTGCAGGACGGGGACGAGTGGCCTGCCCTCTGTGGGTGAGGCTCGGTCCCTGCCCTCTGCTGTCCACGACACGAACTCCGAGAAGACCCTCTGGTTGACACCATTGGTGGCTCTGCTATGAGCCCTGGTCCCGACACTCGAGCTCAGTGTTCCTGTCATGAAATGGGCTTGCCGAGCACTCAGTCCTGGGCTGCCGCGAGCTCTGCAGATCTTTCCCAGAGCACAGAGTGCCAGCACTGACCGGAGGACGTGCCCACAGAGGAGCCCCAAGGTGAAGGGTCAGACCCAGGGCGCAGGGGCAGTTTCCCACCCTCCAGTTGTGGGAAGATGCCACAGATGCCACACACCACGCCCGGTCCTGGGCCTTGCTCCCTCAGTGCAAGTGTACTGCCCCAGCCACAGGCCCACGGCCCCACAGGACAGGAGACATGCGGGAGGGAGAGAAGCCCAGTTCCGTGATGGGGTTGCCGAGTGCACACCTCGGGGAGGTGGGGACCCCATTGCCCTCCACTTCCCAGAGCCTGGGTGTCCCCAGAAGCCCTGTCGGGGGCCACAGGCCGAGATGCCCCAGGTGAGAGGACCAGCACCTCCCGCCCAGGACTGGCCTCTGCCTGGGGGCCGGCCCCAGAGACATGCGCTCACTCAGGGCCGTTCCCCAGAACCCCACAGCAGGAGCTCCCCCTCCCCGAGCTCCAGGCTCGTCCAGAGAGGAGGTGGGGGCCCGCTCACTCCCAGTGTCCCCGGCTTCGCAGAAGCACCCCAAATGCCAGCAAGGCTGCGCTTCAACAGGAGCATCCCACAGTCAGAAACAAGCTGCAGGGTCGGCCGCTCTGAGGATGGGCAGGAGCCCCCAAGCCATGTGCCTCCCAGATGGAAGGTTCTGCTTGAGCCTCAGCCCCTATGGTGGCACTGAGAGGAGCCCCCAGCCCCGGCCAGGGGCACTCAGAGCCCCTCAGCCCCAGGGGTCTTGGGACTCAAGCCTCCTCTCCTGGTCACCGTGTGGCGTGTGTGGCCCCTCAGTGCTCATCCTGGAGGAAGGACGCCCGCCAAGTGGCGCCTGGCGGACATTCTCTGAGGACCTCGGGGGCACAAGAAGTTCGTGCGGGGTCAACGGACGTCCACTTCATGTCCAGGAGCAGCTGTGGGCGGAGAGCGGGGGTGTAATCTAATCTTCCCCTTCTCACCACAACGATCGCACGCTAAGGGCTGCTCTCTCTTAATTAAGCTCAGCTCCCAAATCCTTCTAACCACGCAACTTCACAAGAAACATGTATCTTTCCAAATTAGCTTTGTGGCTCAGAATAACAAGCAGCACAGTTATATTAATTAGTGTACAGGAGCTCTAAGAACTCGTTTGCAGGTTGTTTTATTTGCTCCAAAGGGAGCCGACATTTATTGAGGTGGAGGATGTTCCAGCCCCACTGGGCACGTTAGGACATTGCCCATTAGCTCTCACTGAACTCTGCCGCGGGGGAGGCGGGACGGAGGTTGGGAGAGGGGCAGTGAGGGGACCACCTGCATCTGCTGCAAAGCCCACTCCACATTCCAGAATCATGTGAGGTTCCCTCCCCCCGCAGCTCCCATGGTTCCTTAAAGTAACGATTCTGTCTACACTGCATGCTTCTTACTGAAAAAGCCAAGAGAAAATCTTTCTCAAAGAGTGAGATTTTCAAATAAGGGGAATCAGAGTCTTCGTAAAAATCAAGCCTGTGAGACTCATCCGGGACTTTCAAAGGGAGCTTGGCGGGGACCAGGGCTCCTGGGACAGCCGCAGGTGTACTTCCTGCAGCCCGGCAACTCCACGTTGCACTGTGGGTGACGGAGCCGAGGCTGCCCCAGCCGAGGACCCCACAGAGGTGGCTCCTGCGGGGTTGGTTCAGAAGCTTCCTCCTGCTGCCTGCGAGTAGAGAAACTTACCCCAACCTCACTCTGGGTGTTTTCAGCTCAAAACGTACACACTAGAGTCGAAGCAGGGAAATGTCTCTGAGGAAGAGACGCGACCCCAACACGTTAGAGGCCCACTGCCCGTCCCGCTGGTGATCGTGGTCACCGATGACAATCGTCTCTGCTCCAGAGAAAACTGAGCGCACTTCAAAACCCATCATCAGAGGACACACGGCCAGATCCGCTTCCCCAGACCGCAGCATTGCCAGGGTCTTCTGCGGTGCCGAAGGGGAGGGAACCAGGGGAGCCCTCGGGGGCAGTCCCGGGTCATGGGGCTAGGTCATGGGGGCTCCAAGGAACCACATCTGTGATGCCATCAGTGCCGACCAGCAAGGGCGGCAGAAAGAAGGACTGAGGACGTGAGCAACGAGGCAGTGACGATTCTCATTTGGACACTGCGGGCTCCAGGGCACCAGTACCCACAGGCCTGAGGTCTGGCATCTGCAGCCCCAGTGCAGCAGGAGTGACCCCTCTGCTGGCAGCAGACAGCCGACTCCCAGGCGGAGGTGGTGTCCCCGCGGCCCCAAGGCTGCGCCAGCAGAGTGTGCGTCCTAAACATGGGAGACGCAGCCACAGGGAGCCCAGAGCCTGAGGGGAGGAAGGTGCTTGGAGATCAGCCAGGGGACGGGGCTGGGGGCAGATGGGTCCCGGAGAGGCCAGCATGGGAGGGACAGCAGACGAGGAGCGGCACCCAGACCTGCGGCCCCGACAACCTTGGGGGATACAGAGGACACACTTACAGATGCTCTGAGAGAGGGGCAGCTGCCTTGTGGACGGTTAGTGCAGGAGACCCGGTTAAATATGACCCGAAGGAAAATTTAAACGGCCTTTGGAATAAACGACTTATGGTGCTTCGTGTGGTTTTGGAAATGCCAGTCGTGTCCCGAAAAGGGGGAGCTGAGCAAACAGCAGAATCCAGGTGTCTCCCAGTGACCTGGGATAGTGGAGTTTCTGCCCGATGATCTGGGATATCTGGGTGTCTCCTCAGTGACCTGAGATATTGGGGTGTCTCCCTGGTGTTCCCCACTCTCATGACTGGACACTCTGTGGAGGCCGGTTGGCAGATGACGGTCAGACGCGTCCAGACTCTGCACAGGCAGGCGAGCTGACACCACGTGAAGCTCAGGGACCCCAGAATCTTCCCTGGTTACCAAATGCCCAGTCGGGGTTGGGAAAACACGCCGCCGATTGGAGCTAGGTGCCGGCCCCCGCGATGACACCGCGGAATGAGGACTCCGTGCGGTGGAGTGTTTTCCTTCCTGCTGTGGAGTGTTTGTCTCCGTCTGATTTTTGTTGTGTGAGAACAGCACCCAGAGTCTAGCCTTCCCCCGACAGTCCAGCCGCCTTTTCCTTCTGTGGCACGAAGAATTGAAGCGGGTCCTAGTGTCTGAGTGACGGGACGGGAGTGGGGACTGGGAGCGGCTGCAGAGGGAGGCAGTAGGACGGCTTCCCTGAGACCGTGAGGTGGACCCCGTGCCGCTGACAACATGTCGATGACCCGTCTGTGCCCGTGAGCCCAATGGACAACGTAACTCGTTGCCCGGGAGGGGCTGAGGGCAGTGGGCGAGGCGAAGGCCACAGCCCTGAGACGGGCCAGTCTCCTCTGGCGGCTCAGAACGAGGCTGTCTCTTTCAGCTCCAGTGAGTGACCAAGCGCAAGGCCACGTCCACAGGACAGTGGACATGCTGGTGGGTCCAGAAAAGTCAGCCGTCCCATCATGGCCACTCAGCGCCCTCCAGTCACCCTCTCCCCAGGCTGGCCGAGTGGTCGGCCTATCAGGGGTCAGACAGACGGCCAGACTAGCTGAAGCATCAGGTCAACTTCTTCCCTTCGGTCATCTCCTCAGGAAGGCGGCGCCAGGCTCCCACATGAGAGGCAGCCAGTCTGACCATCCAGGCTGCACCAAGAGCTCTACAGAAAGACGGACGGACCTGAAACACGGGATGCAGCAGGGACTGCTCAGGGGAAGAGGCCGGCCAGACCCCGGCTCCGTGCCGAGGGCTCTGCGAGTGTCGGGCCAACGCCCACCCCATGTGGAGAGCAGAGCCACACTGAGGGTCCGGCAGGAGCTTGCGCTAGAGGCCGGCGTCTGTGCGCTGGAAGAATCGCGGCCATCATAGGCCAGAGGACAGTCGGGTCTTCTCCTCTCCCTGGCGCAGCGATGGCTCTGCAGAGGGGACGCACACAGTTGCTTCTACCGCACATTAGAGCAAACCTGGAACCTGGTGCCACTCCACGGGGGCCGGCCGCTGGAGGGCACCTGGAGGCTGGCAGCTGCCTGGCAAGAAGCAACACCTCTTCCAGCTTGAGTGGCAGGCGTTCATCTCTTCCTCCAGACCAGGGCAGGCGTGCCCTCCACGGGGCCCTGGGGCTTCTCTCGCCTCCACTATGGAGTCCACGGGCCCATGGACATCAGCAGGAGCAAGTTAATGTGGGCTCAGCCGATCCTGCCCACAGGGGCACACACAGGCACCTGGGGGCATATGCAGGCACACTCATGCACGTGTGGACACACGGGCACATTTAGGCACACGGGGGCACATGTAGGCACACGCGGGCACACTCATGCACACAGGGGCATACGTGGACTCACAGGGGTGCACGTAGGCACACGCGGGCACACTCATGCACACACGGGCATACGTGGACTCACAGGGGGGCGCACGTAGGCACACGCGGGCACACTCATGCACACACGGGCATACGTGGACTCACAGGGGGCGCACGTAGGCACACGCGGGCACACTCATGCACACACGGGCATACGTGGACTCACAGGGGCGCACGTAGGCACACGCGGGCACACTCATGCACACACGGGCATACGTGGACTCACAGGGGGCGCACGTAGGCACACGCGGGCACACTCATGCACACACGGGCATACGTGGACTCACAGGGGGCGCACGTAGGCACACGCGGGCACACTCATGCACACACGGGCATACGTGGACTCACAGGGGGCGCACGTAGGCACACGCGGGCACACTCATGCACACACGGGCATACGTGGACTCACAGGGGGCGCACGTAGGCACACGCGGGCACACTCATGCACACACGGGCATACGTGGACTCACAGGGGGCGCACGTAGGCACACGCGGGCACACTCATGCACACACGGGCATACGTGGACTCACAGGGGGCGCACGTAGGCACACGCGGGCACACTCATGCACACACGGGCATACGTGGACTCACAGGGGGCGCACGTAGGCACACGCGGGCACACTCATGCACACACGGGCATACGTGGACTCACAGGGGGCGCACGTAGGCACACGCGGGCACACTCATGCACACACGGGCATACGTGGACTCACAGGGGGCGCACGTAGGCACACGCGGGCACACTCATGCACACACGGGCATACGTGGACTCACAGGGGGCGCACGTAGGCACACGCGGGCACACTCATGCACACACGGGCATACGTGGACTCACAGGGGGCGCACGTAGGCACACGCGGGCACACTCATGCACACACGGGCATACGTGGACTCACAGGGGTGCATGTAGGCACACGCGGGCACACTCATGCACACACGGGCATACGTGGACTCACAGGGGTACATGTAGGCACACATGGGCACAAGGGCACATGCAAGTCTGCTGCTGAACACTGCCACCCGTTGCAACCACGACTTCGACTCTGACGTTGGGGACGTGCCAGGTTTGGGTGAAACGCTCGCCTGAGGCTGTTTGTGGGCCTCTACAAAGAACATCTGGCACCAGGAACAGCAGCTGCTTAAGGCTAAAAATAGATCCTCGAGGTGAATCTTCAAAACCAGGAAATGGCCTCCACGCTGTCACCGTTGCGTGGGTCAGAGTGTGCCTCCTTGATTGCGGGTGACCTTTTCGGATGTCCTCCTCCTCATGTGTCTCCGTGTGGGGTTCTCTGTACCTGATCCCAAAGCAGGCGAGTGGGCTGCTTGTGTCCAGTACAGGAACCAATTCCGTCATCTAGGACGCGGGCGAAGCAAGAAGAGACGAGAGGGAGGGAGTGAGCCAGTGGTCAGCCCGGTGTCTTTCTCCATTTGCTTTTTTTCAAAGATTGGGAGGAGAAAAAAAAGAGAGAGAGAGAGAGCAGGTATGACAACAAAACAGTTGTGCTGCGTGAGAACACGCCCTTCCCATGGCTTCTGTTCTGCCTGCTTCACCGAGCAAAAGCAACGATTGCAGGCTGTGCCCACCGAGGCCATCCTGTGACAAACCTCAGACTGCTTGGAAGGGGCAGACCCTCCTCTGGGTCCCACGCTCCTGGCACAGAGCAGACGACGGTAAAGGAGCGGATTGCCACCAACCACAGTCAGTGGGTCGATTGACTATTTCACAGTGAGGCATACACATCCATATCGAGTGTATAAATAATATTTATTGACAGAACTTCAAGTTTATAGTGGAACCTGCCAACCACAGAAAATAAAGACCAGCAATAGAATTGAATACCAAATTCCACACTTCCTGCCACAGGCCCTGCATCCCAGTCACTCCTCTACTCTAAATGAATGCCACCAGGTCTGTTCCTAGCAGGGCCACCAGCTCTAGCTGCTGTTTGCAAAGTGAGGACTTGCACCCGCCATGCTCTCTCAGCCCTGCCAGCTCTGACACGCCAGGACCTCGGTCCTGAGATGTAACCGTGTAGAGGTTCACGAGAACTTTGTTCATGGAAACTCAACATCAGAAAGCAGACGGAGACGTAATAGGAAAGGGCAGTTAAAGTCCCCCAGCTCGAACTGAGAGTTTGGGTTCGTCTCTCGGGAGAAGCCGCGTCTCTAAGTGCCTGGAAGACCACGTGGGAGTGGCAGGCGGTTCGTGAGCAGAATGCGGGGCTCTTGCAAGGGGAAGAGATGTGAGAGGTCCAGTGTAACTCCTCACGTCCATAAACAAGGAGAGGAGGTCCAGCAATGCAAAGCAGCTCACCCCAATTGCCACCAGCGACAGCTGTCAGAACCAAGACCAGGACCTATGACCCCTGACCCCAGCCCACTGACCTTCCTTCCACCTCACTCTACTAGCGCATCCAACCGCCACCAGCAAACATCAGCAGTTCACTGCCTGTCGGGATCTTGGACCCCAGCAGTGATTCTCAGGATGTGGCCCATGACATGGGGGCCGGAGATGCTCAGTGGCCCATAGATCAGAACTGGTTCCCATGGTGATAAAATGCCGCTGGCTTCCTCGCACACTGACGTTTGCGAGGACGGTGCAGAGCCGCGGGGGTGGGACTGAGCGCACGCCTGAGCAGCGCCAAGGTGGTGGCGTCAAGTTGCGCGAGTCCATCCTCACGCACTTGCGGATAAACAAAAGCTGCAGCTGCACTTTAATACATCCTTAATAAAGCAAAAAAGGACTAATTTTATTACACTTCGACCCTCGAATGCAGACCTTTCTAGTATTCTGTGTGAGCGAGGGGGACACACAGAGTGCTCGGGCCAGATGGCGGCCGTGCTGAAGACAGCGCAGCTGAGCCATGGCTGGACCAGCCCTTTTGTCGGCGAACACTATTTCCACCTGAAAGAACAACCAACAGACTCGTTATTGGGGAGTGGGTGTCAGGCAGACACCGTCCTGAAAATGAACAGGCGAACCTGCTGCTTTAAGGTAAACAGCTGACGGTGTTTGTTGCTGAGGACAAGGTTTGAGCTTTCAAGCAAAAACTAGAGTTGAGAGGTTGGGGTGTTACTGACAAACATGACTTTTTGGTGTTGTATAAAGAGATGTGCCAGCATCTGGAAGATCCTCATGACCCCATGAACTGACTTTCTCCAAGTGACCAGAGCACGACGTCCCAAAACCTGCACGGGCGGCAGATCGTCCAATGAGCAAGGAGAGCACAGCCTTCGATGCCGCAGCCCAAGAAGTTTGCCAACGCGGCTTCAGATTCTGCAGAGCAGCTGACCTTTAAAAACCACATTCACCAGGTTTGTGTGATGTCAGAGAAGAATATGCACAATTGTCTGAAGAGGCTAATAAATCTGCGTGGGGCCAGATTTCTTTCTATATTTCAACCAGCACAGTACCTCACAGCGGCTTGAACACAGAAGCGGAGAGGAGAGTCTGTCTGTTAAGCCAGAGGTAGAAGAGACTTGCAAAAACGTAAGAAAAAACATTCTTCTCACTAAACAGTTTTGTTATGTTTCACATAAATATGTTATTTATGCTAACTCTTTGTAGGTTTATTGTTACTTTGAAATGAATAAATTGACAAATATTTTTAAATTTCTCAGTTTTAAGTGCCAATGTGGTGTAGATCCTCAGCTACAGTAAGCAAAAGCTCTTGGTGGTCTTCGATAATTTTTAAAGGTGTCCTGAGACCAACAAATGTAATAACTGCTAGATATTGTAGCTTAGCACAAGTTGGGAATTTTCTTAGAGGCCTTTTTATCAGTAAGTGTTTAGTCTTTTTCCCCCAGGTAGTGGCAGTAGAGTGACTTCTAGAAAGTGAGATGGGAGCCCTGAGGCTGGCGCCAGTGGTGGCCACTCAGTTCTGCGCTGGAGCTGGCACCTGCTGCGCCTTCCTGGGCCTCAGACTTCAGGTGGAGGAGAGACACGGGCACCCGAGCCGGGCAGCTGTCAGCCACAAAGACAGCTGCAGACGGATGTAGGAGGCCCAGAGGGCTGTGGGCAGGGCATCACACACACACACGCACGTGCTCGTGCATACAAAGTGCACACACCCATGAGCACGCATACCCACGCACACCTTCCTTTCTTACCCAGCCTTATACCACTCAGGCAGGAGAAAGAGTTTTCTGGGTTTTTTTTTACTAGACACTATTTTTCAGAGCTGTCTTAGGTTCACAGCAAAATTGAAGGGAAAGTACAGAGATTTCCCATGTATCACCTGCCCCCCCACGTGCACATCCTCCCCCATTATCAACATCCCCACCAGAGGTTACATTGAGTGTGGACCTACACTGACACAATGATCACCCAGAGTCCATGGTTTCCATCAGGGTTCACTCTTGGTGTTGTGCAGTCTATGGATTTGGACAAATGTATAATGACATACACCCATCAATGTAGCATCATACGGAGTATTTTCACTGCCCTGAAAGTCCTCTGTCCCCTCCTGTCTATCCCTCCCTCCCCATAGCCCCTGGCAACCACTGACCTTGTCACTGTCTCCGTAGTTTTGCCTTTTCCAGAATGTCGTAGAGGTGGAATCACGTAGTCTGTGGCCTTTTCAGACTGGCTTCTTTCACTTAGTCACATGTATTTAAGGTCCCTCCATGTCGTTTCATGACTGGACAGCTCATTTCTTTTCAGCACTGAATGATATGTCACTGTCTGGATGGACCACAGTTAACCCGTCCACCTACTGAAGGGCCTCTTGGTTGCTTCCGAGATTTGGCAGTTGTGAATGAAGCTTCCGTAAACAGCCACGTGCAGGTTTGGTGAGGACGTCAGTTTTCAGTTCCTCTGGGTAAACACCCAGGAGTGCGATGGCTGGGCTGCCTGGTGAGAGGGTTGAGTTTGTAAGGAGAGTGGAGGCTTCGCTCTGAAGGAAACCTGTGAGGCCTCAGAGAAAAGACCCCCAGACGCGAACACCTGGAATGCCCCCAGGAGCAGGCCCTCGTCTGCGAGTGTGGCTCGCACAGCTGCAGGGGACCCTGACGCAGAAGCCCAGCGGGAACCCCGTCTTAGGAAAGTCCTCGACATCCAAGAGGGACCGAGACAGAAACAACAACAGAAGCCTGGAGGGCCCAGACACAATTCAGGAAGCAGAAGAAAACCCATAAAGAAAACAGAAGCAGGATTGTGAGGAACCGTCGAAGCAAGGACACACATGTGTCCTAACATGTTCCATGAGGAATACACACGTGTGTCCTAACATGTTTCGTGAGGAATACACACGTGTGTCCTAACATGTTTTATGAGGAATACACACGTGTGTCCTAACATGTTCCACGAGGAATACACACGTGTGTCCTAACATGTTCCACGAGGAATACACACGTGTATCCTAACATGTTTCATGAGGAATACACATGTTCCATGAGGAATACACACGTGTGTCCTAATATGTTTCATGAGGAATAACTACGGTGATGAGGAAAACTGTTACATCTGTGAAACAAAAACACAGTCCCGGGGAGGAGTAATCAGGGAGCAAGCCAGAGCCCAGGACGTTAAAGACATAAAAATGAAATTTAAAGAAATAACCTTTCTCTTAGACGTAAACATGGTTGTATCAGATATACGTATAATACTGAGGATGTCTCCAAGAACTCAGAATAATAAAAAAAGATGGGAAATGGAAAAGAAAATACATAAATCCATCTGGGAGGAATAACCAAAAAGAAAGAGTGGAGAAAATGGGCATGAGGAATTCCTTCCAGAGCTAATGCTGGAACATTTGCCATAACTGAGGCCCGAGCTCCCGGATCCAGAGTCCCTGCCGAGTGCCCTGTGACAGCAACAATGACTTTATTATGACTACTGGGACATTTGGGCACCAGGGCACAAAGATCCCACAAGCTCCAGGAGAGCAGAGTCGATGGCACACGAGGTGCGGAGGGTGGTCACACGGGCTCCGGTCCAGACCATCCGTCCTGGGTGAGTGGGTCCTTGAAAACAACCTCGAAGAGATCCCCGTGATGGTGCCCCACCCACAGGAGGAGGTGGGCTCGGAAAGGGGAAGACGTGCGATTCAAGGGGCGGGAGGAGAGAGGCAGTGAGTCCTCAGGGTCGCCTGAGGGGACCCCACACTGACAGCTCCCCGGGGCCAGGAGAGCAGCCACCCGGACTGGAGCCGGTGGTTGACCTGGTCCCTGTGACCACGTGGAAATTGTCCTGAGAGAGTTTTCACAGATCCGCTGGGGAGTTTGGAAGGCTTAGTGATAGGTACATAGAAAAATCAAGAAAACAGAAGCAGCAGCTAATTCCAGAAAATCAAAAAGCTGTACAAGAGACGATGTAATTATAGCACAGGGTGGCCACCAAGTCTGAAAACATGGGTGGACACGGAAATTAATACAATGGCTTATCAATGTTGAATTATAGTCCGTGTTAAAAAAAAGCCAATGGTCCCGCACTTCATGACCACCCTGCAGACCTCTTGGCCCCGGGGCGGGTGTGCCCTAAGCGGCCGGTCCTGACCAGCTGGGCGCCTAGCCTGCCTCATCCACACCCAGGAACCACGCAACGAGGCTCTAGCTGGGCTGTCCTGTCCGTGGCTGCCCTCGTCCCACCTCCTTGGTCACACGGTGCGGCCCCACCTGCTGGCCTCTGGGACCTGCGTGCAGCAGGAGGCTGGAGCGGGCTGGGGAAGGAGCATGAGTGTGCGGGCACCTCACAGCCTCACCCCGTGCTCCCGGTGGCAGAGGACACTTCTCCTGAGCGAGGCGTGCGTGTGTGCGCGCTCAGAGCGTGCTCTGGGTGTGAATGTGTCACATTGGTGTGGACGTGTGTGCAGGTGCCAGCGTGCACTGGGAGGGTGTCGTTAAATCTGGACCTCTGCCTGACAATCCGGAGCAATTGTTTCTCACAAAGCTCAGAGAAACGTGGGCTATTCTGAGCTGAGCCTTGTAAATAACGTATTGCTTATCAACACATTCTGTCCAAACCAGGTGAGGCCCAGTACTTGCAGAAAATCGTGTTTTGATTTCCATGGACCAAATCTCTAATGTCTGAGATGTCTGGCAAGTAACTCACCAAAAAATGTGGCCCCACAAAATGTGTCCTCATTGGTTTGGGCCTGCAGGACTTGGGGACCCAGGTCTGCCGCCCCTGTGGAGCTTGGGGGACTCCCCTGACACACGCACAGCGACAGGCTCCCCAGCACGCTCGTCATCGAGGAGGAGAAACAGTAATAGTGACACTTCGACTCATAGAGATTTTCTTCAAAGAACTCAAAATAAGGTTTCTTGTCACAGATATTTTTAAATTAAAAATTATATATAGAATGAACCTAAAATAACTTTCAAATATAGAGACCCAGCATTATTTCTCGCAATACATCCTTGTTTTTTGTTTTGTGTGTGTGTGTGTGTGTGTGCGAGGAAGATTGTCGCTGAGCTAATATCTGTGCCCGTCTTCCTCTACTTTGTATGTGGGACGCCGCCCCAGCATGGCTTGAGGAGCGGTGCTAGGTCCACACTCAGGATGTGAACCTGTGAGTCCTGGGTCACCAAAGCAGAGCGTGCGAACTTAACCACTGTGCCACCAGGCCGGCCCCACATCCTTGCTTTTGCTAATGATGACTTGCCCAGTACTACCATGAAGAAGGAAGAAAAAGTAATTATAAGTGAAATGAACTTAAACATTTCTATCTTTCTGTCCAATGTCTTTCTCTTTATTGGACCCAGTTTTTCAATTCTCCTGTGCATCTCCCTCGCTTGGGCGGCTCCTTGTGACTGTGCCCGAGGCCTCTGTCACAGGCCTGCCATCACCTGAGATGGGAGGGCCCCCCTTGAGGAAAGCTGGGGTTACAAGGAGGCTCGCTCCTGATTATTTTCACCTGGATCAAGTGCCTAAAATCAGGGGTTCAGGTGAGTGGATGGTAGGTAAGCCTGTGGATCAGGGTTCGTGATGAGAACAGGTGGGGTCGGGGAGAAGGCCCGCTGGTCTCCTCTGGGCTCTGAACCTCGCTGTGGGCGGGGATGACCAGGGTTGGCAGAGGGTTGGGTGGCCAGTGTCTTGAAGGTCCCCGTAAGCTCTAAACACCATGGCTCCAAAGTGGAGGTGCACACAGAGGGGCATTTAAAATTCTGTGTGTGCAGAAAAACAGATAGGCGTGTGCACATACACATGAAGCACACAGCGGGATGGGTTCTCACAAAGGGACCCCGCAAACGCTTCTGCTTTGATACCTAAAACTTTTCTATCTAAGTTTGTTAAAGGACACACTTTTTCAAGGTAAAACTATGACTCATAGAAACATAAAAGGAACCTGTGTCAAGGACGTCATGTAACATGTTAATTAACGAGGGAACCATGAGACGTGACAGCAGCACAGAGCAAAGCCGGCGAGGCCATGTGCTCAGGCCTTCAGGAGCGTGAGCTGAGCCGCCACAGGCCACAGAAGGTGCTGGTGTGGCGGGCATAGTGTCTGCCGGGCTGACGGATGGCCGCCACGGATGGCGGTGACGCTGCTCAAGGACCGAGGTGGGACGGCCAGGTGGCTCCAGCCGGGCCTCCAGCCCCTTTTCGGCTCGTGTGAGTTTTTCACGAGTCACATGTTCTCTCTGATCCAAGTACTAAGGAACCAGGGGCCGGAGAACAGGACAGTCTCGAGGGGCAGACAGCAGAGAGAAGCACTGAGATTGCTTAAAACAAACCAAGCAGCGCCTGCAGTCGCCGGCTGCATGGTCCCGGCCCCGCGGCGGGGCGGGCGTGGGGTGCGAGAGCCGCAGGGGCGCAGCTGCAACCGTGTCCGTCTCCCTTCCCTGGGCCCCAAGCCCAGCCCCCGAGGCCGAGTCTCCTTGTCTTCGCCCCCTGAGAGCCTCAGGCAACCGCGAGGGATGTGTCCAAGCAAACGGGTGTGGCCCAGGACCAGCACTTCTAGAGAGCAGCCCCAAGCCGGGTCCACGGCCAGCACGCAGGGACGGCAAGCAGGAAGGGAAAGGCTGCGCCATCGGACTGGGTGCAGGGAGGGGGCCTCCAGGACCACGCGGATGGCTGGGGCGTGTCTCCTCCAAGCAGAAGGCGGGAAGGCGCCAGCCGCGAAGAGACGAAGAGATGTGTGGGGCAGACAGAGGGCCTGCTGGCTCATGGGGTCTGAGCTGGTCCTGGCCTGGACTTGGGCCCACGGACTCCAGCCTCCAGCCTCCAGCCAAGAATGTCGACACCGCATGGCTGCCCTGGAGATTGTAGGGTTTGCCCAGCCCTCCTGACCAGCATCTGTGGTGATCCGTGGGAGTCAGCTGTGGGGAGGCCGTTTCTGCGTTCCAGGGTGGGGCAGGGTCCCCATATAAGCTGACTCTGGTCTCGCCACACCACCTCCCTCCCTGCATGTCTCCCTTGCCCATCCAGCTGCTCCGTCCCCACTCTGCTCCAGATGGGGCATCCTGTACCTGGGGAGGACCTTTCATTTAAGCTTCCCAAGAGGAGCAGCTGCTGTTCCAACAGGTGTCGAGTCGAGGCCACCAAGAGACTCCAAGCAGAATCGCTGCTATGGGGAGCCCCCAGGCACCCCAACTCTGCCCCCGTGCCCCCTCTGGGATCCCTCCTCTGACGCCCCAACTCTGCCCCTCTGCCCTCTCTGGGATCCCTCCTCTGACGCCCCAACTCTGCCCCTCTGCCCCCTCTGGGATCCCTCCTCTGACGCCCCAACTCTGCCCCTCTGCCCCCTCTGGGATCCCTCCTCTGACGCCCCAACTCTGCCCCTCTGCCCCCTCTGGGATCCCTCCTCTGACGCCCCAACTCTGCCCCCGTGCCCCCTCTGGGATCCCTCCTCTGACGCCCCAACTCTGCCCCTCTGCCCCCTCTGGGATCCCTCCTCTGACGCCCCAACTCTGCCCCCGTGCCCCCTCTGGGATCCCTCCTCTGACGCCCCAACTCTGCCCCCGTGCCCCCTCTGGGATCCCTCCTCTGACGCCCCAACTCTGCCCCCTGCCCCCTCTGGGATCCCTCCTCTGACGCCCCAACTCTGCCCCCTGCCCCCTCTGGGATCCCTCCTCTGACGCCCCAACTCTGCCCCTCTGCCCCCTCTGGGATCCCTCCTCTGACGCCCCAACTCTGCCCCTCTGCCCCCTCTGGGATCCCTCCTCTGACGCCCCAACTCTGCCGCCATCCCCCTCTGTCCATCTGAGCACTAGTTAGGGACAGAGGTGGGGAGGCAGGGGGTGCTGCTGTGCTGTCACATCCCCCTTCAATAAGGGAAATGTATAAAATTCTTCTTTTACTACTTAAAGAAATCTAATTCTAGCCCATTATTCAGATGGATAGATTGAGTTGCAGGCCCTCTTGGGACTTCTCAGTGATGCCCCGCAGACAGGGCCGTGGGGAGGAATCCAGCTGCCAAAGCGTGAGCCAAAATCCATCTCCTAAATCCAATAAACCAATAAGCCAAGTGCTGGGAGTGAGAAGACCTTGGTTCCTAGAGCTCCTGGAATTTTCTAGAATTAGTTAAATGCAGAGGAGAAAGGGGTTTCCTGTGCCCATGCCCTGTGTCTTTGTCAGAATGTACTGACCCCTGGGTGAGGCTGAGAGAATCAGAATTGGGTGTAAAGGAACCTTAGGGAGCTTCCGGTTCAGCACCATCATTTTATACTCCAAGAATCAGGGGCTGCCCAGATCCTGTGCTCACAGTTTAGGCTGGTCCCCTGTGATACATGGCGTTTGGGAAGGCTGACCCCAGGGGTGTCATCCAGCATGGCATTCTCCCCTGCCATCAGCAGCAGGTTCTGGGTGGAGATGTGGCCTATCCAGGTCTGGCCTCTGACACTGGGACAGGGACCCCCTCAATCCCATGGCCCAGGTGCTGTAGGAAACCCATCATGATGGCAAGTGGAACCAGCCTCAGGATGAGATAGAACAGAAAGACTTGAACAAAAGCAAGTGTTTGGTGGTGTCATGGAGCTGCTGGATCAAACCACCCCTGAAGGCTGTTCCTTTGGATCTCTCAGGGGACAATAAATCTCCTTTATTATATTATATATTATATAAGTGAGTTTGAATTGACAGTAATCTGACACAGCTGAGCACAATTTGAAAATCAGAGTTGATGTCATATAGCCTTGAAAATCCCAACCAGGCCGAAGGAAGCACTAAATGGTATTAGGTAAGGGAAACTCTTCCAGGGCATCCTGTAAAGATTTGTAACTTACAGAGTCTTAAGAGGGCCGCTTTTAACTGGTGCAATGCTTCAGCTTATTTTTCCTGGATAGAAGCCACTAACTCTGGGACGAGGGATCTGCCACAGGAAACGGTTCTGTGAGGTTCCTATCTAAAGCCTACCTCTGTATTAAAGAGAATATTTAAAATAATAATGATGACATTATGCTTTCGAGAGCAAACAGTTGCTCCAGCCCCGCTTCAAGAGGCCAATTTTTAATCCATTTACTAGTGAAGGAGCTTTTAGCGAAAAATGCAGAACCAAAGGGTGCCGGGGGCAGCGCGGGGCTTTCCTGTGTGAGCGATCAGTCGGCCACGCTGACATGTCTCACCAGCAGAGGACTATTTCTGGGGAAGCAGAAGCAGCGAACTAACTGAAAATACTCATGATGGATCCCAGCTTCCTCCTTGAGAGAAAAACCGGAAGTTCCCCCTTCCGTGTTCTTGTGGAAAGCGGCCCAGGTGGGGGGACCCGCTGCCCCTGACTCACCGGCCGGCCGGCTAACGAGCAGTTTCCAGCCACGTTTCTGCCGGGCGGCTGCTCCTGACACGGCGATGCCCGGTCACAGTCGGGAGACGATGATTAAAACTTGAGTGGCTTCGTTCCCTCGCACTGGAACTTCAAAAAATTAATTTTGCTTCTTGGAAAAGTACAAGAAAAGCAAAACAAAACAAAACAAAACACCTCCAGCTATAGGAAGGATTTGCGTTACCAACACATTTAAAGATTTATAAAGATGCAGCCCCTGAAACAGGGTGGCCTCGCTCAGGCTGGACAGATGGAAGAAGTAGGACCGAGAGCCCAGAGTCAGACTGGGAACGTCCATGTGGGTAGAATGTCACATGGTAACATTTCAACGTCGGCAAAAGAAAGGATTCTTCCGTAAATTTGGACAAACTAATCTGGGAGACAATATTTGTCGACGTGAATCCCAAACAGCTCAGGTCTGGAGCCGGGGGGAGCTCCTCCACAGACGCTCCAGCCCTCAAAGCGACAGGGGCTTGAGCGCCGAGAAGCTGGTTCAGCCGCCAGGCTCCACGAGAGAACCTGGAGACTCTCCCCCGGGTGCCGAGCCTGAGCCCGACTGCTCCTGGAGGGAGAGGGCCCCCGCTGCATCAGTGGGCAGCTCTCTGCAGCGCCCAGCACAAAATGTGGGGAAGACTGCACCAGGTCCCACTGGGCCCAGCCTCCCTGAAAGGCCCCATCCCTTGACGTCTGTGCTGCAGGGGTCCACTCTGAAACCCTGTGGCTCGGGGACTTTCTGGGGAGCAAACATCCACCCCAAGCCCTTTGCCCCCATAGGAGTGCTTTCCTGGGGGGCCCTGGGGCTCTGCCATCGGCTCTTGGCGAGGTCACTTGGCTAGAGAAACCCAGCCTGCATTTGCTGGGTGTTCGTGAGGCCACAGTCTGCTCTGCCTACAGGAGGCGCGAGCAGTTCCCGCCAGGGTGAAGCCTGGGGACCAGGAAGGAGGCCGTCCTCCTTCCAGCACAGTACGCCACAGGCCGCTTTCTCCCGGGCAGTCCTCAGACCTCTTCTCAACGCACCACCCCCACCTCAGGGGCTGCAAACCTGGGCTCCGGCCTCCCTGGACCTCGGTCCCACCTCCTCTTTCCTCTGGTCGCACATTCTTGTTTCCGCTCATCGTATGCGTTTTATTTCACCATCTGTCTCTAACCCTTTCTGGAATTAGGCCAGATCTAAATCGAGTGACCAATTGACCTCCTTAAATCGTGGTCATTTGCAGCTTCCCCAGGGCGTCTTCAGGGGGGTCACGGCTCGCGTGCAGAGGCTGGGAGAAGCTCTGCAAAGCCCTTCAGAAGCCAGGGCCGGAGTAGGTCTGTTTTGTCCTGCACAGGATAAGCCCATCTCCGAAACGCATCCAGAGAACAGAGTTCAGATGCAACAGCTGGTACCTATTAGCGCCCACGAGTTGTCCCCTTCGGGCGGAGCTGTCACCCAGCGCTAAGTATAACCGCTCCATGTTCCGTGGCCAAGCCGTCAGGAAGTCACCGGAGTTTTCCACCCACTTTTGAATCTGCGTTTGGAGAAGCCTGTGTTTAAGGGCTCCTAACGGACAGATGCAGCGTGAATGTCCACTCGGCCGGAGCCCGCCTGACGTGAGCCGGCTTGACAGGCCATCTGGCCCCACAGAGACCCGCTCCCGGAACTCACAGGAGACGGTCGATTTGCGAGGCACAAGGGCAGCGGCCGCCCACTCGAAACTCATTTCGAAACCTAAATGAGCAGGTGTCAGTCTTCCCGCTGGAATTCTAAAGGGAGCCCGAGACTCCTCTCTTCTGCTTGAAACGCCACAGCCGGACACATCGGCTGGGGGGCCGGGCTCGGGTTCCGGGAGGTCATGCTGATAGAGACCTTGGGGAACGAAAGGCCAGCTCCCCCAGGGAGTGGGACCGAGACGTCGGGAAATGGGTCCTAGAGAGCCTGGCGGAGCTAGAGGGGCACGAATGACACTGAGGTTTGCCCATTGGCAGGGACAGCGAGGAGCCTTCCAGGAGGCGTTTGCTGGTGGAGCAGGTCTCAAGGCGGTTCTGATGGCCCTGGGCCTGAGACCCGACCCCAGGGAACTGGACAGAGACAAGTCACCCGGCCAGGTTTCGGGGACGTCAGTGGCTCCACAGCCTGTTTGGGTGGAGGGCAGTCAGGTCGGGACACCTGGAGGTGAAATCCTCGCCTCTCTGTGTCTGTTTCCCACGTACTAAGCCTGGATTTCGGGATGGACTGGCTGACTGCTTCTGCAGAGTGGCGGACGGGAGAGGGCGGGGACAGTCCTTATCTAGCAGAACCGGCTGCCTTCTCTCGTCACAGCCCATTGCCTCAGACGAGAGTGCCACACCTCAAAGCACGGGGGCAGGCACCCGGGTCCAGGGTCCCGGAGGACTGCACCCCTTCGTGGAAAATGGCAGTGAGGCCGTTCCACTGTTCTCCCCAGCCCAGGGGCATCCGGACATGAACTGGATGTGTGTGGTTCCTTCCCTTCCTCCTAAAACCCAGTGAAACCTCGCAGACAGTGCCCGTCGTAACGGCCTTGTTCCACGGGGTGCTCACGTCAGTGAATCCCCCCACACGGCCACTCACCCTCCTGTGGGCACACGCTGCGCTTGTGTGGGGCCCAAGGCCAGCGGGGGCAGCCCCAGCACGCTGGGCAGTGAACAGCAGTCCAGTAAGCGGGTCTCAGGGAGGAGGAAAGGAATCTTTAAGCCCAGAAAGCCCAAAGAAGGTGAGGAGGAAGAATTGGGGCAAAGCAGGAATGAAACGGGAAATTCACCAAAACATAACATAGACTGCAGTCAACTATCGTTTTGTTATCTTTAAGTGTCTGGTTTGGGGTGTTATAAATAACTGAAATTGGTGCCAATAAAACTAACACAGCTGGGAGAAGATGCAGAGTAAAAACACGTCTGCTTTCGTCCTCTCCTGAAATTCAATTTCTCCTGCTAAAATTCAGTACAGAGACTTTGTAAAACGAAACGGCACAGACAGAGGGATGGAGACGAGACAGACTGGAAAGCAGACGGATTTATGGCAAATGAGGTTTGAGATGGCCGGAGGGGAGCCAAGAGCAAGCGTGATACAGAGCCTCGGGCCCGCGGGCCCCCAGGGGCTGGAGCCGAGGCTTCAGATAAGCCCAGGGGTCTTCTCCAGGGTCTGCCCAGCCCGAAGGACACCCTGGGACTACTGAGGGGGCCCCGACCAGATCCCTAGAGGGAGGTTCGTAGTAAGGAGACCCCACTGTCGTGAGTGTTCGTTGGCCTCCGGGCTCCTCGATCTCAAACACGAGCCGACGGCCGGAGCTTCCAACCTCTGAGCACACGCTACACAGAAACACCCACGGCGAGCAGAGGCGTTGTGATGTCAATGGGAATTACGTGGGAAACTTGCTATCATCGCCGCACAAAGTTACGGCAGCCGTGAAATGTGCACAGAATAGTGTAGTTATGACAGAGAACACAAAACTAACACCAGGACCCTAGAAATTAGAAATCTGTCCACAAAAGGAAAAAGATCAGTAGAATGGTTGAAAAGTAAGGAAACCTACCAGGAAGGACAGCTAAAAGACGACAGGATCAAACCGAGGACAGAAAGACTAAGGAAGCCGTGGGACTGGTCCAGCAGGGCTGACATTTGGCCGACAGGAGTCTCAGAGAGGGGACAAGGCCCAGAGACGGCAGAAAGGAAGAAATCACCAACCGATAATTCAAGAAAGACTTCCGAGAACTGAGGGCACGAGTCTCCAGGTGGGAAGACCTTGTGGGGTCCCGCATGGAAACTGGAAGCAGACCCTCCCACGGCTGCACCGTGGACTCCAGCGCTCGAGCGGGTGGAGGGGTCCCAGGGAGACAGCGGGACACGGAGACAGCATCTCAAGTCGCAGGAGCAACGCTGGACACTGGGAGGTGATGAATGCAGCAAAACAGTGCCTGCGAATGACTCCAGCGGGCGGGTAGCTACGAATCTGAAGGAAAATGGAAAACTGTGCAGGGAGAGTAATCATAGAGTACCACGGGCTCATCATGAGCACTGTTGACGTGGCCTTGACGATGCTGCCTGATCAATGTTACTGCTCACGTTACCAACGGGGAGTGTGCATGTGTGGTGGAGATGGGGGCACTGAATCTTCCTCTTTCATCGAGGGGAAGTAATTGATGATGCCAAAAATTAATACATCACAAAGTAGCAACCACGGCTAGTCATTTAGAGACTGGAGGTAGTGCTGAGAAAATCAGCTTAGAGACCCGGGGGCAAGTGCTGGAAGGACGAGAAGTAGGGGCAGGTCAGGGACTGCCGCTGTGGAACGCACCTTAGAGAAAACAAAATCAGCGCTGACCCGAGGGGCACAGCCTCCAGCGGACAAGGACAGTTTTCCCCAGAACGTCATGGAGCACTGTCCACAGTGAGGCCACGGGAGGGCTCAGAAAATGCTGTCTGTCTTCACTGTCAGCACTATTATTATTACAGGCCTTGAAATCAGTGGATTAATAATTAATATCAGATTGTCTTTACATGTGTCTCCCAGGAATGAGAAGATGCTGGTCTGAAGGTGGAAAATTCGTCGGTTAGCTTCAAGTCCTAATCAGCCTCAGAGATCTTGGTTTAGGAAAACCCCGCACTGATTTGCTGTCTCCACCAGTCTCCCGGGCTCTCGGGAGCCCCCTTGGACTGTCAGGTGTGTGGGGACATCCGAAGGACACTGAGGGGCTCTCAAATGGAGTCAGATTGCCATTCAGACCACCGGCATGGATCTGCTGGGCAGAACGATTCGGTCGCATGTCAGATGCACATGCGAGGAGGAGCCCACGCCTGTGCACGGCCGAGCGGTCAGCGCTGGAGCAGGCCCTCCGCCGTGAGGCCGGCACGCAGGGCCCTGGCTTGCAGACCACTGCATCCTGGTGGCCGCCTCTTCAGTGAGTCACAGGACACTCCCTGATCCCATACCTCAGTTTCCCCCCTGTAAATATGAGGGCAGACTTTTAAGCTGACAGAAAATACAAAGTCTCACAGGACGGGAGGAAGTGTGGCTTGTGACCCAGCAGACTCGTGGCCTGTGACTCTTCCTGACTAAGTCGCTACGGCTTCCGCAGTGCGAACCTGGGACCTCCAATCTGGCGTGGTTGCTTTTGATTTTTTGTCTGTAATTTTCCAGGGAGATTTGTATCCATTAAACTCACTGGGAGCAAGGACAGTCACTCACGTACAGCTATGACACATGCTGGTGCCTGGGGAGGGTTGTGCGTGCATGTATGCTTGGGCATGTGTGCATGCACATGTGGGGGATGTTCACATGCGTGTGCAAGGGTGTGCATTATGTGGGAGTATGCATTTGCGTGTGCACACACATGTATGCACATGTGCATGTGTGTCGAGTCACAGCGACATACAGACAGCTAAAGCGAGAGCTGACTGCCCGTCTAGGTCACTGGTTCCAGGCCACGGCTGGAGTGTGAGCCGCAGTGGACACCACAGGCAGTTGCATGCACATCATTCTCTGCACAGTTGTTATTTGGAGCTGGGATTCAGATGGGAGCAGGGTAAGCTGGGCAAGACCTGGAAAATGCCAATGGCAGGGCCCTCCTGCAGAAGACGTGGCTGGTGGAGGGAAGCTGGGTGTTAGCATGGAGACTCCTCCAGTTGGAAGTGGTGGAAAAACAACAGCTCCTTCTCAAGACTCAGCTCTTTGTTAATATTCAAGAACGTATACCAGGAATTCCTAAAAATGCCCGGCTTGTTGGAGGGAATGAAAGATAAAAGAAGCGAGTCCCAAATCCACCCAGCCACGATTACAGAACCGAAGGAAAAGGAAGATGAGCTTCTAATAGTCTTCACGCTGGGCTTACTTCTTCAACTTCCTTAATCAGCTAGAAATCCAGCAAGAATTGATGTTCACATTATTTTAGATATTCTCATCTTAATCCTGGTTGAAGCCATTTAATTTCATGTGTACGTCGTGGGGATATCTGTTGGACCATGCATGTTTAAAATGCACGATCCTTAACTATCAGTAGCCCTTAATTATCCATATTTTGGAGGGCACGTGGATTCAGCTTTGAAGCAGAGCCTCGAACAAGAATATTTAGAACATGTGAAAACAGTGCTGACTTGGCAGGTGGCGGGTCCTAACCTGGACTTGCTGAGCGCATCACTGGGCAAGCCCTGACACGGAGAGGCAGGAGGCCGCGGCCCAGTGGCCAGCGCTGGGTGGAGTCGCACCTCAGACCATCTCGAGGCGTTGTCCGTGGCCTTAAGGGGCTCTCAGTTAAGGTGGGGGGAACTGCACAGTTTTGCCGACCAAGGGTCACAATCTCAGCCAGCTCTCCAGCTTTGGGGGCTTGAGGAGTCACACTTCCTCTTTCAGGCCCACCGGGGGCTGTGGGTGAGTGACCAGGAACACAGCGGCTCAGCCAGTGGGGACGGGGCTTGGGCCAGAAATGTGGGGCAGCCTGTCCCTCCTCCTCCGGAAACATCGACGGTCTGGGCGCCGCTCACGGGGGTTCTGAGCTCAGGCACGGCGTGCGGGGCCTGGAATGATGGGGGGCGCCTTCTCCCACTGGTCTGCTCCCACTGTTGGGGCCACATCTGAGCTGTTCCACATCTTTTTCTCTTTAAGGATTCCCTTCGGTAAAGCCCCTGGCTGTGGCTTTTCATGCAAGAGAACATTGAGTTAAGGTCATTTTAGCAAAAAAAAAAAAAAAGGAAAAAAAGAAAACGTTTTTTTGAGCGTCCATATCCTTAAAAACAACGCAAAATTAAGAAATAAAAACAGAACTACAGGACGTCTTGGCTTGATAACGAGGTCAGCTGCAAACCGCAGGACTCCTCATGCCTGCCAGCTCTGGGTGGCCGGGGCGGCTGCAGCCTGAGGAACAGGTACTCCAGAGGCAGCGGTGTGGCTGCTGCCGTGGTCGGTCTGGCGGCCAAGCGGCGGCGGGTGCAGAGGGGGTGGGCATGAGCGCAGGCGAGGGGAGGCCAGACCTGTCCTGCCCGGCCCCTGCACCTCCCAGGAGACCCAGGCGGCAGAAGCCAAAGTTAACCCAAGAGCTGACGGTGAGGTTCAGGGGGACGTAGGTGTGTGCACCACGTGGTCCTGGGGCCCTGAGCTCTGGAGGGCACGTCCAACCACAGCTCTCACACAAGCCTTTGTGAAAATACCCTTTCTTTCCCCCAGAAAAACAAGGTGTAGTCATTATAGAAATTTGGGGAAGGTTAGAAAAATAAAAGAAACTAGAGTCATCTAGAATATCACCATCAGAGGTGGCTAGCATCAACCTTTCTATGTATTTCCTTCCAACTGTGAGTGTGCAAACAAGTGTGTGTGTTTGCATGTGTGTGAGTGTATACACGAGTGTGTGAGTGTGCATGCACATGGGGGCAAGGATAATGTAGCACTGACAACCCCAGATGTCAGCCAGCCTGGGTCCAAGTCCGGCCCCACCTGGGTGGACTGTGGCGAGCGTGCGTCTGCCTGGGCCCCGCGTGTGGAGCACAGGCTTGAGGTGACCCCACAGGGCCGTTGTGATGACGGGCGGCCCATCCGTCCGCAGTGCCCACACGAAGCAGACTGTTAGTCACTGTGAGCTCTCGTCACGAGGCTGGTGTGCGTCATTCCACGCGCCCTGCACACAGTCGTGTGTCTGCCTTCTCACTTACGGCTGTACTGCATTTTCCCGTGGTAGTCACCATTCTCTGAAAATATGGTTTTTAACGTGATTATGGGTAACGCTGCAGTGAACTCCTCACGTGTAGGTCTACGTGGGTCTGATCATCTCCTTAGAATTAGTCCTGGACGTAAGATTATTGACGAAAGGATGCAGACATTTCAGGGGTCGTGACACATGCGGCCTGGCGGAGAGACCGCACTCGGATCTGTCCAGCCGCACTGTGGCATCTCGTCGCTGGGCGCTAGATCTCACTGTTGCCTGGATTTGCAGCTCTGGGACTGTCGTTGAACTGAACATCTCGAGCTCTGCGTGTGCCCGACTGGAGGGGCCAACAGCAAGCCCAGCCCCCTCCAACCTGCTTCCCCAGGAAGCATCCTAAATGCCCCCAGAACCCACTGAGCAAGCCTGTGGCCCAAGGCGCCAGGACACAGGAAGGGACGCACGCGGCGCTGGGACCCAGAGCATGTCGTCCCTTGACCTTGGCCATCCCAGGGCCCTGGGGCCAGTGGGCAGGGCGAGGGGCTCCCGGAGGTCTCCTTAGTGGTGGCAGAGAAGGACACACCGCGGGCGCTCTTCCAGATTTCCGGGCGGCTCGAGTGGCTCTCAGAACAGACATCCCCGTCCCAGGCTGCTTGCGGCTCTGCCCTCATGGTCTTTGGTGCTCTGTGCCCTCCAGTGCATCCTGTCCCTTCTCCCTCACGGCCGGCAGCCCTGCACCGCATTCCTCCTGCGACCCCCCTCCCCCTCCCAGGCCCTGCCTGGCTGCTCCGAACACGCCAGAGGAGCCAGCTGGTCCCTGTGCTCTCCCCTCACAGCCACCTTCTCAGTCCTTTTTCTGTCCATCCCAGTTAAATCAGCACCCCCACCACCACACTCCCGTCTCCCGGTTAGTTTTCTTGGTAGCTCGCCTCCTGCCTGACCGATGTCTACTTTGCTCAGTGCCTCCCTCCTGGAGTAGGGGTCCCTGGGGCGTCCCCTGGGTGACCGCAGCCCCAGACAGCACCTGGCCCCCGGTAGGCCTGGATTTCTCGCCCGGGCTGCCAGGTCTGCACCCTCCCGGTCTCCAGCAGGGGCATAGGGTCATCTGCACCACCCAGAGAAGGGCCTGCAGGCCACCACCGCACGTCCCAGTGCAGATACCTCAGGTCTCTGGGCCCCTCACTGCTCAGGGAACTTATCCCACTCGGTGGACTCACAGCCAGGCGTCTCCTGACGGAGAAAGTCTGGGGATCGCTCTCCTGGCATCACCTCACCACTGAGCTTACCCTCCGGAGCTTTGCCAACACCTGCTCCAGCCCCATGCTGGCACTGCCCTCAGACACGCCCTCGGCAGGCAGCCCATGGGCTGACCAGCCCACGGGAGACCCTGCAAGGCCCAGATAAGTGTGCCACTCGTCTCGACTCCTCCAGGAAGGGGGCCCTGCTCCTTCTAAGCCTGCGGAACAGGGGCAGCAGGCGCGGTGCCCGGTGTACCCCATCCTGCGTGCCCCACGACGCATCGCAGCTCTGCCTCAGATCCAGAGTCAACGGTGCAGTGATTCAGGGCCCAGGGCAGGGAGCGTGAGAGAGAACACGAGGGGAGAGAGGTGCGCAACCTCCCGCCCGGCCGCTGCTTCCTCCACAGCGTCGGGCCCCCTTGAGGGCCTTCCAGGTAAACCTCTCAGGGTTGGGTCCCTCCTGCGACACGTGGGGACAGAAGAATACGGCTCTGCTTTGTGCCCCGGGACAAGAGCACTCAGAGAGGAACTTAGAATCTGAGTCAAGTGACATGTTGATGACTTGCTGCCTTGAATCAATTTTTGTTTAATTTTAGTTTTATTCATCCTTTTATACGTATATCTTGGCATTAGAAGCGTTTATTCCTTTTTGGGTGCAGGAGAATTATAAATCTTAAAACCAAACCCAAAAAGTGGTGGCTGTAAAGATAACCATATGTGCTGGCCAGCCCACCACCCACACGGGTCCCGCCCCAGAGCCAGGCCCTTGTCTTCAGGCGAACCTGCCTTGGGGGACGATCAGGGCTCCCACCCCACTGAGCAGGGGAGACCTGCAGAGACTGGCCACGGCAGGGAGAGGCTGCCATGGGGAGTGTGAGGACCCCCAGAAGGCCAGGCTGCAGCGGGGGGACCTTCTCCACCGCTGTGAGCGTGGAGCTCTCCCTGCAGTGCGGTTGGCGCCTGGAGGGCTCTGGGCGCTCGTGGTGCCCTCAGACGTCACTGTCACCGTATGCTCCTACTTCTAAAGCATGAGCACGAGTTTCTGTGGGACGACGGGCTTTCACAGGAATATTTTAGTTGGGGACATGGTAGGAAACGAAGACAAATTACATTCAATGCTGGTTTCTACTTGTATTTTTACATATATGTTTTAAATAGCTTGATGGATCCAAAGAGCTATTACAAACTTCTAGGAAACATCAGAAAAATAAACTGTCTGAAACAAAAAAGCAAAAGTGTAAGTAAAATTAATTAAACAAGAACGCCAACACTAAAAAAATTCCAGTCTAAAAAAAGAAGCAAATATGGGACACACATGAATGTGGGGTGTTTTATAAAGGGCTGGACCACATCCTGCTCTGTGTGGCAGGTCTGCTACCTACTGGGGCCTCCTCGGTGACACCACAATGTCAACAGATGTGGAACAAAGTCTATTTAGGGCAAAACTCTCAAGTACAAGACTTGGGCCGTCTTGGAGCAAAATTCTACTTTCTGGGAAAGCAATTTACATGCCACATTTCAGTATCTATAAAACATGAGACCATCTTAAAATGCTACACCTCTGCAAACGCTGCATTTTTAAACATCTTTCTCTATCTGTCTGTCTGTCTTTCCAGGTAAATTTCCTCCCTGGAGGAACTTAATTAGCTCGTTCTTTCATCCTTTCCCTTGTTCATTGGTCTGTTCTTTCCTACCACCAGTCACCAACCTGTGTTCACTGAATGCTCGCTGCACGTCAGGCACTCTTTTCTTTAGGCTCCAGGAATGTGAAAATAAAGCAGGACAGTCTCCTGTCCTCCACCCGCGTCAGTCCTGCCGGGGGACCTGGACAGTAGACTGAGGCGTTGACACGAGGTTTCTCTGGAACGACACACAGCCGAGGGGCCTGAAATGCCGGGTGAGCTCCGGGCAGGAAAGCGTTCTGACACACGCAGCCCTGAATCCATCGAGCTCCGTCTGGGAAGCCGGGTCACTCCGTGGGGCCTAGAACCTGAGAGGAAGAGTCACCAGGAGAGGACGGCTCCCGTCACGAGGGTTCTCCTGCATCAGTGAGTCTGTCCCACGGCCGACAGCACCACACCACCAAGGACAGCGGATTGTAGGGAGCCTGGGCAGTTAGGGGGCAGTTGTGCAAACAGTGTGAAGAGGACCTCAGACGGCGGGAGCTGTGGGGTTAGGAGCGGTGTTAGGGGGAGACAGGGACACGATCCCGCAGGGGCAGAGGAGGGCCAGCTCTCCATCCTGGCCGGCCTTTGGCAATGAGGACTAGTGGGTGTGGACTGAGGCAGCAGACTGCGGGGGCAAGCAGGTCACACTGGACCTGGGGTCATGCTCAGACCTGGGACCACACCTGGGCCTGAGGTCACACTGGACCTGAGGCCACACCTGGACCTGGGGTCACATCAGACCTGGGGTCACACTGGACCTGAGGTCACACCCGGATCTGGGGTCACGCTCAGACCTGGGACCACACCTGGGCCTGAGGTCACACCGGACCTGGGGTCACATCAGACCTGGGGTCACACTGGACCTGGGGTCACATCGGACCTGGGCTCATACTGGACCTGGCGTTACCCAGCTCGCGGCGACACTCTTTCCAGTTGCCGCACAAGATGGTAGAAGACCAGCCGCTCCAGAGACAGCCTCAGACTTCTTTTCCAAGTGGGAAGAGCGTTACTGGTGTAATCTCTGCCACCCTGTGCCCGCACATGCACCCCCTGGAAGGGCCTGGACAAGCCTGCCACTCAGACCCCTATCCTCTGCACAGGGAGAGGGACCGAGACGGAGGTTCCACTCTCAGAAGACTTACTCCTGTCCTGAAAAGCCAGGGCAAGGGCTGGGCCTGACAACTCCTGATGGCCACCAGGTGTGAGGAGCGCCAGCCTGGGCTGAGTGACCAGGCCGAGGGTGAGAACAGGCCTGCCAGCTTCTGGAATCTTCTATCCCAGCCAGGAGCCTGTGGGGCCTGAGGAACGGCTGCCCCGTCAGGTGGTGGTGGTCCTTGGCCCAGCGGCTGAGGGCTGCATGTGTCCTTTGGCAGGATCAACGTCCTCCCTAGTCACTGTGATGTCACCAGATGCCAGGGAGGGGCTTAGAGAGAGGGATGCCCTAGAAGACAGCAGGGGACCCCAGGCTCCCGTCCCCAGTCAGAATGAACCACGTTGGCCACTCATCCCAGAGTCTGGAGGGGAGCTTGGATGCAAAGTCTGACCTCTGGGGCTGGTTTCTGAGCAGCCTGCACCTCTAAAGCCTCTGAAATTTGGGAGGTTCCGGCTTTTCTCACGAGGTCTCTGGGTTGCTTCTCCAGCAGGCCTCCTGTTGGTGGCCTGGCGGGCTCCATCTCTCTGAGCCGGATCAGAAAGGAACGTGCGTAGAAGGGTGTGGGTGGGAGCTGGCTCTGCCGGAGTTGTCACCAGACTTGTGAAAAATGTCCGTCTGATTTGAACGGGAGGCTCAGCTCCGTTCTGAGCTCACCGGCCAGCATCCGTGCCAAGTCAAACCTGCCATGTCTGGACTGCAAGTAAGGAAATCTGTCTAAAACTTCCTACAAGCTTAAAAGTTTCACTGAGAATACTTGGGAGTAACGTTGCTCGAGAAGCCGGGTGTAAGAAAGAGCATTTGTTTTGCTTAAATGGAAGCCGGGCCTCCTGGGCCGCTGGTGCTGGTCTGTGCTTTGCGACCCTCAAACCAGCGACTCGCGCTGATGAGAAACCTTGCGATGGAACAGCAATGGTCTTGGACGCCTCCCTCCCTCCCCGAGAAGAGAGCGCCTGTTCCGGGGGCCAGCACGCCCGCCCCCTCGGAGGCAGGGCCCCTGCAGCCTGACTTGGTCCGGGACAGGTGCCCATGCGGAGGTCCTGGCGGCGCGAGACTTCTCCACAGTCTCAGTGTGAGGAAAAAGCCTTGTGCCACCAGAGTGGGTTTTATTGGACTCGAAAAGGAGTGACATCCGCTTAAAGTATGTCACAGATTCCTTCACGGGATGAGCGGGGCGTGGTGGGCCACACGACCCGGGGCCAAAGAAACGAAGAGGCCACGGAGGAAGCAGCACCCCACGCATGTCCCTCGGGCTATGCACAGCGCGTGCAGGGTTTACCCAGGGGCTGTGTGTGGCTGGACACAGCGGACAGCCGGGCCGCATGACACCCGAGAGGAGGAGCTGTGTTTCTGTGGTGCCACCAGCCCTCCCGCTGTGACTCTGGGATTCCTCCTTGCCACTTAAAACAAGAATCAAAACCAAACCCACATGGTTTGTCTTTTTGACTGTGGAGCATCAAAGCACCTCAGGGAAACTGGGGCTTCAGAAGAGTCCACACAGTCCCCGAGTCCTGCACACCGGCTCTCCTCACTTTGAAAACAGCTGTGGGGAAACATCCAGAATTCCCAAAGAGCACCAATGCAGGGCGAGTCCCTCCTGGATGCTGAGCTCCTTCACTGCATTATTTATTGATTTATTTAATTTTATTTATTGATTTATTTTTGCTGAGGAAGAGTGGCCCTGAGCTAACATCCATTGCCAATCTTCCTCTATTTTGTATGTGGGTCACCACCACAGCATGGCCACCAACAAATAGTGAAGGTCCACGCCACAGAGCCAAACCCGCAAATCTGGGCCACCGAAGTGGAGCACGCCTAACTTAACCACTATACCATGGGGCCAGCCCCTGTATTTTTAAATTGTGGTAAGATACTCATAAAATTTACCATCCTGACCATTTTTAAGTGCACAGTTCAGTGTATTAAGTACATTCACACTGTCATGCAACCGTCTCCAGAGCTTTCTCACCTTCCCAAACTGAAAGTCCATCCCCATTAAATACCAACCGCCCTCCCCGTCTCCAGCCGCTGGCACCCACCGTCTACTCTCTGTCTCTGTGAATCGACTGCTCCAGGGACCTCACATAAGTGGAGTCATACAGCATTTGTCCTGTTGTGACTGGCTCATTTCACTCAGCACAATGTCCTCCAGCTTCATCCACGTTGTGCCAGAATTTCCTTCCTGTTTAAGGATGAGTAATAGTCCATTGTATGGACAGGCCGCATTTAGCCTACCCACTCATCCGTCGATGCACACTCGGGTCGTGTCCGCCCTTGGCTACCGTGAACAATGCTGCTGTGGACATGGGCGTGAATCGCTCTTCAAGATCCTGCTTTCGGTTCTTCTGGGTGTAGAACCAGCCTGCACAGTATTTCAATGCATGATCTTATCTTTCTCTAAGCCACTTTTTACACAAGTTTGTAAAATTTAACTTTTTATTTAATTGAGATAAACCTGTAATTACTCTTTTTTACATTGATAACCAATGTCATCTCCCAGTAAGTCTTCTAATAAACCTCCATGGCTGGAAAGAAAGAGGGAAGGAGAAGAAAGGGGAGCTCGGAAGACGGTCTCAGCTCCCGGCTGCCGCCCAGTCTGCTTTCCTACGCTGAGTCCAGCCTGGCGAGTCTCAGGGCAGCACTTCCCACAGGCCCCTCTCCGCCACCCGCACGCCCACCCGCCGGCCACTCCTCGGGAATTGCTTCTCCCAGACCCCCAGAGCGTCTCGCGTCTCCCTGACGCTGCCTGACCTCAGGCCCCAGGTTTTTCGTCAGTAATGATCGATTATGACCTCTGGGACCTCATGGGAGCTTCACTCAGGGAGCCTCGCAATCCCGTGGGCGGCCATACCCTTTGGGCACCTTCTTCAGTCTCCGCCCCGGGCCCCACCAGCCCCGTCTGGACGGTTGGCCCGCTTCTCGTCGCTGTGACTGACCTCGACTTGCCCCCAGCTCCTCCCGCAAACCTCCTGCCTTCTGCAACTTTCACCTCAGAACCCTCACGCTTTCTTAGAACTGGGGCGGCTCACAGCCTCTACGAAAACCAGGGCACTTTGGGGTGAAAGGGGCACGGATCCCAATCAGGCTGGCAGTGGGCGTAGGTCCATACAGCAGCGCAAGTCCGCCCGCCGCAGGTCCTGCCGTGACAGTGGCTCCTCTCCCGCATTTGATGCCCCCGTTGTCATCGCCTCCCATCCCCATGGAGAACCCTGGTCTTAAACTCGCCGTCCATTCTAGCTCTTTTTTAAACCTCTTTTCACTTTCATTCTCTGGATAAAATGACAGCACAGCTCTCTTGTTAAAGTTGATCCCTTTCTTTCCCTGTGTACTAAACAGGGCTTTGCCTTTTTGTTTGAAGGATGCTACAAACACGGAAATATAAATTCACTCTGCTCACATCATTTCAAAGGTCCAATTGTGCCCCGGTGTGGCAATGAAAGAGAATGCAGACCAGAGATCCTCTATGGACGTGCGAGGCTGATCTGCTCGCTGGGGGTCTCACCGCAGCTCCAGGAAGTGGAGAGAATTCAAGTGACAGCCATGCCACCCCGGCTTCTCTGTGGAACTCTGGTCTTTGTAACACCAGATACTATGTTTATTATCTAATTTATTCGTCTATTTCCTCAACAAATATTTCTTAATGCCTTTCATATGCCCCCAAGCATTTTAAGCAGATGTTTAATAACAGGAAAAAACACCCCTTTCATGCAATATGATTATACAATATCACAATTTGTCCTCACAAAGTCAATTAAATTAGGACATGAATTCCCTCCCAAAAAATGCAATGCTTTATGATACATAGAAACCCTATGATATCTTGAGTTTCTTCATTCCAATATTTTTGCCCATGAAAAAGCTGGCAGTTAGCATGACAGAAGAAGGCTAAGTGTATGTATCTGTGCAAGCAAGTGCATTACCTTGCTGGGCTGAAAATAATTCTGAGAAAGTATAATACATTGGAAGAAAATCCGGAGTTCAAAGGCCGAAGGTCACAAGCCACCTCTCCGGTAACCAATTAAGTTACTGAGCTAAGTCACTTAGCTGCTCCACATGTCAGTTTCCTCACTTAGAAAATGGGATCACGAGACCTCTGCCCTCAGGGACTGTCACTACGATGAGACGTGAGGCGAGGTCTCCTTGCGCACGGACAGCGGGAGGGCAGGGGCACACTGCGGGGAAGACAAGACGAGCAGGAGGAGCTGGAGGGCACGCAGCGACTCCACCTGCCGCAGTTGGTTTCCAAATCCTCGTCTCCGGGTTTCAAAATGGTTAGCTAGGCCCCACTAACTGCTTTTGTCCCCCAGGATCCGCCCCGTCCCTGCTCCCTCTGTTCCTATTGTGGCCGCATGACAGGCCTAATTCCAAGCACGCACACCTAGGCCTCAAGTTCTGGAAGGGCCGCCTGCCTGGTGGCACCGTCAGCCGAGGACCTACCCGGTTCCTGAGGGGCGCTCTCCGCCGGCACGGCTCCGCCCCAGCTCAGAACGCGTCGAGAGCTGGGAGGGCAGCAGAGGAGCTGGAATCGTTCCCTGCGATGAGCAGGTGGACACCCATGCACCAGATGGCAAGCCGGTCAGTTCCTGGAAACCGAGTTTCCCACCCTCACTGAGGTTAGGGGGTTTACTGACTCTCCTGCACTCACTCTTCCAGCGCTGTTCCCAAACCCAGATGCCTGAGCGCCCACACAACCCCTGCTGCATCCACACGTCGCCTGTGCTATTAGTCACTTAATGTTTTTCTTCAAACTAATTTTAAATGTAACCTTTTTTTTAACTTGGCCTTATCATAAGTAAAACACGTAACACGATGGGCTTAATGTAGTTGTTATTTTTCTATTACACATTGAAACGAATATATAATAATTATTTAACAAATAAGATAAGAAACATTTGTCCATATGCCACCTAAGAAGCCTCTCTCATCCCAAAGGAGTCAGCGCAGCAACTTCGGGAAACTGTCCTGAACAGCCACGTCTGCCCCTGGAGAAGCCCCTCCCGGCGGCCGCTTGGGGGCACCTGGCACAGCGGGCCAAGCTTGCAGGGGAGGCCGCTGGAGGACCGTCTCCATCTAGCGGCCGCCGCCTCTCGCTACGCCGAGAAGCAGGTCCGCTGTGGGACGGCCTGGCGTCCTCCGGGGATGAAGGTGGTCGGGCATCAGACAGCCGCGATGGTCGCGTGACTTTGTGAGGGGACAAAAATCACTGGATTGTGCACTTCAAAGGGGTGAGCCACCCAGTGGAAGCCAGATCTCAACTGTAGAAAAAGAACCTTCGTGAAAGGATTCGAGATGAGCAGGGAGGGAAAACACCGCCAAGCCCTCAGCAGGAATTAAACCGCCTGACGCAGAGCGAGGCCTGTCCATCCGCTCCATCCTGGGGCAGGAAGTTTACCTCCAGGGACCAAAAGTCCTAAAAGTAGAAATCGATTCTTTCCTTTGGGTGTTTGTAAACCACAGCTACAGTTCCTATTAAACACAGTTTTCCCAGGATTCCTTTATATGATATTCCACAATTTCGTTTCTTTTTAAGACCATTTCTCCCTGAAAAGTGCTTTCAAGCTGCAATTACACAGATCCGAGAAGTGCAGCGCATGCCTTTGCTCCTGCCTCGCAGTGGCGTTTGTGGGCATCATTAAATTATGTTTTATTCTTAGGGGAGGCTAAGGAACATCTGCTGCCAGACAGAAACCATGTGTTATGACAAGACACTACGTCAGGCGTCCTAACACGATATATGCCTTACAATTACACTTACTGCCATTACAGAAATCCCACTAATGTTCTCATCACACCAACTCAAGACTCTTCCTCTGTAACTCACTGATTGATCAGTGCAATTATTTTGTAAAGGTCTTTCAGTGGATGCAAAATAACCAGAAACAGTAATTATTATTATTTAAGATTCAAGCATTAATTTTCCAGCTGAGATGCAGCCTCAGCCTCACACAGCTACAGGTGTGGATAAAGGAAAACAACGCCCTCTGTGCACAGCCTATCAGAAAATGGGCTCCCTAGAAAGGAGGGAGAACACTGAGCGATCTCTCGTCCTGCAAGGAGCGTGCTCCCCCTACAGCCTGTTGGGAGCCTGGCGCTGAGAGCTCCAGAGAATCCAGTGTGACCCTCACCTCTGCCATAGCCACAGCTCATGTCTTCACAGCCCTAAACTCATTTTCCTTGTCTGTAAGCTTCAGAGAGAAAGGGCCTTCATGGGGTGAGCAGAAGTGCCAGCCCCAGCTGCCCCTCAACAAGAGCGGTGTGCACCCTTCCAGCCTCAGGGCCTCAGCTGCAGGGAGCCACGCTGGGGCCTGGGCAGGGCAGGAAGAAAAGCCTGAGCAGCATTTGGGACAGCTGTGACGGCCACACGCCCTCCGGAGCTCTGGCCCAGGCAGTAAAGCTGGCGGGGTCAGCACTGCAGTCAGCTTGTGCCTCTGCCCGTCCTGCTTCCACCCTGTCCTCTCACAGCTGTTGATCCAAAACACGTCTTACACCTCCAAGTCCACCTGCGTGTCAGCCTCAGTCTACAGTGTGCAGGACAGCCCTGCACGCCACAGAATCTCTCAGCCCAAAATGTCAGCGGTGCTGCGTTCAGACATCCTGAGCTAGAGGGACCAAGAAAAAGGAGACGAGACACAATTAGCAAAATGGGCAACACCCAACCATAGTGAAAAATAAAAGGATTATAAGGGAATATTATGAACACTTTACGCCAATGAAGATGAAATGGGCAAACTCCTAGAAAGATGCAAGTGATCAAACCTCACTCAAGAAGGAAGAGGAAATCTGAATGGACCCTTAACGACTAAACAAATTCAACTGGTGATTAAAAATCTTCCACAAAGAAGCGCCCAGTCCCAGAGGGCTTCACTGGTGAATTCTGTCAGACGTTTAAAGGAAAAATCATACCAATTCAAACAACTCTTTCAGAAAAAAGAGGAGGTAACACTTCCCACTCATTCCATGAGGCCGTACCTGACGTCAAAGCCAGCAGGACACGACAGGACAGCTTCACATCAGCATCTCCCGGGAACACTGACAAAGAAACCCTCAACAAAATATTAGCAAACCGAATCCAACAGCATAGAAAAAGATTATAGGGGCCAGCCTGGTGGCATAGTGGTTAAGTTCGCACACTCCGCTTCAGTAGCCCGGGGTTCACCAGTTCGGATCCTGGGTACGGACCTAGCACCACTCATCAAGCCATGCGGCAGCAGCATCCCACATAGAAGAACTAGAAGGATCTACAACTAGGATATACAACTAGGTACGGGGGTTTGGGGGAGAAAAATTAAAAATAAATACACAAAAATTAAATAAAAATAAATTTTAAAAAAGAGGAAGATTGGCAACAGATGTTAGCTCAGGGCCAATATTCCTCACCAAAAAAAAAAAAAAAAAAAAAGCAAGACATCTTTCCAAGATACACGAATAGATGACGACTCTGGTTTCCAGTTTGCCCTCAAAAGAAAAAAGACAGAAAAGATTATAAAGCATGACCAACTGGGGGGTATCCCAGGAATGCAGGTAGGATGAACACGTGAAAATCGACCAATTAATAGATGTGGAAAAATATCATTGATAAAATCCAAGAGCTATTCATGATAAAAACAAAAAAACTCTCAATAAACAAGGAATAAAAAGGAACATCCTCAACCTGATAATGGACATGTGACAGCCCACAGCTGACATCACCGCTACACACGAAAGACTGCGTGCCTCCCCCAAGACAGGGAACAAGGCGAGGATGCCGGTTCTCACCACCCCACCCAGCTCCGTGCTGGAGGGTCTAGTGAGTGCAATACACCCCCCACAAAAAAATGGAAGGAAGGAAGAGAATGAAAGAAATGAAAAGAAATTAAAGCCATAAGTATTGAAAAGAAGGAAAAAAACCTCTATTTACGGACAACTTGACCCTGTATATAGAAAATTCTAAGAAATCCACACACAAAAGTTCCTGGAACTAATAAGCGAGCTTATCAAGATTGCAGGTACGAGATCATCATGCAAATATCAATTTTATTTTCATATACTATCAACAAACAACCCAAAAATGAAATTAAGAAAACAATTCCATTGATAAAAGCATCAAAAAGAATAAAATACTTTGTATTAAATGTAACAAAAGAAGTGCAAGATTTGTTCACTGAAATCTATAAAACATCGCTGAGAGAAATTACAGAAGATCTAAATAAATGGAGACTCTCCATGCTTATAGTTTGAAAGACTCAATATTGTTTATATGCCAACTCTCCAAAAATTGCTATGGGTTCAGTGCAATCTCAGCATGTTTTTATAGAGATTGACAGACTGATCCTACTATTTATATGGACATGAAAAGGACCAAGAATAGCCAAAACAATTTTGAAAAAGAACAAAGTTGGAGAATTTATACTATCTGATTTCATTACTATAAAGCTGCAGTAATCCACATCATCTGGTGTTAGCAGAAGGATAGACATAAAGATCAGTGGAACAGAACTTGAAATTCTGGGACATTCATGGTCTATGTCGTAAAAGATAACAATATTTTAAACAGTCATTGGAGAGAGGTTATCTTCCATTAAGGACTCTCACCCTATGGTATATGCTCATGGCTATCTTGCGCTGGATTCAGAACAGAGAAGGGTTGACAGGCAATGACTCCAACCCACTCTGTTTTGAATTACACTAAGATGGTCATCTTGGGACCTGCTTTTTATAAACTCTCTCTCCAGTGGCTGTAATGGAAACTTGGCAGTCATAAGATGAGAAGCAAATTAGAAGGTAATTTGTCCATAAATTACACGTGGAATTTATACAGGAAGATTATTTCCTCTAACACATTTAAAATTTTTTATTATGAAAGGTTTCAAACACATGCAAAAATACTGATGTTCCTATTACCCCTCTCCACCAGTTATTAGTACAGAAATATCTTGTTTCAATCATACCCACCATTCCCTAAACCAGATCATTTAGACATAAATCCCAGATATCATAGTATTTCATCTGTAAATATTTCAGCATATATCTCTAAATGATAAGGATTCTTCTTAAACTAATATTCAAATAAACCATCAGTAATCTCCTATAGGAATCCTTTTTAAATAAACAAAAGAAATCCTCCCATAAGCTGCAAGGACTATCTGCACTCAGTCTATAAAGCCTAGAGTTTTGAGGGTTTAAAAAAAATTTTTTTTAATTTTTATTTTTTATTGTGGTAACAATGGTTTATAATATTATACAAATTTCAGGTGTATGTCATTATATTTTGATTTCTGTGTAGATTACAACATGTTCATCACCCAGAGACCAATTACAGTCCAGCACCACACACCTGCCGAATCACCCTTTTCCCCCTCGCTTCTCCTCTGGTAACCACCAATCCAATCTCCATCTCCATGCGTTTGTCTGTTGTTGTTTTTATCTCCTACTTACCAGTGAGATCACAGGGTATTTGACTTTCTCCCTCTGACTTATTTTGCTTAGCCTAATGCCCTCAAGGTCCATTCATGTTGTCACAAATGGCTTGATTTCACAGTTTCTTACGGCTGAGTAGTATTCCATTGTGTATATATACCACATCTTCTTTATCCATTCATCCCTTGATGGGCATCTACGTTGCTTCCAAGTCTTGGCTATTGTGAATAATGCTGCGATGAAAAAAGGGGTGCATGTATCTTTATGCCGTTGTGCTTTCAAGTTCTTTGAATAAAGACCCAGACTGGAATAGCTGGATCACATGGTAGATCTATTCTTAATTTTCTGAGGAATCTCCATACTGTTTTCCACAGTAGCTATATCAGTTTGTACTCCCACCAGCAGTGTACGAGGGTTCTCTTCCCTCCACATCCTCTCCAACACTTGCTGTTTCCTGTCTTGTTAATTCTAGCCATTCTGACAGGTGTGAGGTGATATCTCATTGTAGTTTTGATTTGCATTTCCCTGATGATTAGTGATGTTGAACATCTTTTCATGTGCCTGTCGGCCACCTGTATACCTTCTTTGGAAGAATGAATGTTCAGATCTTTTGCCCAATTTTTAATTGGGTTCTTAGTTTTTTTGTTGTTGAGATGCATGAGTTCTTTACATATTTTGGATATTAACCCTTTATTAGACATATGGTTTACAAATATCTTCTCCCAATTGTTAGGTTGTCTTTTCATTGTGTTGATAGTTTGCTTTGCTGTGCAGAAGCTTTTTAGTTTGATGTAGTCCCATTTGTTTATTCTTTCTATTGTTTCTTACCTGGTCAGACACGTCATTGGCAAATATGCTGCAAACACCAACGCCAAAGAGTGTACTGCCTATGATTTCTCCTAGAAGTTTTATGGTTTCAGGTCTTACTTTCAAGTCTTTAATCCATTTTGAGTTGATTTTTGTGTATGGTGTAAGCTAACGGCCTACTTTCATTCCTTTGGCTGTTCAGTTTTCCCAACACCATTTGTTGAAGAGACTTTCCTTCCTCCATTGTATGTTCTTGGTTCTCTTGTCAAAAATCAGCTGTCCATAGATGTGAGGGTTTATTTCTGGGCTTTCAGTTCTGTTCCATTTATCTGTGTGTCTGTTTTTGTGCCAGTAACATGTTGTTTTGATTACTAAAGCTTTGTAGTATATTTTGAAATCAGGGAGTGTGACACCTCCAGCTTTGTTCTTTTTTCTCAGGGTTCCCTTGACTATTTGGGGTGTCTTATTGCTCCATATAAATTTTACGATTATTTGTTCTATTTCTGTGAAAAATGTCGTTGGAACTTTGACAGGGATTACATCGAACCTGTAGGTTGCTTTAGGAAGTATGGACATTTTAACTGTTAACGAAGAGCTGGTTCTTTGAAAAGACAAACAAAATTGACAAACCTTTAGCTAGACTCACCAGGAAAAAAAGATAGAAGGCTCAAATAAATAAAATCAGAAATGAAAGAGGAGAAATTACAACGGACACCTCAGAAATACAAAAGATTAGAAGAGAATACTATGAAAAACTATATGCCAACAAATTGGATAATCTAGAAAAAATAGATAAATTCTTAGAATCATACAACCTTCCAAAACTGAATCAAGAAGAAATAGAGAATCTGAATAGACCAGTAAGGAGATTATAACAATCATAAAAAAAAACCCCAAAAAATAAGAGTCCAGGACCAGACACCCTCCCTGGTGAATTCGACCAAACATTCAAAGACTTAATACCAATCCTTCCCAAACTGTTCCAAAAAAAGAGGGGGAGAGGCTTCCTAACTCATTCTATGAAGCCAACATTATCCTGATACCAAAACCAGACAAAGACAACACAAAAATGAAAGTCACAGGCCAATATCACTGATGAATATTGATGCAAAAATCCTCAACAAAACACTAGCAAATCGAATACATTAAAAAGATCATAAATCATGATCAAGTGGGTTTCATTCCAGGGATGCAGGGATGGTTCAACATCTGCAAATCAATCAACGTGACACACCACATGAACAAAATGAAGAATAAAAATCATGTGATCATCTCAATAAATGCAGAGAAAGCATTTGACAAGATACAGCATCCATTTATGATAAAAATTCTGAATAAAATGGATATAGAAGGAAAATACTTCAACATAATAAAGGTCATATATGACAAACCCACAGCTAATATCATTCTCAATGGAGTAAAAACTGAAAGCTATCCCTCTAAGAACAGGAACCAGACAACGATGCCCACTTTTACCACTCTTACTTAACATAGTGTTGGAAGTCCTAGCCAGAGCAATCAGGCAAGAAAAAGAAATAAAAGGGATCCTAATTGGAAAGGAAGAAGTGAAACTGTCACTATTTGTAGATGACACAATTTTATATATAGAAAACCTTAAAGAATCCACCAAAAACCTTTTAGAAATAATAAATGAACAAAGTTGCAGGATACAAAATCAAAATACAAAAATCAGTTGCGTTTCTACACACTAACAACGAAGTAGCAGAAAGAGAAATTAATTGGGGCTGGCCTGGTGGCATAGTGGTTAAGGTTGCATGCTCTGTTTTGGCGGCCTGGGGTTTGCAGGTCCAGATGCTGGGTGCAGACCTACATACTGCTCATCAAGCCATGCTGTGGCAGCATCCCACATACAGAAATAAAGGAAGATTGGCACAGATGTCAACTCAGGGCCAATCTTCCTCCCCCCGAAAAAAGAGAGATTAAGAATACCATCCCATTTACAACTGCAACAAAAATAACATCTGTTGCTGTTTTACACCAGAGTAAACGTTAGGTAGAATAAACGTGCTAGAGTCCATTAATTTATTCACTCCCACGAGATGTACTGAGCATATCTTAGGTCATAGCTAGTAAGAGAAGGGCCGGAAGCTGCCCAGAGGCTCTCAGGCTAGGGGAAAGACTTATTCTCCAGTTCTAAACCTGATAAAGTGAATTTTTAAATGAAAATGTGTGGCTTAGAGATGTGAATCAGATTTACTCTAAAGCATGTTTTCTTTTCTTTCTTTTTTCTTTTTTAAGGTATGCTTTTTTTGGTGAGGAAGATTGGCCCTGAGGTAACATCTGTTGCCAATTCTCCTCTGTTATTTTTTTCTCCCCAACCCAGGACATAGTTGTACACCCTAGTTGTAGGTCATTCTAGCTCCTCTCTATAGGGCGCCACCACAGCATGGCCTGATGAGCAGTGTGTAGGTCCGCGCACGGGATCCGAACCAGCAAACCCTGGGCCACCAAAGTGGAGCATGAACTTAACCACTACACCACTGGGCCAGCCCCTAAAGTATGTTTTCTTAACACCTGACTTGAAATATTAATAAAAAAATTAAACCCGAGGTACACAGGAAGGCTCAAATAGTAAAACGCTTCAATGCCGTCTCTGCCCTGCTGTAATTAACATTCTGGTGAAAATTCTGAGACAAAATTGAATGCTTCTCACTTTGTGGACTGTCACTCGAGTCATATTCCCACAGGATATTCCAGGGGAACTAACCACAGAGCTTGCAGCACCTCCCTTTACTAGGGAGTGTAACAAGAATGAGTAGGAGGAATTACAGTCTGTTTCCTTCTCTCACGATTACTAAGTTGCTTGAGAGTCCTGGGAAATGTTCCTGGAAAAGTCAGTATAAACGTGTCCTAGAAGATGCTGACCCTGCGTGTACATGGGTCCTGACGTTTACCCTCTATTCTGGTCAATTTGTGGGATTACTTAAAGGGAGTGTTTCTGACTGATGGTTAGAAATCAGCATGTTCTATCCTTTATTCAAATCAGCCCCACAGCGCACACAGCCACCATCAGGAGTAACAAAATCACAGACGTTGCCTTCCTCCCTTTGACTTGGCCTTCTCCTGGAGAGCACGAGCCACTTGGTTTTCCCAGGCGTCTTTTCCTTTCCAAAAGTCATGCAATGTGTACTACCATCTCCTTTAAGAAAAAAAAAAGGAAAGGAAGTATGTTCCTTTTAGCCAAGATATATTTGTTTTCACTATCGCTCCCGACTGGAAGCGCCATGTTACTGAGAGCAGAGTGCTGTGCAGGGCAGCCCACGGTGGCGGTAAGAAGTCAGTAAGTAGCTGATTAAGCAAGCATGGTCCCAGGGCTCACACCGTGCAGAGCATATTTAATTGGTCTGTGTATCGTGTCTACAGTACAACTGTCCTAAAGCTCATCCACCACGTAATAACATCCTCTACGCAGACGCATCGCTTGTAGACGCCTTACCTTACGGAGTTCTCTCCTCCAAATGACTTTAAATTCTCATGTCAGAAGTGTCTCTTTTTCCCAGATGTGCCGACAGTGCTCCTCTACTAACAGGAACTTTCCTGATCTCCACCTTTTCCTCTGCCCAACTTACCAAAATAAAAGGACTGTTTGCACATGACTCCTCTAAGATCAGTGTCATATCTTGAAAAACAGGCCAAAAAAAGGAGGAGGAGAAGGGGGAGGGAAGAGAGGGAGGAAGGAGAGGCAGAGAGGAAGGAGAGGGGAGGGAGGAGGAGGAGGGACAAGTGGGAAAAGGAGGGGAGAAGAGGGAGACAGGAGGAGGCGGGAGGAAGGGAGGAAGATGAAGAGGAGGATGAGAATGTTTTCCCCTTTGGTCTATTTGATCCAGTTAAAAACAGAGAAGAAAAACTAAAGAGAAGAATTTCCACTTTGGGCAACATGGCAGTGTAGATACTCTGAAGGGCCCTCACACCATAACACGATTAGATTCTCAGACTTAACTTTTCATGCCAGAAGGAAGTAAGGACATCCTGAAGACTCCCAAACCAGGGAAACCCTTCTAAGCTGGATCTAGTGGGGAGGGTGAACTCCAGTAAGAAAATACAAAAAGCGGGGTCACCCTCAGAGAACTTGCCAGCATCAGAACTACTTAAGGTTGTGGAGGTGGGGACGGTAAGCCTGGGGCTCCTGGCACAGCAGGAGAGGAGACCTCCAGACTCCTACCCTGGAAAGATTCAAAAGTGCCCCCACCGAGGGCCCTCTGGTTCTTGTCGTAGCAACTGTCACCAGGATTCCCACAGATTAACATCCACCAAACATGAGCTCACAGTCAAAGAGCACCAACCATGAACAGAGACACACTTGTGAACAAGTCAGGAAGAACAACCACAAACACAACACAGATTTAGACCCACAAAGACATCAATTGTTCACATATCAGATTCAGAATCTGAAAAATTGGGTGTCAACTATTGATGAAAAAAGAGTAAAATTACAAAATTACAAAAAATGAGCAAGTAAAAAGAGACTATTTAATGAACACGCATATTTGAAAAATATCCAAATAGACCTTTCATAAATGGAAAATATAAATTTTGAAGCCTCAAAAGATGAGTTAGACAGCAGATTACACACAGATGAAGAGAGATTAATAAACTAGAGGCTATAGTGGAAGAAGTTCCCTAGAATGCTGAAAAGAGAAATAAGGATAATATAAAAAAGGTTAGATAGATGAATCATAGAATAAAAAAGTTTAACAAATATCTATTCAGAGCTCCAAGGAGACTAAAAAGGAAGAATAAATATTTAAAGATATAATGCTTGAGAATTTTCAAGAACTAATGAAATTCATGAATCCACAATATCTTCGAAACAGAACAAACAAAAAGAAATGCACCCTGAGGCACCACAATGAACTCAGAGAACCCCAAGGACAAAGAGAAGACAGACCAGCTACCAAGCCATAGCAATCAGACTCACAGTCTCATCAACAAAAACAGGAACCAGAATCCAATGGAACACTATCTTCTAAATTTAAAAAAATCATCGTCACCCTATAGCTGTATGTCTACCAAAAGTACTTTTCCACAACAAGAGCAAAATAAAATTCTCAGTAAACAGAAACTGAGAGCTTAACCCAATAGTTCTAAAGAATGCGCTCCAGGAAGGTGAAGGTTAATGCCCAAGGATGACTGACTTACACACAATGTATTACGGGGAAATACAATCATATATGGATTATACCCTAACGTTACAGACATTAAATAACCACTGTTTTAGTAGAACCAGTTTCTTTCCATTGGAACGTATCTCTTTCCTAATAAATCACTTATTATTTAAAAAAGGAAGATGTGAAATGTAAGAAAAAATGGTGAGCAAATAAATGGGTAAATGTTCAATCAAAACAAACGTTGCCTATAAAATAATTTTCAAAAATATCTAATATAGGGGTTGTAAAAAGTGCATAACTAAAATATTGGACAATTATAGTGTACTAAGTCTGGAGAAGAGCAGACACATAGTGTTTTAAGATCTATATATTGTTTGGAAGGAAACTGGAGTATTAACCTTAAATTGCTGGGAATGCAAGGTAAAATTTCAATGGTGGCCACAAAAAGAACAAGAATACAGCAAGACGAAAAAGGAAAGTAGATAGAAAAGTAGATCTCAATATATCCAAAGGAAAAAAAGGATGAGAAAAAAACATGCATAGAAAAATCGGAAGGCTATGTAAATGCATTGGACTCACCAGCTAAAAGACTGTCAGAATGAATTATGAAAGACTAGGTATGTATCGTTTATAAGAGAAACACCTAAATTTAAGGTACAAAGAAATTACTTTTGTAAAGAATATACCAGGTAACCACTTATTAAAAAAAAATTAAGATAGTAACGTTACTTCAAATAAAACACATTTTAAGAAACAAGCAGTATTCAGGATACAGAGGGCTCTACATAATGCAAAAAGGTTCAGTTCATCAAGGATACAAAAATTTTAAATGTGTATACCTTAAATAGCAGCCCCCCCTTTTCTATTTGTGTATGTATGTACACACTTTGTGTGTGTGTGTGTGTGTTCACACACAGAGAAATAAAGCCACAGGGAGAAATTGGCAAATCTACTACCACAGTGAGACATTTCAACATCTCTCTCTCAATCATCGCTTAGTCAATCATTAAAAAAAAAGTAAACACAGGAAATCTGAATAATACACTCAACAAGCTTAATTTATTGGGTAGAGATAGAATGCTGAATCAGGGAGCTGGCCCGGTGGCACAGCAGGTAAGTTCACATGTTCTGCTTCTCGGTGGCCCGGGGTTCGCAGGTTCGGATCCTGGGTCAGACATGGCACTGCCTGACAAGCCATGCTGTGGTAGGCATCCCACATAGAAAGTAGAGGAAGATGGGCATGGATGTTAGCTCAGGGCCAACCTTCCTGAGCAAAAAGAGGAGGATCAGCAGCAGATGTTAGCTCAGGGCTAATCTTCCTCCAAAAATAAAAAAAGATCATAATGGATATAAAAGAATTAACTGAATGATTGACAATGAAAAGACTATATATCCAAACTAGTGAGATGAAGCAAAAGCAATGCTTAGTAGAACATTTATGGCATTGAAATTTTACTTAAAAAGAAGATAGGCTAATGCATTAAGCGTCAATTTAAGACGACAGAAAGAAACAAGAATGAATCCAAAGAAATTGACAAATTCCTAGAATTTAATTTCCAAAAATGACTCGAGATGAAATAGAAGGTCTGAATAGATCTACAAGGAGAGAAATAAAATCATTTGGATAAAATCTTCCCACAAAGAAATATCAATGCTGAAAGGTTGTAAAGGCTAGTTATATCAAAGTTTCAAGAAATAGATCATTCCACATTTATAAAAACTCTCTCAAAAATAGAACTAGATGGGGCCAGCCTGGTGGTGTAGTGGTTAAGTTCACGTGCTCTGCTTTGGCAGCCTGGGGTTCGTGGGTTTGATTCGAGGCATGGACCTGTACACTGCTAATCAAGCCACGCTGTGGCAGCATCCCACATAAAACAGAGGAAGATTGGCACAGATATTAGCTCAGGGCCAATCTTCCTCACAAAAAACCCAAAAGAAAACAAAAATAGAACAGGAAACAAAAAGGAGGGAAAGCTCCCCAATGCATCCCATGACCCCATATTGTCTTGATGCCAAATTAAGCAAGGGGAACACAGGAGAGGAGATTTATGGAATATTCTCATTCACAGACAGGGACGTAAGAATGTTAGGAAAATATGTTAGCTAACTAAAACCCAGTGCCAGAAATGGGTTTATCCCAGGAATGCACAATTTAATTCAGCAATATGAGTAGAATTCATATATATGTACGTACATATATATATTTTTACTATTTTAACAAAAGAGAAAGCATAGGACCACGTCAATAGATGCACACAAACATTTGATAATATTCTAAAATTGTCATAAAATTCTCTTAAGACATTAAGGATAGACTGAAGTTTCTTTAACCTGATAAAAGACATACCAAAAAAACCTCGCAGCAAGCATCTTTCCTAATGGGGAAACGTCAGAAACAGCCCCTTTAAATCTGGAACAAGACAGGGGTCCCCAGCACACCTGATCCTGAGCACCGCTGCAGCAGAAGGATAAGCTAGCACAGCGAAGCAAGAGAGGAAAGCAAGCCACAGAACCTGGAAAGGAAGTCATAAAATAGTCATCATTTATAAATGATACGACTTTCTACATAGAAAACACCAAAGAATCTACTGATATACTATTTAAAATAAAAGAACTTAGTAAGGTAAACGGGTATAATAATATCAGTTCACAAAAACCCACTACATCTTTATATACCAGAAACAATTAGAAAATGTTTTTTTAAAAGGTATCACGTATCAATAAAAAAAATAAAGTAACTAGGAATAAATCTAACAAAAAACGTGCAAGTTGTACATGGAGAAAATTATAAAAATCTTATTGGAAGACTTTAAAGAGGGGTTAGAGTGACAGACTGTGTTTATGGATGGGAAGATTCAAATCACAAAGTCTCCTCTCCCCAAACTGACTTAGAATTTTGATCAGAACAGTATGGAATCTAACAGATTTTATCAACAAACCTGACACCCTAATTCTAAAATCTGTGAAACAACAAAGGCCAAAAATAGCCACAAAACTTCTAAAGAAGAAGACTATTGTGGGGCACTTGCCCTCCAAGATATCACCACTTATCACAAAGCTACAGCAATCAAGACGACACAAGAATCAACCAGAATGGAGAGTCCAAAACGGGTTCATACACTTACGGAGACTTAGTGTGCATCAGAGACAGCCTCACAGATCAGTGAGAACAGGATGAGATCTTGAATATACAGTTCTGGACAAGTGGCTACCCAGACGGGAAGAAATCAGACCCCTGCCGTACACCAGACAAAACACCCATTTCTCACTATTCAAATAATGTGAAAGGTAAACTCCTACAAACCTCAGCTCAGAGAGTGCATTCCTAAAACTGAGAACTTCTACTCCTCAAAAGATCTCATAAAGAAGATGAGAAAGAGAAGTAAAAAATGGGTAGACGAGGGGCTGGCCCAGTGGTTGGGTTTGCACATTCTGCTTTGGTGGCCCGGGGTTTGCCAGTTCGGATCCTGGGTGCAGACATGGCACCGCTTGGCAAACCATGCTGTGGTAGGCGTCCCACAAAGAAGGTAGAGGAGGATGGGTATGGATGTTAGCCAGGGACAGTCTTCTTCAGCAAAAAGAGGAGGATTGGCAGCAGATGTTAGCTCAGGGCTAATCTTCCTCAAAAAAAAAAAGAAAAAAATGGGTAGACAATGTGAGTAACAAATAAACAATAAAGGCTCTCCATTCAGAAACCATAAGGAACGGCTACAAATCCATAAGACAAGACAAAAACACAACAGAAAAATGAGCAACGAGCATGAACAGGCATTTCACAGAAAATACAGGGCAAATAAAAAACAGGAAATGATACTAAACCAACATGCCTATTAGAAGGCAAATTAAAACCACAACTTTTAATTTTAACACAGACTTTCACCTAGATTGGCAGAGATTAAGAAGTCTGATAATACCAAGTTGTTGAGGATGTGGTGGAGTATAAATTGAGACAACCATTTTGAAAAACAATTTGGCGGCACCTCATAGGTCTGAACATCTGCACATCTACGATCCCACAACTGCTCACTTAGGTGTCCGTGCTGACTTTCACTCGTGCGCACCAGGGAACACGCAGGACGTTCACTGCAGCACTTCCCCTAATACCAAAAAGTGAAATTGACCCAAGACTCCACCTACAAGAGGAGGACACACACATCCCGCTACACTCACACAACGGGCTGTTACACAGAAGCCACAATAAACAAACTATACCCATACAACATGCTAAGAATTTTGGATACATAGTGATGAATGAAAAAGCCATTCAGAGACAAAAAATAGACACATATGATGCATTTTTATAAACCTGGAAAACAAGCCTAACTAAACGATATCTCCGTGTGCATACACACACACAATACACCCGTATAGGGGAATGGCAGACACGAGACTGAGGCTGGCGGACACCTCTGGTGGGGAACTGAGAGGACAGGACGGGATGGTGAGGTAGTTCTAACACTGGTAATGTTCTAGATTGCAGGTTGGCCAATGGGTTCATTTTAGGATCCCATAGTCTCTATGTGAATAATTTACGTAATTTTTAAAGGTGGGACGGAAGAACATAGAGACAGAGAGATCCAACTAATGGCTATTAGACGTGACTATCGGGCAAAGCCTGGACCTTCGAATACAGCCCCTCCCTAGGGGACAATCAGCCCTTGATCTCACTTGACCGCTCCAGCGTTTGACCCACTGACCACTCCCTACTCACTGGCCCTCGCTGTCCTCTCTGCCTGCATTACTGTAGCCATCTTCCCACGCAAAATGTTCCGCTCACTAAGCATCCCATACACTGCCCCCAAGTATCCGCAGGAGCCTGGTACACTGGCCCGCTCTCCCAGCCAATGGCTGACTTTACTACATGCCCAGGAACTCAGACGTAACAGATTCCAAGGGAACTTGTCGTCTCTTCCCAACATGTTCCGTTTCCCTTCTCTGTTAACACTTCTTCTAGGAGCCATTTTTGACTCCTCCCTGTCACTAACCTGCCCAAGTGACAAAACCTAGTGGTTGTAACTCAGAAACCCTCCCCGTGACCTTCTCATCTACTGAGAGAAGCCTGGAACTGCCATCTCTACCTCTGGGTTCTCTGTGCCCCGATCTGTCAGCTTTGTCTTAAGCACAGCTCAGATGAGCTCGTACGTCTGCTCAAAAACTTTTAACGACTACCCGCTGCCTACAAGGGTGGTTCTAACACCTTGCTACACACTAGAATAACCTGGTGAGCAAAACTCCTGATGTTCCAGTCCCACCCAACACCAATTAAATTGGAATTCTGAGGGATGGGACCACGGTATCAGTAATTTGTCAAACACCCTAGCCCTGTTCCTCACATTTTTTCCACAAAGGCCACTACTGAACCCCAATCATGATGGATGGTCCTTAAGCCTAGAATGCCCATTTCCTCGTCTCCTTCTGTCAAAATCCCATCCATTTCTTCTCCTTCCAGGTAGAATGAAGTAGACAGAAGCCAGCCAACGTTCCTGTTGCAATAACTTGGGGAAAATGGGTAAATGCAAATATCAAGACGTCAGAGAGCTGCAAAAAGGAACAGGACTGAAAGAGAGAACATTCTAGAGGAAACAGCTGTTCCTAGAGAAACTTTTCTTCGCTCGGTGGTCCTTTCCTTCTCTAAGGCATTCCATGAGTCCGGGTGGCGTCTGAGCTTGACCTTGACAAACATGGAGAGACTGGGCTAAAATGAAGATGACACATCTTGCGAGACAGACTGGAAACAGAGGAGACCAGAGACACGGCTGGTTTCCTGACGTTTGCTCAGCACTAAGGATGCAGGCGGACCAGGTGTGTGGCCAGGCTGGCAAGATGGCGTGACATGTCCTGCAGCTCCAGATAATTAGCGTAATTCCCCACTAGCAGGAAGGGCCTGCAACAGCGCACAGGGAGTCTCCCTTCCCACTATGTGAAACCAGAGGCGCACTGAGCCGTACCGGAGACGTTAACACAGACCTGCCTGCCCCAAATCCTTTTTTTTTTTTTTTTTTTCAAGATTGGCACCTGAGCTAACACCTGCTGTCAATCTTCTTTTTCTTCTCCCCAAGCCCCCGGTACACAGCTGTATATCTAGTCGCGAGTGCCTCTGGTTGTGGCACGTGGGACGCCGCCTCAGTGTGGCCTGATGGCGGTGCCAGGTCCGCACAGGGATGCGAACCGGCGAAACCCTCGGCCGCCGAAGGGGTGCGCGAACTTCACCCCCGGCCCCGGGCCGGGCCTCAAGCGCACCTGTGACTGAGCCCCCGCCACTCCCGCGCAGACGCCCCGCAGGCCGACGGAAACCGCCCCGCGGCGCCTCGGGTCCCGCACAAGCCCGGGGAGCGCCGGGCCCGCCGGCGGGGGCAGCCGAGGACCCGCCGGAGGACCCGAGGAGGCTCTGTGCAGCTCTGCGGACCGGCCTCTCGAGGCCTCTGGGCTGTTGGCGGGGAGTCTGGGGGTGGCGGCTGGACACCCTGCGACAGCCGCGGAGCCTGAAAGTCTGTTTTCTGTGACAGTGGGTGGCCTGGGGGTGGTGAGAGGAACCCAGATCACCCCCTTTTGTCGGGAAAACGATTTGGGCATCAGAACAAAACTGAAGTCAGCACGGCCGGCGGGCCCTTCTCGCGGGGGTCGGGGCGGCGAGGCCAGCCCACGGGGGCGACAGGCGCACACGCGCCGCCGCGTCCCAAGCAGCAGGGTCGCGGTCGGGCCGTGGAGGACGCAGCTCCCCCCACGGGCCAGCCGCGTTGGTCCCGGGAAGTCGGCGTGCCTCCCGCGAGCCGCACGTGCTTCTCGGAGGCCAGACACGAAGCGCGCGCGGCCCGTCCCGCGGGAGCGGCTCCTCATCCCCGGCCCCGGCCGGCGAGCACCCGGACCCGCCGCCGCACCGGGCACCGCTCGTCAGCACGCAGCCGCTCGCGGCCCCTCGGACCCGTCCCACTCCGCAAGGCCGGCAGCGCCGTCTCTCGTTCCCGACCGCACGACCGCCAGTGCGCGGTCGCCCCGGCCAGCTCGGCGGGAACTGCCGGGCCTACGACGTGTCCAAGCAGCCCGCTCGCGGTGCGCGGACGTCCGCCCCTCCTCCGGGCCTGCCAGCCGGGGCAGCCGCGCTCCGGGAGCCCCCTCCCTGGCCCAGCCCCTCGGCAGGCGGGCGCCCGCGCGGACCGGGCTCACGTCCGGCCTGACCCCGCCGCCAGGGAGCCCGGGCACGGCCCGCCCCTCCGCGCCCGGTCCCCGGCCTCCGCCCCGCCCCGGGCTCTGCCGTCAGGCCCCGTCCGCACGCCCAGCGCGCGGCTCCTCAGGGTCACCCTGGAGGTGACGAGGGACCCGCGCGCAGCCCCGTCCCCTGGCCCCCGAGGCAGCTCCCAGCGGCGCGCCAGGGCGGGAGGCCGCTCCACGCGGCACGTCGGCAAGGCGCCTCTGGGACGCCGAAACGCACGAACGCGAGCGACCCGGCGCCCTCCGCCCTCTGACCCCGGACGGCCCGCGGCAAGCCAGGAGCGCAGCTCCACGACGCCCGCGTTGCATGCCGGGACCAGCCGTCTAACGACACGGAATACCAGCGCCTGATCGGGCTGTGGGACGGCGGCCCGCGTTGCATGCCGGGACTCGTAGTTCTCAGGACGCCAGGCCTGAGCGCGTGACGGGCGGGGCGGTGGGACGGCGGCCCGCGTTGCATGCCGGTAGCCGTCGTCCCACGACGCCGGCGATCCCAGGGCAGATGGGGCGTGTAGCGACACTGTTCCCGCCGGGCCCACCCCGCAGGCTGGTTCTTGGACGCTTCCGGTACCCGCGGCCAGCGCAAGGCCTCCCGGGCCCGCGCGGGCGTGTGTTCCCGCGGGCCCCTCGGCGCACGCACGCATGCGGCGTCACGTGACGTCGCACGCCGTCCCGGAAGCCGGCGCGGACCGGGGCGGCGGGTGGAAGCCGGTGCCGGAGCGGGTGTTGTAGCGCCGCCGCCGCCGCCTGGGCCGCGTCTCCCGCCCGCGATGGGCGCCGGACCCTGAGCCCCGCCCGCCGACGCGTTTTCTCAGCACCCGCCGGCCGCGATGGAGCCGCCGCCCGCCGCCCGCCGTCCCGCCGAGGGCGCCCCGCCGGCCGCCGTGGCCGAGGTGCGCTGCCCGGGCCCTGGGCCGCTGCGCCTGCTCGAATGGAGGGTGGCGGCGGGCGCAGCCGTGCGTCTCGGCTCCGTGCTGGCCGTGTGTGAGGCCGCCGCCTCCGCGCAGTCCGCCGGGCCCGCTCCTGCCCGCGCCGGCTCTGGGGGCTGCGTGCGCGCAGAGCGCCGGCTGAGGTCAGAGCGCGCCGGCGTGGTGCGGGAGCTGTGCGCGCAGCCGGGCCAGGTGGTGGCCCCCGGGTGAGTGGGGCCGGCGGGGAAGGAAAAGGAGGGCATCCCGGGCCGGTAGAGAGGTCTGGAGAGGGTCCTGACCAGGAGAGGAGCGGGAGGGACTGGACAGAAGTCCCGCACCAGGAGAGGGGATGGGGCCGGGGTCTGCAGGGGGTCCTGACCAGGAGAGGGGCGGGAGGGGCTGGACAGGAGTCCCGGCCCAGGAGAGGGGATGGGGCCGGGGTCTGCAGGGGGTCCTGACAAGGAGAGGGGCGGGGGGGTCTGGACAGGAGTCCCGGCCCAGGAGAGGGGATGGGGCCGGGGTCTGCAGGGAGTCCTGACCAGGAGAGGGGCGGGGAGGGGCTGACAGGAGTCCCGGCCCAAGAGAGGGGATGGGGAGGAAGAGGTCTTGGATCAGAAGTGATGGGGCTGAGGTCTGGAGGTCGTTCCAGGCCAGGAGAGGATGGGGCCAGGGTCTGAAGGGGTCCTGGCCCAGGAGAAGGTTGGGTGCCGAGGTGGGGAGGGGTCTTGGGCCTGGCTCTGGGCAGGAAGGTGTCCCCAGGACTGCAGCGGAAGGGGCTGCACTCGGTGTGCATCTGTGTGTCTTTCTAAGGCCGGATGACAGTCACTACTTGTTGTTTTACCGGTCGGAGGCTCTGCCTTTGCAAAGGTGGTGAGCCACGAAGTTGCACTCTAGGAAACAGTGCAGTGCTGTCGTCCTTCTGTAGCAGGCGTCTTCCCCACCCTCAGACTCCGTGTTTGTAAGTTAAGAAAACTCAGCCAGCTCCGTGCTGTCGTCTTGGCATAAACCGGGAGGGAGCACGCCTCTAGGTTCGAGGAAGCTGTGAAGCGTGGCTGTGATCCTGGCGCAGTTCTGCATCAGCTCGGGAAGGGGTGCAGCCTTGCACAGGGAGTTCAGGGGACGCAGAAGTACCCCTTCCCGCGGTGGGCTGCAGCTCTCCCTACGTTGCTTTTAACCTCATAAAGGGACTTTGTTGTTTTTTTTGAAGTGTGTGAACCTGACAGCCTATCCGTGTGAGTTTCCCAGTGTTGTGCTCTGAGGTTAGGTTGGTGTGTTGACAGGTGTGTGCACGTGACTGTGGTTGTCATTGTCAGGAGTGGAAAGCCAGGGTAGTCAGCGTTCCCGTCTGTAGAGGTTGGTGCGCAGCTTTTCTCTGCTGGGCCCCAGTGCAGCCTGGGTGCTCAGTCCCCTTTCTGCCCTCGCTGGCCCTCCTCTCGTGGTGCCACTTGCTCTGGCCTCTGCTTCTCTCCCTGTGGCCTGCACTGACCCTCTGGCTGTTGAGCATTTGCTCCCCACCCTTCACATGGCAGCTGATGACCAGGATAGGATGGGGTAGGACAGGCCTCCACCCCAGCCCTAGGAGCCCAGTCCTTCATTCAGTTTTCCTGGCTCATGGTTTGGACAGAGCCTGGGTCCTCAGCCTTTCGCTCAGGCGCCTATGCTTGCCCAGTGAATGCAGGTGGAGTGGAATGGGGGCTGCCTTGAGCGGCACTCTCCACCGGAGCTGTCTGCCTGACCTCTTGGGAGAGAGGGGCTCACTGTGCCATCCGTGTGACACTGTGGCGTCCTGTCGTCATTACTTTGAAGTCAGATGTTACCTGACCATCGCTCGGGACCTAATGAGCTTATAAACCCATCAACTCATAAATTATGGAGGTGAAGCTCAGTGCTGGTGTGTCACTGTGTAGAAAACCCCTGAAGTGGAGAGCTTTTCTCCCCGTCATTCTCTTCCTCTAATTGTATGGAGAAGGCTGCTGAGGCCCAGACAGGGCAGCGACAGGTGACAGCTGGTTAGTGAGAAACTCCGCGTGCAGTGCTTTGGTCCCATCAGCTGATTGCAGGAACCTGATGCATTAATCTCACCGTCAGCCAGGTCCTAGTGTGAGCAGTTTTCTTTGCGTGTGTTTGTGTTGAGGTCCTAGGTGTCTCACTGTGGTGGTTCATCACTGGCCTCCAAGAGTCTGCCGAGTGGTCACATTTCTCCTGGGATGCAGGTGCGAGTGGGAATGAGGAAGGCACCAGCACAGAGCCAGGCTCCCCTGGCTGGAACTGTCTTTGCCATCATCATTCTGTCGCCAGCAGGATGCATCCTCACCGCATCCAGTTATTCTCCAGCAATGAGCAGTCCTGGGAACTTAGAAACCCTGTGTCTGGGCGTAGTTGAAATGATTGCCCTGTTACCCCTGTGACCCGTGATAGGATTGTACGTGTTTGTAGTGTTTCATGCTGTCAGGTAGAGGTGGGCCTCCTCTTATTCCACATACAGGAGGGAACTGAGGTCCCGTGAGGTTTTGACATGTGCAGCACCTCACCTTGCTGAGTGCTCTCTTGTTCCTCCTCCGTGCTGTCTCTTCCTTAGGTTGCACTTCATCCAGAGGGTCCCCGTGGGGGCAAGTAGATAGAATGAAGGTATGTGTCTGTTTTCATAACATCTATGTGGGTTAAAATTATTTTGATTTGAAAATATTGTGACAGGGCACCGTTTGTCAGAAACTAAATCTGTTAGTTATTAGTTTACCTGATGATGTCCTTCCTCCCCACCTGTCTGCTTTTTTGTCTGTCGTCATTCACTGGGAGACACTGAAGTCCCCAAAGGAAAGGAAGCTACATAAAATAATCAAGGGGGCCAGCCCTGTGGCGTAGTGGTTAAGTCTGGCATGCTCTGCTTTGGCAGCCTGGGTTTGCAGCTTAAGATCCCGGGCGCAGACCTACACCACTTGTCAAGCCATGCTGTGGCAGCATCCCACATAGAAAATAGAGGAAGATTGGCACAGAGGTTAGATCAGAGCTAATCTTTCTCAAGCAAAAAAAGAGGAAGACTGGCAACAGATGTTACTCAGAGCGAATCTTCCTCACCAAGAAAAAAATCAGGGAACGAGTCTGGTGATGAGTAAGGACCGACACAGGAGAAGACTGGGAGTGTCTGCATCCTTAGTGGACATCTGACCAGCTTTAGTTATGCTGTGTACCCTGTCTGTCTGCAGGAAGAGTGTCTGCATCGGCCGGAGTTTACGGTGAGCGCTGCTGGAAAGCAGGGGAGGATAACTGAACAAAATGAAAGTTGCAGCCTGGCCGTCTCCATTGCTCTCTGGGCTCCAGAATAAAGGAGCTGGATGAACATGTGCAGAAGACAGCCTTAAATTAGTGCCCATTTTAGGGTTCCAGACTTGGGTAGTGAGGGGTTTTTAAATTCTAAACACGGTTCGGTCAGTGCAGTAAGGTGATTGTCCAAATAGGTCTTGCCTTGGAGCAAGGACATTACTTTCTCGTCCTGATATCAAGAATCCTGACAAATCAGTAGACTCTTTTAGTTAAATCACCTTACCCCTCCCTGTTGACATGTGCGCTATTTAAAAGATTAGTTGGTTTAAAAGACATTTATGTCTAAAACTGAGGAAATTGTCACTTTGTTTACTTGAACCCATTAAACTTAATCTTTACTTCAGAGGGATTTCTGTTTTGTCTTTCTCCAGTTTTCCCTTAGAAAACCATTGGCCTTGTCACCCTTAGCTCTGTGTGTGTATACAATTTATCTTTGCTGCAGTTGTTTTGGTTTTTAGGTGTCTTGTCTAATCTTTTAAATAAAAAGTCCTTTGAACCAAATGGCCTTTGAAGTGTGTCTGCCTAAAAAAGGACTTGTGGGTTTTAGGAAATTGTAGTTTGCATTATCAGATTTGTCTCCATGTTCGTGTTTTCTTTAAAGTTAATTTTAAAGTGTGTCCATGAAATTAAATATCTAGTTAGTAGAGTGGGCGAATCTTCAACTTCGTATGTATTTTAAAAGACAATGCACAAGTACTGATATTAAAGCTAAAAATAACAACAGCAAATGTAATGTGTCACTTGTCTCAGAAAAAGTGCTTTTTATATTTAGGGGAGTGAGAGTCTAGAAAAAGAATAAGTCAATTTCAGAGTGTTTGTGTAACGTCTTAGAAGGTACATCTATTTCCTAAAGGTTGTAAGTAGGTTTTAAATATAACTCGTTTAGCGTTTTATGTTCACAGAATTCCTCATAATTTCCAGAAGAACTTGAGCTAAATTTTAACCTATTTAATCTCTGTATTGTTTTTTTCTTCTTCTCCCCAAAGCCCCCTAGTGCATAGCTGTACATTCCAGTTGTGAGTGCCCCTGGTTGTGCTATGTGAACACCACCTCAGCGTGGCCTGATGAGCCATGCCGTGTCCACACCCAGGATCCGAACCCACAAAACCTTGGGCCACTGAAGCGGAGCCTGCAAACTTAACCCCTCGACCACTGGGCCGGCCCCCAAACTTTGAATTTTAAAAGAGGCTCCTGGTTTTCTTGTGGTGCTTTTGGTTGTGTGCTTTGGTTTGGAGCTGCTGGCTCCATGCTGTCGTGATGTGTTTCGTGTGCTGGTTCTAAGTCTGTGGGAATGATGGAGTTCGGTCCATTGTGTATGTTAACTGATAGGTGTGTGCATACTCCACACTGCTTTTCATATGAGCACGGCGTGGGGATGGTGCTGCTTTTTAAGGCTGGAAGCATTTAAATTTGCTGGCATGTTATTTTGAAGAATTTCACAGCCCTCCAGGTTGCGGGCTGGAGACACTGCAGCACTGAGGCCCTCTGAGCTGTTGACCCAGCAGTGCAGGGGAGTCTGGGTGCATGTGGTTCCACCTGCTTTAGAAACGTGTTAGGAAGGTAGAGTTTGTCAAGTAAGTCACCCTGGAGCACCCTGGAAGGGTGCACAGTTCTAAGAGCGCTCTGTAGGCTTCCTCTGCAGCGTCTGTCCTTGGTTCCATCGCGCTGGGAATGGCCCTCCTAGTCCTGCCCTCCCTCGCTTCTCCTTCAAACGCTGGGGCCTTTTCTCTTAGAACCGCAGCTTCAGAGCCCAGACCGGAGCAGGCCAGGGTTCTCTGCAGTGGCTTTGTCCTGGCTCGGGGTGTGTCCCGCCCCTTGCCCAGCTTGACTGATGGGGGTGTGTTGATGACCGTCTCCCCACCTCCCGCAGTACTTGCAGACAGAACACCTACACATTTAGCTCCTTTTTGGACACATTTTCAGACTTAACGGAACCCTGCAGGAATAGTACCAAGAGTTCTCAAGAGCTGCACACAGATTTCCCAGATGCTGACATTTCACCGTGTTTACTTTATCCTTCTCCACCGTTGCACACGTTATTTTTTTTCTGAAGGTGAGGCGTTAGTTGCAGGCAAGATGTCACTTTACCCCTGAAGACTTTGATTTCCTAAAAACCAAGACATTCTCCTACCTAGCCGTGCTGCAGTAATCAGAAGCACAACAGCTCTGGCGCAGGGCTCTCTTAAGCTCTGTGGTTTCCGTGGGGGGCTGTGACGTCCTTTGTAGCAGCAGAGTCTGGGTCACGAGTGGGATCAGGGCCGGCTCCGTGGTCTCCTGACCTGGGGCAGCGCCTGAGTCTTCCCTCCTCTTCCTGTCCTTGTTCCTCTGTCCTGGGGCAGCTCCTGAGTCTTCCCTCCTCTTCCTGTCCTTGTTCCTCTGACCTGGGGCAGCTGCTGAGTCTTCCCCTCCTCTTCCTGTCCTTGTTCCTCTGTCCTGGGGCAGCTCCTGAGTCTTCCCTCCTCTTCCTGTCCTTGTTCCTCTGTCCTGGGGCAGCTCCTGAGTCTTCCCTCCTCTTCCTGTCCTTGTTCCTCTGTCCTGGGGCAGCTGCTGAGTCTTCCCTCCTCTTCCTGTCCTTGTTCCTCTGTCCTGGGGCAGCTGCTGAGTCTTCCCTCCTCTTCCTGTCCTTGTTCGTCTGTCCTGGGGCAGCTCCTGAGTCTTCCCTCCTCTTCCTCTCCTTGTTCCTCTGTCCTGGGGCAGCTGCTGAGTCTTCCCTCCTCTTCCTGTCCTTGTTCCTCTGTCCTGGGGCAGCTGCTGAGTCTTCCCTCCTCTTCCTGTCCTTGTTCCTCTGTCCTGGGGCAGCTCCTGAGTCTTCCCTCCTCTTCCTGTCCTTGTTCCTCTGTCCTGGAGCAGCTCCTGAGTCTTCCCTCCTCTTCCTGTCCTTGTTCCTCTGTCCTGGGGCAGCGCCTGAGTCTTCCCTCCTCTTCCTGTCCTTGTTCCTCTGTCCTGGGGCAGCTCCTGAGTCTTCCCTCCTCTTCCTGTCCTTGTTCCTCTGTCCTGGAGCAGCTCCTGAGTCTTCCCTCCTCTTCCTGTCCTTGTTCGTCTGTCCTGGGGCAGCTCCTGAGTCTTCCCCTCCTCTTCCTGTCCTTGTTCCTCTGTCCTGGGGCAGCTGCTGTGTCTTCCCTCCTCTTCCTGTCCTTGTTCCTCTGTCCTGGGGCAGCTGCTGAGTCTTCCCTCCTCTTCCTGTCCTTGTTCCTCTGTCCTGGGGCAGCTCCTGAGTCTTCCCTCCTCTTCCTGTCCTTGTTCCTCTGTCCTGGGACAGCTGCTGTGTCTTCCCTCCTCTTCCTCTCCTTGTTCCTCTGTCCTGGGGCAGCTGCTGTGTCTTCCCTCCTCTTCCTGTCCTTGTTCCTCTGTCCTGGGGCAGCTCCTGAGTCTTCCCTCCTCTTCCTCTCCTTGTTCCTCTGTCCTGGGGCAGCTCCTGAGTCTTCCCCTCCTCTTCCTCTCCTTGTTCCTCTGTCCTGGGGCAGCTCCTGAGTCTTCCCCTCCTCTTCCTGTCCTTGTTCGTCTGTCCTGGGGCAGCTGCTGTGTCTTCCCTCCTCTTCCTGTCCTTGTTCCTCTGTCCTGGGGCAGCTGCTGAGTCTTCCCCTCCTCTTCCTGTCCTTGTTCCTCTGTCCTGGGGCAGCTCCTGAGTCTTCCCCTCCTCTTCCTGTCCTTGTTCCTCTGCCCTGGGGCAGCTGCTGTGTCTTCCCCTCCACTTCTTCTCGTTGTGTGCAGTAGTTTTGCAGAGCGGTGGTCAGGCCACAGTGTCCACTGGGCAGGAGTGTCTCTGGTCACCCTTGTGCTCTGAGCAGCCTGTCCAGTGGCACATGGCTTTGGTTTGTTCCTGGTGTTGATTCCTTGGTCAAGGTGGTGGCTGTGGTGGAAAATGACTAATTTTCCTGATGTAAGTATCTCTTCTTGTGAGAGATACTTTATTACTCAGTAAGTGTCTTAAATTCTCATCAAACTGTCACCCACCATTTTTGGCACTTATTGATGATTCTTGTCTGAATCTGCTGTTTTTGTCAGGATTGTCCAATGGCAGTGTTCTCGATTCCATTCCTTCTACTCTTCTTGGTTGGCTTTCTTCTGTAAGGACAGTTAGTTTATCCTTGTGGACTCGTGGATTCATGTTTTATTCAAGGATTATAGTCCATTGCTATTATTTGCCTTGATGCTCAAGTTATCCCAGATTTGGCCAGTGGGAGCCCCTTCAATCTGGCTCCTCTGACAAGACCTGGGCTCACAACATGCTCTCCTCTTCCCCAGGACACGTCCACACTCAGGTGCCAGGGGTCCAGAAGGGGTCTTGAGCTCCCCCGGTCCATGAAGGGAAGAGGAAGGCTGGCTCACCCAGACCCAGCACTTAATAGCTACCACCTGACGAGCACTGAGTTCAGACGCTCAGCTCCCTAACACTTTGCTCTTTCTGATGCACCCCTCACCCTCTAACTTTCCCATTAGAGAGAGCAGACACGAAAGCTGATAGGTACAAAAAATTCAGGAGGCTTTGGTACTTGTATATTTTGGGGAAAATAACTCATTTAGAAATTGCATTTCATGATTTTCCTGTGGATTTTCTTCAGGGACAAACGAGGAAGTTCACATGTATTGGTGACTGGATGTTCTGGGGCTGGTCTCCTTGGTTGAAGCGCTGTTTCAGAGTTCACGACGTGTTGCTTCCTTTACGGTGTGCTTGCTGTTTAGGGGTTGAGGGTAGAAATACTCAGATCCACTCAGTGCCTTTCATCCTTGGTTGTGTGAGTGTCTGCAGAGAAGAAAAGTGGGAACATCTTGCACTGGAAAAGGCCATTGCTGCTGCGGCTTTCCTAATCCCTTTCCGTCTCCCATGGCCACGCCATCTCTCTTTTTGAGAACGGTTTAGCCATTCGCAGACGCAGAAGAGGTCTTCTGGGGTAGTGTGTACTCAGCTCTGACCCAGAAAGGCACTTGGAGTGATCGTTTCGTTGAGACAGAATAAAGTATCCTTCCCCTCCTTAGCTTAGACTGCATGTTTCTGAGATGCTGCAGCCTGGGCCTCATGCGATCATCAGTGAGGGGGCAAACCGTTGGTTGCCTGGGCCACACATCTGAGTCTTCTGTGAAGGACGCAGGCCATCACGGGCTGCACTTGGGCAGTACCGTGTGTGTGTGTGTCCCGTGGAGTCCATCCAGCTACAGCTCTGAGCCCCAGGCATCTCCTGCCATCCTCCCAAGCTGCAGAAAGTCCAGCAACTAGGCTTGACGGGCAGTCGGGTGTGCAGACCGCACGCAGCAGTGGCTGGTGGCAGCGCACAGCGTCTTTATCTCTAGGGACAGTTGCCTGGAACACATCTGTGAAGACGTAGGCCTCCTCCCTGCTTTTGAGTGGAGATGGCATTGCATTTTTCTTCACCTTCTCTCCCCTGAGCCAGGCAGCTGTGGCGTTAGCCTTCCCTTTGGATTAGTTTATGAAGCAGTGGGTTTCCAAATGTGCTCTTACTTGGGCTTCAGAGCTTTGAGCCACTTTGCTGGATAGTAGCACATTTCTGACTCAGATACTCTGAGAATATTGTGTAGCACTTTGTTTTGCATTTGGCCGCTTGTATACCACCTTCTCTTCCCCTCAGCCTCCCTGTGTGTGGACTCGACCCTGGGGTTAGGGTGCTGAGGTCCTTGTCTTCAAGAGCTCGGTCCCAGGAGGTGGGGGCGATGCAGCTGAGTGTGGGCTTTGGAGAAGCATCTGGGGAGAGCAGGTGCTTATTGTCTTAGGTCATGTTCTGTGCTGAGCCCACCAAGACATTGGGTGATGTGGGACAAGGACTGTCAAGGAGAATAGATGTTACTTGAAACAAGGCGTCTTATGAGAGATCAAGTTGCTCTGTGTGTTACTCATGTGTTGCTTAAATGTCTTGCTGGCCATGGTCCCACAGCATCATGATGGAGTGAACACCTTCGCAGGCTTGGCATAGTGCTCGTTTCTGTGTGAAGTCAGGGTTCAACATTCAACACTCTCTTCAGGTCCTTTTGGGTAATTTGAGTTGTCCCGTGTATCTTTCATGAGCAGGGGCCTCCCTCTGGATGTTGCCTGACTGTCACTGATCACTGTCCTGTTGGGGACGGTTGCCTCTAGAATGTCGAGGACACTCAGGCTGCGTGTAGCTCTGGATAGTCCACCAGGAAAAGCTTATAAACCAGCACCATCTGTCTGTTATCTGCACTGGGGTTTGCTGTGGGGCATCCTGTGCAGGGTAGGAGGCTTAGCATCCTCAACCCCCACCCGCTGGATGCCTGCAGCCTGCCTCTGAGTTATGACAACCAAAGATGTCACTAGATGCGGCCCGGTGGGAGCACGTGCAGCTGCCTGAGCCCTGATCTGCCCTGTTGAATAAGACAGGCCAGACCTTTTGACCCCAGCACAGAAAATGACATGACTTGTAATGTAATCAGTACGTGAAAGAGTTTTAGAGAAAGGCACGTGTTTGGTCTGCATTGCCAAGTGTGTACACTGTGGTTAGGCAGCACGTGTGTCCTCGCTCCCACCTGCCCTGGGTACCTGCTGACAGCCAGGCTCTCCCTGGGTCTCAGAAACACAACAGGGCCGTAAATCCCTGCTCCCTCGAGGACTCTGCGTCTGGGGGGTCTTCAAGTTATATCGCATTGGGAAGGGCCTGCCAGGTGTCATGTAGGGCACTGGGAGCTGAGAAGACTTCCAGGAGGAGGTGTAGCCCTGGGTGTGGAAAGATGCTTGGGTCCTTCGGATAGAAGGGTGAGGCAAGGGTAGTGAGGAGCAGGGTGGGGACCTCCAGCAGTGCTTGGAGGCACATCATTGGCCGAGCACTGGGTCATGGTGACCGTGGAGTGGCATAGTGAGGTCCCAGGGGTCTACAGGGTGACAGAAGGGCTGCTGCTGTCCTGACTCCAGCTGTCACACTGGGTGACACCCCCACCTTAGCCTTTGTGTGCGCTCTGCGTGGGCTTCCGCCCTGTGTGTGATGCTGGCTGCGGGTGGGGTGATGTCCCACAGAGCAGTGTTGAGTGAATGGGTGTTCGGGGGATGGAGAGCGGAGGGGCAGCGGCACCAGCCCCCTGGCAGCTGGCCTGTGCGCTCCTCTGTGTCTTGCTGTGGGTTCTGCCAGAAGGCCTTTTTGGAAGGTCACCAGCAACTCTCAACCGCCAGTCTGTTGGCCTTGGCCTCGTTTGTTTGTAATCAACCGGTGCAGTGCCCGACTTTTAAGTTTGGTGAGTTTTATTGAGCGTATGGAACAGCAACCCACAGTCAAGATGTGGACATCTCCCTCCCTGTCCAGGCGTCTGGTTTCTCTGGGGACGTTGAACGCTGACGCTCCCTTTTTTCCTCAAATGTCCCCTCCCTGTTTCTCTTGTGGGCCTGGCTCTGCAGCCTCTGTGAGCACTGATTTTTTTTTTTTTTTAATTGACATTCTTTCTTCTGCCCATCCCTTAATTGTTGGGGTTCCCCAAAGGCCCATTGTTGTCTGTTTTCTCCTTGGTGGTCACGCCCTGGCCTGGCACACAGCCTGTCGGGTCTGTGGCCCATCCACATCCGGTGTGCATTCAGCTGAGGCACCTATGCCTCCCTTGCTCCATTTCCAGGCGAACTTGCTGGTCTTGTTTGTATCTTGCTCCTGTTTGTGTGCTCTCTCCTTGCCTGTATCTGGTCAGCCGTCAGCCTGTAGGTTTGTTCCAGGGGTGTGTGGGAATGTCTGCGTTCCCACCTGGTTCAGGCATCCCCTGGCCCCTCCCACCTCCGCCAGCCCAGTCAGCGTCTGCTCACCCGCTCCTGCTGCCCAGGCCCCTCGGTGGAGCCCTCCTGTGGGTCCTCATGCTGCCATCCGCGTCTGGACCTCTGGTCTCAAGTCCGCTGCTCCCTCAGTCCTGCTCTCAGCCGGGAAGCCTGAGGCCTGGTGCACCTCCCCTGTGCCCCCGGCCACGGCTCTTCCTCTTTCCGTCACTTGTCAAGACCCAGATGTCGCTCATCTGGGGCTGTCCTAGAAGCTTCCTTCCACTTCAAGTAGAGCTAGTCATCTAGAATTAGTGGCCCCACCCACTCTGGGTTCCCGTTGAATCTTAATGACCTGGGTAAGACAAAGGTTTCTTAATAAGGACACAAAAAACTTGATAAATTGGGCTTCATCAAAGTTAAAAACCTGGTGTTCAAGAAATACTTCAAGAAAATGAAAAGGCAGACCACAGGCTGGGAACATGCACGTCAAGGAGCGCTCCCAGCGGGTTGTTGGTTGAGCTGGAGACACACCCAATGTCCTTTCAGGTTAATGTTTTTAGGGGAGATTGGTGAAATCCTCCTAGTATATTTTTTCAGAATCCTGGGAAAATATCCCCCAAGCCGTAAGTTTTAGTTTAAAAATAAATGAAGTGAATAAAAGGCAAACTGTCGGTGTGTCTCATGCTGTCAGCTGTGCCCGCAGAGGAGAGGTGGCATCTCAAGGCCAAGCCACCAGGTCACACACGCCTGAGCCCAGAGTCCTTCCGTTACAGTGTTCTGTGGCCTGCGTGTTCTTACATGATAGTAGGTCAGCAGAGCCTGTAATTAGAATGTCAGCAGCATCAGCGCTTTTAAGACCTTGTAGGTTGGTGAATGAACCAGCTTACTCTGTTTCTCGTAAAACCTACCTCCAGCATGCCAAGAGGCAAACAGCAGATTTTTACCAGGTTCCAGAGGGCCCCACAAGCTCCACTGACAAATGCTCCATGGGCTCCATTAGCAAGTGATCGAAATACACCTTTGATGACTGTCAGGAAAGCTCCTCGGGTCTTTTTGCCGGCTCTGCTGGTGTAATCCCAGACAGTCTTGCCTCGTCTTTCCCCGTATGCGTGCGGGAGAGCAGGGCAGGCGAGGAAGGGCCCCGGTGGGGATGGAGTCTGAGTGACAGATGGTTGGATAGGGGGTCTGGAAAGGTGGGTGAGACCCCGTGGACTGCGGTATGCCCTCACTGCAGCAGGAGCTGTGCGAGGCGTCCTCGTGAGGCCTGGGGTGGAGGTACTGCATGTGGTGGACCAAGAGACCCATACCAGGCGGCCACTGAGGGTAGTAGTGGGTGGGATTAGAGAGGCAGAGGAGCTCCTGTGTGGGACTCGGTGGGACTGAGTAACTGCAAGAACTGTGTCTGGGCGAAGGACTTGAGGTGCCCAGGTGGAGGCCAGGGTTTTGGTGTGGATGGGGTGCTGCGGAGCCACGTGAGTGCAGAAGGCTAGTGGAGCCAGGGTCCCGAATGCCAGCTCTGGGACCAGAGGCACGAGACTCAGTGGTGAAGGCTGAGGAAGTACAGGGTGCCCAGAGGAGGTGGACAGCGAGCCGGGCAGGACTCCCCTGGCACGGGATCACCAGAGGCCACGGCCAGCGGCAGCCTGGAGCAAGGAGGTGTCCTTGACCAGATGCCGTAGGGAAGGGAAGGTTGCTCAGGGGAGCTGTGTGTGGTCTGGTGCGGGGATTTGTCCATTCCTGTGTATATTTAAGATTGGGGAAATTGAGGCAGATTTTTAGGTAGAGGTTTAAGTGGGGTTGAGACAGGGGAGAGCATGCCGCAGGGAGAGGGGATGGACTGACAGAGCGTGTTCCTGGAGAGCTCAGAGGGGAAGAGGTGCCACCTGCCATCGGACCCAGCACCGTGATGTGGGGCTGAGCCCGCAGCCAGGCTGGGGATACACTGTGGATACCGAGGCCCCGGGCCCTGTCCAGGGGTACTGGGTGACTGGTTGTGAGCAGTAAGGACAGAAGGGAGGGGAAGAAAGAGGCTCCTGCGTGGCGGAGGAGTGTTGCCCCCTGGTTTGCGGTACCAGTTGGGGAGCTCTGTCAGCCCATGACAATCACTTGCAGCCCAGCGGCCTCCAAGGTATGCTGGGGCCAGGAGAAGGGATGCACAACCATCACTGGGGGTGAGGCTCTGACTGGTCCTGACTCTTTGGACTGCGGAGAGTGTCTCTGTGTTTTGTGGCCTGATTTTGTGAGGAAACACCCTGCTGCACGGACTCTGGCCTGACTTGTGGCCCGGTGCTGGGGTCTGAGCAAGGCTCAGCAGGGTTGACAGTCCCCATGGTACTGCGTCCTGGGCCTGTGGGGCACTGACTCGCTGGGCGCTCTGATCGCACAGCCTTTAGCTTCGTATGCCAATTGGCTGCCTTCCAAGACTGCTGCCAGGCGACCAGTGTTTGATGGAAACATACAAAGAAAATAGTAATTTCTGTGTTTATAAAAAGTACAAGTTTTACAGTAGTCCTGTCAGAAAACGTAGATGAATCAAAGCCTCTCTCTAGACTGAGAGGTAACAATCGTGTGTTACTCGCTGGTGTTATACCAAGTTGTTCCTTGTTGACGTGACAAAGCTGCACTTTTTATAAATTGTTTATCAGAAATGTAAGAGGATCGCGTATCAATAGTTAATGCATTTTGAGACACTTTGCACGTTATCCCCAAGTCTGAAGGACGTCCTTAGTTCTTTCAGCTGCGTTGTCTGCAGTTTCGTTGTTTTACATGAGAGAGACCCATGGGTGAAAAGGCCCTTGGTTTGATAGCCAGAGGAGCTGATGTGGCCTGCCTGGAGTCACGCGAGGGTCCCTGGGGGGCTGGAAACTGGGCTGTCCTTTCCCGCCAGAAGTGTACTTCTTCCCTTTCCAAATGTGCTTGTTTTCATCCCTGTTTCTAGAGCCGTTCTGGTGCGATTAGAAGGATGTAGCCACCCCGTTGTCATGAAAGGCTTGTGTGCTGAATGTGGCCAAGACCTAACCCAGTAAGTACTGGCAGCTCAAGAGCGAACACACGGCACCTCGCAGTGTTTGAGATAAGATGACTGTGCGTGCAAGGAGATGCGGTGTTTGAGGGCAGGGCGAGGGGAGTGTAAGGAACCCAACTGCAATTGCACATGGCAGACACCCCTTCCCATATCTGGCCATGAGCAGTCAGTCAGTTTCTGGCTTTATTTCTTTCAGTTCTAAAAGCACTGAGTTATGTCTGAGGCTCACCCCAGGTGTGGGAGGAAAGTGCTGGTGGGTTAAGATTTGTTTCTTGTCCCAGCCGAGCAGACTGTGCATCCCTTAATGTCTGGAGTGGCCGTCCCAGAATGCGGCCTGTACTTCACGATCCCCCAGCCCCCGTCCCGCACCCGCTGCTCGGGTTACCCTCATTTCCACCTGTCAGGCCTGGGGACTCTTCTGTGTTTTCAGTTTGAGGGCCTCTCTGTTTCATTGTGACCATCAGTTTGTTTTCAGAGAACTTTGTGAATGTGACTGTTACTTAGGTTTTTCCCAGTTTTCCTGTCTGTTTTCAGACAGCAGAGGATATTTTAGCAGGGGTCAACAGTCAAATTCTGCGCTCAGCTAGCAGTACACATCAACTAGAGTGTGAATTGAAGTCCTGTCACTTTCAGTTCAGTGTGCTTCCTGATGCAGTTCATCAGTTCCAGGCCTCCATCTCACCCCTTCTCGCGTCCACAGGTTGCAGAGCAAGAACGGGAAGCAGCAGGTGCCACTGTCCACGGCCACCGTGTCCATGGTGCACAGTGTCCCTGAGCTGATGGTGAGCTCCGAGGTAAGTCCCCAGGTGTTTGAGAAGACGTTTCCTGGGGACAGTGGGGAGCATCTACGGGACGTTTGGGGAAAATGTCAGATGTGCTGTGGTCGTTATTTCTAAGATAACCACTGGGGGGTTGGATGGTTTTTGTGGAATGTGTTGTCTTCCAGCAAAACCCAAGGCTGCAGCTTGTCTCTCTTTCTTTCCCAAACTGCTGCTGCGCCCGCTCCGGTCAGAGTGCCGTAGAGTGGTTTGGGGCAAATGGCACTGGCTCTGGGCAGCTGGGGTGTGCCTGCCATGGCCCCATGGGTGTGTAAACACGCAGTGGGTTCAGCTGGCAGGGAAGATGGTACAGAGGGTGGTGAAGGACATCTCTCAGCTTCTTTTTGTTTTTCTTAATCACCTTATTTTGGATCCAAATATACTTACTTTGTTGTTTTTCTTTTTAACTTCAGCAAGCTGAGCAGCTAGGAAGGGAAGACCAGCAACGACTGCATCGAAACAGAAAGCTGGTGCTCATGGTCGACTTGGACCAGACCTTGATCCACACGACGGAGCAGCACTGCCAGCAGATGTCAAACAAAGTGAGGGGCCTCGGTGACATTTGGGGGCTTCTGCAGGAGCTGCAGACTCCTTCCCTATCAGCCCCGTCTGCCTGGGCTCCGCCATGGGCCTGTACTCTGAGGGGGTGCAGGGGGCCTCCATGCTGGTCCTCGTCAGGAGGTACCACCAGCTCACGCTCACCTCCTCATTCACTGGCTCCCCTTGTGTGCCGGGTCCACACGTGGCCGTGTTAGTTGGCAGGGTTTAGAATTCTGAGACCTGGAATTTGTTGTTCCTCCCTCTCAAGGTAGAGTGGAGGGCAAAGGAGGAATGGTGTTGGTGGAGAAGACGAGCTGATTTTGGATGCCCTCCGGGAATATCTGGAATACTCGGGGTGGGAGGTGCAGGTGGGTACCTGGGTCTGTACCTGAGAGATGTGGGCTCGGGATAAAGGCTGGGTGTCACCTTGCATGGATTCTCCACGGAGATGGAGAGAAATGAAGGGGTCAAGGACGGAACCCTATTTAAGGACACTTAAAACTTTCCCACATTTCAACTCTGTCTTCAGTACAGAGCCCGAGAAGTTGGATTTCTGGGCATTTCAGAAGGCTTTGAGTGCCTGTTACAAACGGCTCTCCAAAGGGAGGCTGGTGCGGCTTATACTCTCATTAACTAGCGAGGCCTCACCACTAAGGTCATCACTTTTTAGCCCATAGACTCGTGCTAGATCTTGGGTTTTCAGCATCTACAGATCTCACCAATTCCTAATTGTGACCGAGCACAGCGAGAAGGTGTACTCTGGGGAAAGAGGACTGCAGCCGGGCTGGGCACAGGAGGCAGTGCAGCCAAGGCCAGCAGGGCCATTGCCCCAAAGCCCCTCGAGGGTGCGACCCCTGGTTGACAGTGTGATAGTAACAGGAGCTGTCTGGTGAAGACAATTCATTGACAACCACGTGTCATCAGTTTTGTTACAAACTTTATCTGAAAGAAATTTTGTCATTTTCGTTTGGCTTAGTCTGTAAATCAGCTGATACAGACGTACGTACAAATCATCTGCATAAGTCCCTAATGTCGTAAAAATCGCTTTACTTTAACTTGCATCATCAGTGCTGTGGAGATGATTCAGTAGTTGTGGTGGGCAGTGAATTTTCTTCTTATGGCTGAAATTCATTCCTCACCCACAAAACAGTTTGCATTTTTTAGTTGTATTAGTCATTTGTGTCTGTCATGGGGTCTTGTAGGGAATATACAGTGTTCTTTTGTGTGATGTAGGCTGGTAGTAAATACTTTGTTTCATTCATAACAACTACTCTGCTTACTCGGTATCTTAAAGAGTTCGAGGACTTTATGCAATAGTTTCGACGGGTATGTACCAGCGTATATTGCCACAGCTGTTTCTGGGTTTTATTGTGCCTTTGAAGTTGGGCATTTTTAATTGGTTTATGAGACACTTTGAACGAGTTAGAACACGCCTGTTTCTCAGCCTGTGTGGTCTAGAAGGTGAAGGTGTCTGCACTTCTGCTTGGATGGCCCTCAGCTGTTCTTGCTGGCTTTAGTGCACCTCTGCCCGCTGGCCCAGGCTCCTCTGCTGGGCTCGTTAACAGCGTAATTACAGGGCTCTGCCTGATACTCAGGAGTGCCCGACCACATGTCATGGCTCCTGAACCTGGATTCCTGCTGGAGACATCTAGAAAGACATATTTATTTCTTAACTTTGGAGATCTGAACTTGTGTTTTTAAGGATGTTTATGTTGCAAGTTTTGCACTTTTTAACTGTTGAGTAGGGTGAAATTATTTATAAAATTTCATGCTCCTAAATGTTTTAAAAGGATGGCCCCTGAGGGGTTTAACTGATTTAGAGCTGGTGAGAAATTCAGTAGGCCTAGAGGGTTGTGCCTTTCTTCTTCAGTTCTTTAGAGCGTTTTTACTGAGTGGGGTTGGCCCGGTGGTGCAGCAGTTAAGTGCGCACATTCCACTTCGGTGGCCCGGGGTTCGCTGGTTCGGATCCCGGGTGCAGACATGGCACTGCTTGGCAAGCCGTGCTGTGGTAGGCAACCCACATATAAACTGGAGGAAGATGGGCACAGATGTTAGCTCAGGGCCAGTCTTCCTCAGCAAAAAGAGGAGGATTGGCAGCAGATGTTAGCTCAGGGCTAATCTTCCTCAAAAAAAAACAAAAATGGAGCATTTTTACTGAGAAAATTGATAAACAGGCTGAAAATGTTCAGAGTGTAACTTCCTAAGGAAAGAAAACTTATTTGCTTGTTAATCGTGTGCAAGCAGGTCGGTACAGACATACCTCGGAGATGTAAAATATGCAGTATCTGTGAAGCACAATAAAGTGAGGTATGCTTTACTACTAATTTCATCTGTCTCCTAAAGATGGTCTCTAATACTGTTTCAGCATTTGTGTTGTGGGTGTGAGTTAATAAAACTGTCTTCACCTAGTCCATGAGTTAGGCTAGGTTATGTGGGACTGTTTGGTTTCCTTTCATCAGTAACTCAGGAAGACACTGTCAGTAGATTACTGGAGATCTCTTCTAAGCAGTCTGCTGTGTCTCTGTTCCTTGACAGTGCTAGTGTTTGAAGAAACAAAGACGTGTGTGACGTCACTCAGATACCGCTTTATCCATCATCAGACAGACTGTCAGGAAGGAGGAGGGTCTGCTGCTGTCGGCATAGCCCCTTGGTGAAGCCCACAGCAACTGGCTGGCTACCTTAGTTATCCTTAGACGACTAAGATACCATAGTTATCATGGGTAGTTATCATGGGTAGTTTCCATAGGGAGTTCCTGTATTATCATAGGTAGTCATACTGTGGTTCGCTGTCATAGGGGGTTACCATGGTTATAATAGATAGTTGCCGTAGTTATCATAGGTAGTTACCATAAGGTGTTACCTTTGGTAGTTACTCTGATTTCACAGGTAGTTACAATGGTTGTCATTGGTAGTTACCATAGGTAGTTGTCATGTTTGTCTTTGGTAGTTACCATAGCTGGTGGTTGTGATTTCATAGGAGGTTGCCGTGGTTGTCATTGGTAGTTACCGTAGGTAGTTGCCGCAGCAGGAGATTCCGCGCTCACTCTCGTAGAGTTCGTGTAAGGAAAGCATTGTGCTGCGTGAGTTTAGTACACTGTAGATCGACTCCTCGTCTGTGACAGTAGAGTGTGTATGTGCAGCTTTGGGGGCAGGGTGTGGAAGTGCTGTCTCCGTGGCTCCTTCCTTCTGACTGGGCACCCCCGTTCTTTTCAGGGCATATTTCACTTCCAGCTGGGCCGGGGCGAGCCGATGCTGCACACCCGTTTGCGTCCCCACTGCAAGGAGTTCCTGGAGAAGACCGCCAAGTTGTACGAGCTGCACGTCTTCACTTTTGGCAGCCGGCTGTATGCGCACACGATCGCAGGTGAGTGGCTCTGATGCTGTTCAGTTATCCTGACTGAATTGAGCATTGTGTGGCTCTGAAACACTTAAATGGTGTTGACAGTGGGTTTGGTTTATTTCTTATTTTCAATGGTGTTTGTTGGAAGATGAAGAAAAAGATCAAGAAGCTCTCCCAAACTAAATTTCAGTATTAGTTACAGCTGGCAGTTGGGGGTGGCAAGGCAAGATTCAGTCTGTGCAGGGCACAGGTAGACAAGAATGGCTGAGCCCCTCACCTCCTGGGAGGGTGCTCCCCACTCTGCAGGGACCCTACAGGCCGTCACTGGACATGTTCCAGTCCAAACGGCAGGCTGCTGTCTGGTCAGGTGCACACTGCAGGCCAGTTTGGAAGTTGGTCAGGACCACAGATATGTGGGAAGGTAGAAACTTACTATGTAAGTGTGCTTAAAATATTTTATTAATTGGTTTGGAAATAGTTCTGGAGCCATGTTGCTCATGCTTGTTTGCACTTAACGCTTGAAGTACAGACAGAAGGGGTAGCTCCTGTCTGGGAGTGAGCAATGTATGCTGCAGCCTGAGCCTTGTCTTGGTATAGACTCTGAGCTGCTGTGCCAGCCGTGTGCGTGCAGCATGTGTGCACAGGAATCCCTTGGCCACACAGCATTGCCCACTGGTGACAGCTCTGGATGAGGATGGAGTGTAGAGCATGGGCTTCACCCTGCCCGGGGACAGTTGGGCTCCGGCTTCTCCGACCCATTCGTGGACATGGACACTCGCATCATATTATATATGGCCACAGCTCCTTAGTATTAGTCACAATGTAGTTAAATTAAGTACTTTCAAATTCAGATGTCTTTACAGGTTACTCTTGGTCTTTTCTTGTTGATGGAGAAATGAACTTGGAAATTTTGAATCCCCCTTTAGCATTTAGTGCCTTTATAGGAAACTTTAATCATGAACACGTAAGCAGCATGTTAAAGTTAATTCATCTTGTAACTAAAGTCAACATACCTGCCTTTAGTAGGTTTATATGCCTGCTGTGTGGCTGCCTGGGAGATGTGATCTGAAGACTAAAGGAGCTACTTTCTAGCATTCTCGTACCGGTGAATAAGCAGCACCCCCTGTGAAGCAGACCCCAGGGTTAGCCCTGGGCCAAGTGATGGCTCGGGCCTTCCCCTCTGGAACCTTTGCCTCTCTCTAGGACTTGATTAGCAATGCAGTGGAGTTCTAGTGAAGGTAATGCTACCTGAGATGGAGGTGCCCGGGGAGGGGTCCCTGGAGTAAGGTTAGGAAGACATCTGCACAGCCCGTGGACCCGGGGTGGAGCGTGCCCTCCCGAGGCTGTTGTGAGCAAGGCCTGCCTGCGGGCAGCTGAGCCTTCTCCATTTCAGGCTTTGAAATGTACTTTAGACTTCCCATGTTCCACCGTGTCCAGACAAAGCCATCACAAGGCAGGTGCAGGCCAGTGTCCCAGTCAGGGGGCTGCAGAGACCCTCAGCAGAACAGCACTGTGTTCTGGGGACCCATGGCTGCTCTGTGGCTGCCCCCCAGTACTGGCTGGGACGTCAAGACCGAGGATGTTTCACACACGGAGGGGACTTGGGAGAAAGTCATCACTCAGGATGGACGCCCTGCGTGGCTTTGAGAGAGGGCTGGGGGCGGGGCGGGGGGGGGAATATCCCTGTGTGGTGGGCTTCAAGGAGTTTGAGCTTGGTATCTACACGTGATCATAGCATTGGAAGGGATCAACAGATTGTCCAGGTCCTGTGATAATTCACACAGACGACAGCGGGAGGCCCAGGCTTTCACTGGTCCCTGACCGCGGTCTTTTTGACAGCCGTGGTTTTTCTATAGCTTCCTCTCTCTATCCACTTTTGATTTTGGAAGTTACCATCTTCACAGAATGTGTATTTTTAATATGATTAGGATGGAACTGTAAAGAGGTTTAGGTGCTTTTCATTTATTGTAGAAACACTAAATTGTATTAATAAATTTTGGGTTTAGCCACTGAGCAGCTTCACTGTTCACAAAGAATTACATTCTGTAAGAGCGAGCATATTCTGTTAATGAAGTGCTCATGACTCGGTAATCCCAAGGATATAAGCATCTGGAGGTTACTGTATAGAGTGGTCCCCAGGGAGACCACATGGACCCCCAGGGCAATACTCGTGGCACAGCTTGCGAGAGGACTTTGAGGTGCACAGACTTGTTTTAACGGTGGTGTGTGTATTTCAGCCAATAGTAGAAATCAATAAAACCTGTGTATTCGATTGGTGACTTGTAAGACAGCCTGTTGCAGAGGGTGTGCAGGGTGTGGATGGCACAGGGAGTCGCTGATGGGCCGCCAGTCTGATGAACGTGGCAACTAAACATGGTGGGGACACACGTCACGACAGGAAGCTGTGCTACTGTGTCTGTGTGTAGGCAACACTAATGGGATTTAACCTAAAAGTCTTGAGAAAGCCCAGATTATACTGTGAGCGTGAGTTTAAAAGTGCTGCCAAGGTGTCCAGCTCCCCCTCCACAAGTGACTGAAGGTACAGGGTGACTGCACGTGGTGGCACAGCCAGAATTCAGCTCCCAGCTCGGGTCTGCCACCTCTGCTCCAGTCTCTGGGCACCTTTTGGATCCTGGCCCCCTGTACACAGCGTGTGGGTGGAAACTATTTGTTCACATGTTTATTGTGGGTGGAAACTATGTGTTCCTGTGTTTATTGCCCCGCAGACTCTAAGCTTCCTAGGGAAGTGATACTGAGCTTTGTTCATCCTGTATCTTCTGTTCTTAGCAAAATTCCAGGTAATGTTAAATTCATTAAACGTTTAACGAGGGTATGCCCTTAAACACGTTAAAATAAGAAAAAAGGAACCAGAAGTGAGTGACGGTCTCACCTGAAAAGAGACATGTATCTGATGCTGACATGTGATGTTCCAAGTCTCTGATGTTATACGGAAACAGAGAGGCTGACCGTGTGCGCAGCGGGCTGGCAGTGCATCTTAGACATGTGACCTGTCTGTTTTCTTTTCAAAGGCTTCTTAGATCCTGAGAAGAAGCTTTTTTCTCATCGAATATTGTCGAGGGACGAATGTATTGACCCGTTTTCTAAAACAGGCAACCTTAGGTATGTACCTGGTGTGTTTACCACTGAAGCTCACTCTTAATTCTCGCTATCAGGACTGCGCTTCGGACCTCAGAGCAGTAATTCTGTGCTTGTTCTCCCCGTTTCTCAGGGAGCCTGCTGTGCTTCCAAACCAGACCCCTTCCTCCCTGCTTCTCCCTGAATGTCCAGGCTCTGGGGGACTCAGGCCGGAACCCAAGGGAACAGGGCATTGGGCGAGGGAGCTGAGGGCAGGGCTGGGGTGGGGGACATAGGAAATGGAAAATGACCAGTGGAGAGGCAGTCTGGGCAGAAGGGCCCCCAGGGCATCCCCCAGTGCAAGGCGGGCGCTCTGGCTGAGTCGCGAGTTTAAAGAAGGTGTTTTTGGCATTGGTGTTGGCATCTCAGGTTTATATTTCCTTAGAAACTTGTATGCTTGAATCCTCCTAGTGAGTTGTAAAACCCCAAGTCACAGTGCCTTCTGCCGACTCTGCCTGTTCCACGTCCCCATCACCGTCTGCCCCTTCCTGTCCTCTCTGCTTTTAGGAGGGGGCTCTCCCACCACTGATCAAAAGGCTGTTTTACATTCTTGGAAATCTCTGGCTTGCTCTGTACAAGGGATTTCCCCATTTCTACCCAGAAGGGTAGGTCCGCCCATTATGTTACTGTATCAGACATAACTTGTTTTCACAGATGTTGATTCCTAATGAGACTTGGACAATAACAGCTGTGGCCTTGGTGGCCTTTTGGCTGGTGTTGGCCACCCTCAGCTAACATTTCGTGGTCAGATTTAGGGTGTTCTCGCAGACGGAGACCTATTCAAGTCCGTATGAACTAAGAAGAGAGTCTGAAAGGATTTATTTCAGAAAACGACCTCGTGTTTGCTGGTTAGTGTCAGAGGGAGCAGACTGATGAGGACAAAGGAAAAAGAGACAGTGTTAGTGGTTTATTAAAGGGAAAGGCTACCCGAAAGAGAAGAAGGAGCCTGCTCGCCGTCAGACACGGCGAGGGTTGCTGGTCTCGGTGGACACAGGCAATCGGGCCTGCTTCCCCAGTCTGGAGGTGGTGTGGGTTTTCTCCTCCTCGTCTGGAATTAAATGTGCCAGAAGCACTAATTGTAAGTTATTTTAGGTACCCTGTGTTTCACCTATGGCAAACACACTAATAGAAATTTTGGGCACACGAGCATTTTTTTCTGGGTAGTTGTGGCCTTTATTAGCAGCTGGGGAACCTAAACGTGGAGGCCTTTCTCCTGGGTTTACTTCCTGATCCTCGAAGACAGGCAAGAAGCACTGATCACTCTGAATTTTGAATGCTACGAGCCAGCCTCTCTAAATCTGAGTTGTGGACAGAAATTGAATTTCACACGTGAGGGTCACAGAGCATGCCTGCATCCCTTAGATGGCTTTTTGGACCCTTGTTAACATTTCTGCTCACCCTGTATGCCCTGACAGCTTTTGGAAATATAGCAGTCACTTTTTTGGACTTGAAAAGATGCCATGTAGGTACACTAGGAGACGGTGGGTTATCTCAACCAGCTGAGATTTGAGTAAGGTCATAGTCCCTGCCGATAACTGAAGGCCCTCACCTGTGGAAGCAGGTGCCCATTACTTGTGTTTGTAAATAAAGTCATGCAGGGATGTGGCCACACCCACTTATTTAGTACTGGCCCTGTGGCTTTGCTGGGACCACGGCAGTGCCCCCAGACACAACCATTTATTCCCTGGCCTTTAAGGAAAGTGTGCTGACTGCTGCTTTCAGGAATATCAGGGACAGTGGAGAAGAGTGTGACTGTTTCAATGGCACTTTCTCTGGAAACTTTGAGAGTTTAAATGTGAGCTAAAGAAAAGCCCCTCAGAGTAGTTTGTATCTGTTTCTGATTAATCTGTTATTTACTGGTTATGTATAAAAATTATCATGACTTTTAATTGATGATTATTTTTTGTAAATGGTATTAGTAGTTCTGATACATTTTTACTTCTAGAAATCTCTTTCCTTGTGGAGACTCAATGGTTTGCATTATTGATGACCGAGAAGATGTCTGGAAGTTTGCCCCCAATCTGATCACCGTGAAGAAATACGTGTACTTCCAGGGCATAGGAGACATCAATGCTCCGTCTGGGCCCCGGGAGTCTCAGGCGAGAAGGAGAGGTGGGTGACCTCCTGGTCAGCGGAGAGAGAGTTCACGTGGGCTTCACTCTTTGCTCCTCTGTTGCTCCTCTCTATTGTGGCTGCTGGAAACTGAAGATGCGCTTTGTTTATCTTTCAGTTGTTACGGGGGTGGTTGGGTTTATTTATGTTGTGTTGAACAGGATGATATTATTTGGTGTCAATTTGGGTTTTTTTTTTAAATAGTACTAACCTAAACACTTTTCCGGTTGAGCAAAGATTAAACAATACTGCTTAATTTAATAATATGAATACTACACTCCAGTTCTGCTTAAAGTCAAGCACGACGCTGGGACTTTGGCTGTAGGTTCTTTGGAGAGAGTAGACGAGGATAGAGGCTCCAGCATGTGGATGACGGATGCCGTGCCCTGGAGCCTGAGGAACCACCAGGTCTAACCTGTCAGGCAGCGTGAAGCCAAAGTCTTTGAAGAAAATGTAAAGGTTTGGTTTAGTGTTTCAGATGATCTTTAGTTTTTAAATAGGATACTTTGAGGCCTACAGTAATTGCTGCAGTCACTAATGTAGAACTTAGAGATCTGGGAAGAGAAGTGGGGCCTGCAGGAGCGAAGCGGGGCGGCTGCTGTCTGACCGTAGCCTGTAACCCGGGAGTGTCGAGTGCATTTTTAAGTCGTGTAGAAACCAAAAGTACGTGGCCCCCAAACCTGAAGAACTTGCTCTCTGGTCCTCGCCGGCAGAAGTCTCCCACCCCAGATCTGGAGTGTGGGTGAGGCTGGTCACGAGACTGCTTCCACATTTCACAGTAAGTAACAGTGGCCTTTCCTTTTGTGTGCATACGCAGTGAATCACTCTCCCAAAGGCGCCGAGCTCACAGAGCAAGCTCCGTCTGTCAAGGACCCTGAGGAAGGAAGGCAGGTTTCTGGGGTCGAGCAGAGTAACGGGCTTGGGAAGCCCTCCAGGGAACTCAACGGAGCCGCTCCTCTGCGGGGGGACTGGCCCTTGCCCTGTCAGGAGGAGGAGAGGGGCACCCGGCCTGCTACCCGCACCCCCTTGGCCGATGGTAGGGGTCCCCCAGCGAGTGCTCCACAGCAGAGTCGGACATTGCCTGAAAAGCGGCCCGCTCAGGGCACGGCGGGCGCCGACCTGGACTTTGACTTATCCAGTGACAGTGAGAGCAGCAGCGAGTCAGAGGGTCAGTCGTCCTCCGCCGCCTCTGATGGCGAAAGTGGGGAGAAGAGGGGCCGGAAAAAGCCTAAAGCCACACGAGATGCCAGCAAAGTGGTGCCGCAGGGCGGCCTCCCGGGCACAGGAGGTGACAGGCCTGCAGGAGCAAATCACTGCGGAGAGTCCACGCCCAGCGCCCATCCAGACATGCCAGAGGACAGCGAGCGGGACAGCCTCTGCGGGCTCGGGGGCGGCTGTGCCGACAGGAAGGAGGCCGAGACGGAATCCCAGAACAGCGAGCAGTCGGGTATCACAGTGGGCGAGTCCCTGGACCAGAGCGTGGAGGAGGAGGAGGAGGAGGAGGAGGACACCGATGACGACGACCACCTCGTCTACCTGGAAGAGATCCTTGCCCGCGTGCACTCCGACTACTACGCCAAGTACGACCGCTTCCTCAGTGGGGAGATCCAGGAGGCCCCTGACATCCGGAAGATCGTCCCGGAGCTCAAGAGCAAAGTGTTGGCAGACGTCGCCATAATATTTAGTGGGCTGCACCCAACAAACTTCCCGATAGAGAAGACCCGGGAGCATTACCACGCCACGGCCCTCGGAGCGAAGATCCTCACTCAGCTGGTGCTGGACCCCAACGACCCCAACAGAGCCACCCACTTGGTCGCAGCGCGGGCAGGTGAGTCCTCCCCTCCCTCCCTACCCTGTGCTTCCTGTGAGGGGACAAGGGTGGCCTTCAGGGCTCCCCCTCCCTCCCTGCCCCGTGCTGCCCGTGAGAGGACAAAGGTGGCCTGCGGGGCTCCCCGTCCCTCCCTGCCCCGTGCTGCCTGTGGGGGGACAAGGATGACCTGCGGGGCTCCTCGCACAGAGCAGCATGGCTGCTGATTTCACATTGGATTTTCCGAAGCATTTTCCTGAATCACTGCCTTTTAAGAGCTTATTGATGCTTATGCATTGGTGAGAGTCTAATTTGACTGCTTTTCTGGGTGCCGTATGGGCTTTACATGCACGAGCATGCTCTCCTGTGCATGTTGGTTGCATGTTGTCGGTACAGCATCAAGTTGCTTGGACAGCCGCCCCTACTTGCTGTGTGTAAAGTCAGGATCTCCCACCGTAGTGCAAGCCATTCGTGGGAGGGGAACGGACTATTGTGAGTTTATGAAGGAGGGATTAAGGGCCAATTACATAATTATCAGGACACTCAGTCTAGCTGATAAAAGATCGAATTAGAAAGCGGAATGCAAAGATTTCAGCTGGAGCAACACACAACAGAAATGGTTGAAGTTGGAAAAATAAGGATGGGCCTGTTGCCTCGTTACAGAAAAATCCACCTTGGACACTCAGACTCCAGTGCTTGCAGCCGAGTAAAGCAGCCCCTCTGTGATGGGCAGGTCGTAAAGGAAGGCTTACGCCTAGTTGCTTAAAAAAAAACCAACTGCGTTGCTGTTTAAGAATGCTCCTCATGACCAGTTTCACATTTCCCCAAAGACTGCTGCGGGCCCCCTCATCCTCCTGTGCCGCACCCCCTGAGCTTGGGCTCTCGATGACTGCCCCAGGGCACAGGGCAGGCTCTGCAATGCCATGCATGGGTGTGCTTGACTCATGGGTCCCCTGTGTGCCATGTGGCACATGGCACGCATGTGCTCAGAAAAGCTTTTGCGTGAAGGGGTAACGGAAGTTTCCGTCTCAGTGTGAAATGTTGAAAGGTTCTCATTGGGAGGTAAGGGGCAGCCTAAAATGATCCTTGTAGGCAGCTAGTTAGCTCTCTCCTGAGCAGCGGGCAGTGCAAGGAAGGAGTCTCTGAGGTCAGTGAATATATCCACCTGGTCCTGGACCCCTGCCTAGGTGCCTGCCCTTTAGTCGTCCCACTAGATCCTGACGTTGCTGCTCATTTGCCTGTAGACACGTGTTTGATGACAGGAACAACAGCTGGCCTGGCCTTTGTGTTCTCGTGGTCATGATGCAGCATGGTCCTCCCTAAGCTTGTGGTGAGCAGGATGCTGTCCTCACCTGACAACTAAGGACATTTGAAAAGATGCAGCTGCGTGCACGTCAGGCACTGTACCCGCACCTCTGTTCCCGTCCCACTTGTACTGCTTGCACACCCGACCTGGCTGTGGGTCTCCCCTGCCTGGATTCCATCCCTGGCCTTGTTGCTGGATGGGAGATGGCAGGCTTGTGGGGTAACAATGTGATCTCGGCAGAGGGGAGCTGGGATGGGGGCTTTGAATGTCCAGCAGAGGACCTGAGACTCGGTGCAGCAAGAAAAGCATATTGTGGTGAGTTTCTCAGCAGGTGGCAGTGATAGAAGGAGCTTTTGGGAACGCCAAGCACGTGGTCTTGGGGAAGAGTGAGAAATGGCAGCTCTAGGGCAGAAGGCAACAGGGTGCAGAGGAGGTGAGGGTGTGGCTCAGGCTTTTGGGGCTTCACACCAGGATGCGTGTGGAGGCAGCGGGGAAAACGTCCTGTAGAAATAGGAGGCGCCACAACTCACCTGCCAGGGTGCCTGGAGCTAGAGTACTTGGCTTTGGGATCCCGGGCTCATCTGTCATCCACATCACTCCCCTCTCTGTTCTCTGGCCAGCGCGTCTGTGGGCATCACACTGCGTCCAGTGAGACCACACAGCATCTCCCCCCATGCTTTGTGGGACATCCCAGGAGACGGAAGCCCAGTGCTCCAGGGGAAGAGCCTGGAGGCTGCCGAGGGAGGGCAGGCAGGAGCTGATGAGCAGTGAAGCCCAGAGCTGAGGCTCTGGAGTAGACGCTGAGATACGGGAGTTGTGCCAGCAGGGGCTCACCGAGAGTCCTGGGTGATTACACACGTTGCCCCCACGCGTCTGACCTCCTTCCACTGCTGCGAGGCTGCCCCTCCTGGACCCAGACAGGCTCCCAGTCCTTCTCCCGCCTGCCTGACTAACAGGGCCCCGGCATAGTGTTCGCTCGACAGCAGCTGAACTGAAGCAGTTGTTTGATCGCAGGCACGGAGAAGGTGCGCCAGGCCCAGGAGTGCGGGCAGCTGCACGTGGTCAACCCCGACTGGCTGTGGAGCTGCCTGGAGCGGTGGGACAAGGTGGAGGAGCAGCTCTTCCCGCTCAGGGACGACTATGGCAGAGCGCAGAGGTGAGCACCATGCCTGTGGCGGGTCCCACGGGGTGCCCACGCCCTCAGTCCTGGGCAGGCCTGTCTCATCCTAGAAGCTGACCTCCGCTGCCAGCCTCCTGCTCGCAGCACTGTGCAGGTTGTCTTGTGTGATCGCTGTGCCCACCCCAGGCTGGGTTTGTCATCCCCATGTCGTCCCCATGTGCAGGTGAGAAAAGGGAGGCTCCAAGGGCCCAGGTCTGCCGGTGCCCACAGGCTACTGCCTCCCTCTCCAGAGGCCTCTCACCTGCCCCCCTGCTGCTCTCCCTACCATTGCTCCGAGCTCCCCCAGCACAGCTTGTCTTCAGAAGCACCTGTGGGACATCATCACCTAGGGAAGAGACCTGCTTTTTCTTCTGACAGCGGAGCTGGCTTTTAGCAGTGGATCAGTTTGTGTGTGTTTCTTTCAGGACTGGGAGGTAGTCACATAAACTGCACGAAGGTTTTACGGAGGCTGACAGCGAGGGACACGGGTGGAGAATGGGGCCAGGTGGCAGAGTGTAAAAGCTCAAAGGGGAGGCAAGGGAAAAGAGGGGGTCCCATCTTCTGCACAGTTGTGGGAGGGAGTTGTCCCACATGTTGGGACAGTGGCGAAAAGCGGGAATGCCTATTTCTGTTGAGAAAGGCTTGAAAAGTGCTTCCTGCTGTTTGTCGAGTTTGAGTATAGTCTTTAGAGGTGACGTCCTGCACTAGATATCAGAGAAGCAACAGATGCAGACTCCATGCTGAGGTCCCCGCAGGCCTGTTTCTCCACAGCACCTTGGGTCGCTTTCGCACTGGGGTTGGGCCCTAGAATTTAAGAAGATTCGTGTCTTCACCTGCACAGGCTCTCGCCTCAGATGGAGGGAGATGCCACTTCAGGCCTGAGTGGTGGCTGCTGGGCGTCAGTTCCGGTGCTTCCTCACAGCCTCGTTCTCATCCTACAGGGAGGAAAGCCCGGCAGCCTTTCCTGACAGGCAGAGTGCACTTCCAGCCGCGGTGTTCCATCCGACGCCTGTCCATCCCAGGGCCCAGGCTGGTCCTGAAGTTCGGATCTATGACGCCAACACGGGCAAGCTCATTCGGAAGGGCACCGCAGGCCCCGGGCCCCCCGGCTCCCTTCCAGTGCACGTGGAGCACTCCTCCTTCAGGTACATCTGCCGCCCCAGCAGGGATTCCCTCTCAGGTTCAGACTTGTCCCAGCTCTACCAGCTGCTGAACGAGGTGCTGGTGGAGTGTGCGTGTGAGGTTAGGGGCTGGTTCTGTCCTGAGTTGGAGGTGGGCTACCAGGCTGAGGGCTCTGACTCCCAGCCCCTGGAGACTCCTCACCCACGTACCCCTGCGCCTTTCTGCATGTTCTTCTTCCATCTTTGGTCCCAAAACTGGAGCAGACAGATCCGTGGTTTACCCTGTGAGAAGCCCTGCACATGTGCCTGCAAGTGCCCACGCTCACATGCTGGCTCAGTGCCGTCCTGCACAGGCTGTTTCATTTGTAGACCAGACAAATGTGGTACAGCTGGTCCATCTCCTCCCAGCAGAGCCCAGGCCTGGGAGGGGCTGGATCTGACCCCTTCCTGCCTCGCCCTTCCAGGGCCGTCCCTTCTGCGGGATGGTCAGGAGTTGTGTGGGAGGAAGGACGAACTTGGGGCCTGTGCGCAGAACCAGCTCTGCAGCTCCAGTAGACACAGCCTCCCTGGCCGTCCTTTACTGCTTCCACGCTCAGATCGGACTAAGGCAGGGGTGAGAATGGCAGAAACCTAATCGATTGAGGACTGGTGCTGCCCTTAGCAAGGCACTGCCTGAGCAAGCCAGTCTCCACACGTCCTCCATACGCGCACCCTTCTCTTCCTCTGTGTGGACTGGACATCACCCTCATGTAGACCACTTTGTAAATCACCTTAGGACATTCTTTGAGATTTAAATGAGGGGTCTGAAGTTTTGTTTCATTTTGTCTTTTGAAGAGCGGCCCTGGCTTTGAACTTCCTGACAAGTGTGTGGTCCTGCCTCCTTTCCCCCTTCTTTCTGGAAAGCACAGAGCCCTTCCCCAAGGAGCCATTCCACACCATTAGCAGCCCACCTGAGGCAGTGGCCTCCCTTCTACCCCAGCTCCCAGCGGACCTGGTGGGCCTGTGCTGCCTGGCGTGGCTCCACTGGAGTGCCCTTCAGGAATGGGCGGTGACTGAACTGAATCCCTACCCTCTGGCCTTCCTCTGGCCACAGCCACACTTCAGAGCCCGACACGAGCCAAGGTTGACTCAGACGCGGATGAGCCCCAGGGCTAGCCTTGGGATGGAGCTGCCCCCAAAGGCTGGGTGGGGTGTTCGTTGACCCCATGTTTGTCTCCAGATATAAAAGGACAAGCGCCCTGGGGTCAGCCCATTTGATTTGGGCTTTTGGTTGGTTGGTGGTGGTTATTTGTACCTAAAAGCATCATCACCAGTTTCACTTCCATTTTCTTCCAATAACATAATCTTTTAATTATTTAATTTGTTAGATCGTGACCTCCGTGTGTTGCTGGTTGTGTTTCTGTGGAGTCACTTCTCAAAAATGGCATAAATGTACCTTGAACTTTACTAAATGGTGTCAGTTATTTTGCTACAAGTTTGTTGAGATTCACAGTCCTGCCAGTAGGGCACAACCCTCTGCTCCCTGGCAGTGCTGGGGGCACAGCACATGGTGTGCCCGCCTGTCCATTTCCAGGCTGGCGGGTGCAGGAGCACGATCACGTTCTGACCGTCGTCGCCGGCTGCCCAAGGGTGACCTCTCACCCCCTCACATCACACATGCTGATGAGCCATTAGGATTTCACTTCAGCGGATTCCCCCTTGCATCCTGAGTGCCCCCTTCTCCTTGTGGGGTTTGTCATCTTTTGCCTTCTCTCCTCTGGGAGGTGTTTTGTAGGTTGGAGGGATGTTCTGAGAAACAAGTTGCCCAGGCAGGTGTAGGAGAGGAGAGCACGTTGCACTGTTTCAGCTGCTCTTGCCCAGCCATCCTGGACTTGCGTCCATGAGGACAAAGGACCCCAGTATTGTTCTCTGAGTCAACATTTCTAGTGCTCAGTGTTCTCTACAGGAGCTTCTTGAGCTGTTTCTCACCGTGGATTCCTTCTGCATTCCACCCTCTTTTTAAGATTCTCTGGTGATGTAATGTTACCTCAGGTGGGCATCTTTTAAAGCACTGCCCTCTCAGGACGCGAGGACGGGTGGACATTGGGCGTTCTCTTTTGGCAGGGAGCAGCTTGACTCACAGAGCTCACCTTCCTGGGGTGGAGGACGTGAAGTGAGGACAGAAGTGCTCGCTCGTATTTTAGAATAACTTGTTCATGCTACCCTGAAAAAAATTGAGTTTTGGTTTGTAGCTCTGTATTTTACTGTCCCATAGGATTTCAGAGATAGGCTGTTTCTTTAAATCCAATCCCATCATCCCCGTTCTCAAACTCTTAACGTGCATACACTTTCAGTGTTCAGAGTGGGCTCTGTGTTCATTACCGTGTAGCGTGTATGTCGTGTATGTTCTTTTTTGTTGCTTAAAATGATGAGGTTGTCCTCATTTCCGAGGCTCCTCTATTTAAAAGTAAATCCCAGGGTGTGCAGCATGCACCTCGAGAGGACCCAGTCCTTGCGGGATGGTGGGGTGCCACCCACGCGGCCTTCAGGAGTGTGAGTGGAGCCGTCCTTGCCGTCCTTGTTCTGAGGTGTGAGGTGTGGTGCAGACTGCACATAGCACCAGGGCCTGCCTTCCCACGTGCGGCACCACGGGTGCAGATCCTGCTGGCTTTGGCTCCTGTCTATGGAGATGGCAGGTAGAGGAAATCGCTCCCTGTGGGGTCCACAGTAAGCACGGGAGCTCATGAGGTGAACAGGGCTGGGCCTCAAGGACGGGGTCAGGTTAGTGAGATTTTAAACAGAGAGAGGACAGATTGTGCAGCACCGGCTCAGAGCAAGGCCAACACCACATTCCCAGATTCCCAGAGCCGTTGTGTGTATTTCCCGTGGACCACGCAGCTGTCAGGGAGACGGGAGGTGTCCGTGAGCAGTGGTGCAGACAGCTGCCTTCTCTGGGACCGGGACAGCGTTGGGAGGGCCCCACCTTGACCCAGCACCTGGGTTGCCTTCCAGGTGGGGGCAGGTGCGAGTGGAGGCTCACAGGAGAAGAGCCCTGGGGCCATCAGCAGGGAGAAGAGCTCAGCTCTGGTCGTCAGGGCAGTGTGGATTAATGCAGGCTGCCATTTCCCACACGCTCAAAGGCAAAACATTCAGAAGTGGTGATTCCCGTGCTGACCGTTCTTTCACAGCTCAAGGTGTGCCCCTGCCCTGCTCCAGGAGTGCAGATGGTCCCAAGCCTGGGGCCGAGGGCCTGTGCTCCTACTGGCCTGGGGTCTGTCTGGGCATCTGCCCCCCTAGTGAGTGCTCTGCCTGACATGTCCTGTCCACATGTGGAAGATTTCTGCTTCTGCGTGAGGGCACCACTGCTGTTGGACTCACCCTCCTGCTGCAAATAGCCATAAGGGCTGTGACGAAATGGACACGACAGCTGTGCGAGGGTGTTAGCAAGCATCCACATCCAACACCGCAGGCCTTGAACTGCAGCCTGAAGAGGGGCAGGCAGAGTGCCACACTCCCCACCTTTCTCTTAGGGTGTCGGCCCAGCGTGGTTCATGTGTGTTGGTGGGGGAGAAGGAACCGAGTGGAAGGCCCTGTCTCTCTGGGCTCCCTAGGCAGGTTGGGGTCTGAAGCTGTCAGAGCAGCTGGGACTTGGGGAGCAGAACCCCAGGAGAAGGGGTCCGGGGCCACAGACACCCTCAAGTTCTCAGGCTGCGTGGGATCCCGAGATGCCAGAGCCTTTAAGATAATGCGATCATTGGTTCAATAAAGTAGGAAGACAGATGGGTAAAATAGGTGGAAAGGTGGAGAATTATAATCTATAAAAAATAACCAAATGAACATTTTAGAAGTGGAAAATACAAAATCTGGAATTAATTGGAAGATGGTCAGTGGAAAACGTGCAAACTGGAAGCACAGAGAACCGTCACCAGATGCGAGGGCTAGTGTGGAAAAGGCCAAATGCCACCTGTGTGTGTGGTCCCCGAGAAGAGGAGGGGTGGGCGGCAGGCCAGGGTGAAGCCTGGGTCTAGAAACTCAAAACTCAGACCAAGTCTACAGACCCGGTGACTTAGTGAACCAAGCTGCGTAACGGAGACAACCAGAGTGAGCACATTACATCCAGCTCTCTAAAACCAGAGATGGGAAGGTCTGATTCTGTGTGTATGTGTCTGTGTATAAAGTAGTACGTTACATGCTGCTAATTACTAATATTAACAGTAATGTTAATGATGTAATAATACTGTTAATATGCTATTAAATCATAATTACATTATATTATGTAATGTATATATTTACATAATAGATGGATTTTTGCCTCTTAAATCTTTATGTCTATATAGCAAAAGAATTTAAAGCAAGTTATTTTTTAATTGCCACAATTACCTTAATATGTTATAACATCACGTAAGTAAGCAAAACTAGGCGTTTAGGACTATTGGGGCTGTAGAGAGGAGATTGATAACGTGAAACTATAGCAAATGGAATGTTGAGTTGTCTGAATGCTGTGCACACACTGGAGGAATTGGGAGGAGGGAGGGGTCGTCTGTGGGGTCCAAGTCTCCTTGGGTGGGGACGTGAGCCAAGCGTGAAAGGTCAGGAAGAGTGTCCACCAGGCCTGCAGGCGGCAATTCCACTTGAGCAGAGAATCACTGTCAGTGTGTCCCAGCCTCGCGGGACGCAGGCAGATTCGCTGGGACATCTGCTTCCTGATGATGGGGGCCCGCATGCCCAAGCACTTCCAGGCCTCTCCATAGGGTTCATCGTGAGCACCAGGGCAGCCTCCCAGACACAGGGCCAGCAGTGAGCCTGAGAAAGCTGCCAGCAGCTGCAGGACGATGCAGGATGGACAAGATGCAGAAGGGACCATGCAGGGCGGGGAGCCAGGGATGAGGTGTGAGCGAGGCAGAACCTGGCCATGTGGCTTGATGCTGTGGTGGTGTTCATGCAGCAGGCCCGCACTTTTCTCCAGAAACGTGGGCTGCCAGTGCTGGGAGACGCCTTTGGGAGTTTTAAGAGTTAGTTGTATTATAAGCAGAAGAAAATGTGTCTCTATTAGTGGTGTCCTGGGAGGAGCCTCTGTGACATTAACTCGCCAGATAATGAATTTGAAAAATGCCTGCTCTGTGTGTGGGGATGCTACTAAGTACCCCCTGAATTTTAACTCTGGAAGACTTCCAACAAGTGGAAACACCATGTTTTCTGCTTATTCACAGGACATGGGATGCTGAAGTAAATACTACAGTAAATAGAAAGACGGGAATTTGGGATTTTGTATTTTGAGCCCCTTCCGAGCACCTGGCTCTGTTCTCTGCACTGGGATGTGGGATGTGGGGTCCTGCCCTTCGCAGCCTTGTGCTCCATGGAGAGAAGAGTGTTAAACAGGCAGAGGGAGATGGGGGCGGTTGAGGAGGGGCGCCACCAGGAGAGGCTTCCCCAGCAGTGCAGACCGGGTGGGGCCAAGAAAGGAGCCTGGGCCGCAGCCAGTGCAGGAAGCGATCATTCCTGCAGGAGTGTACTCTGGTCCTCCCTGGTCCCTCTCTTCTGTGCCCTGTGTTTCCATGAGAGCAGTGGTGTGACCCTCTCTGTCGATTTCACTGCTGTCAGGATCAGACAGCTAGAGCCCGGTGGCCATGGTGCCTGAGCCCCTCAGGGTGGCAGGTGGTGGTGGGAGGTGTCTTGGGCTCCCCTTTGGCATCTCCTTGACCCAGTGGGGATGTGGTGGCACCATAGGGTTGGTCCTGGGTAAGGAAGGAGAATCAAGCCCCAGCTGGATAGATGGGCTGTGAGGCCGGAGAGGGGAAGGGCCTGAGACGAATCTGGGGTTTCTGATTCCGATAACAGGAATGTTGGCACAGCAGCGAAGGTGAGAGCGTTTCCAGTTTTTAGGAAGTTGTCCTATTGTGGACTTGACCTTTCAGTGTTAATGTATTTCTTCTTTTGACTCAATCAGTTCCAGCCTTTTAGCAGAGTTGACAGACCCCCTAGACCACCCTGAGATGGTCACTGCCTAGATTAACTTAAATGCCTGCTAACTTATCATGTAGAGTAAAACAACATTATGATCTGTAACATTTAAAAATGAGGGCATGCGAAGAGGGCTCCTGCAGCAGTGACAAGCACTCCCTTGTCAGCCTTGCATTTCACTGGCATATCGGGCTCTGGTTCAGATTTCTGTCTTAGGTTATGTTCTGTAGCGTCTCATGACTAGAGTTAGTGGAAGTATGAGGATGGGGAGATCTGCGCATTCTGTGATAATGCAGAAAGGTAGTTCTGAAATTGCAGTTTTACACTGATGCTTACATAATTTAAAGCAGTCAGAGTCAGCACTGGACTGATGTTTACATGAGCAATTCCTGTGTTTTAGACTCTGCTTTTCATACTGTTAAGTAAAATCACAAATGTTTGGCATATTTCTCTTAGATGTAAAGAACAAAGGCATGTTGTCTCAAAATGTTTGTTTTAAAATGTTTAAAAATTAGATACAAAAATGGTTTGGGATTATTCAGCCTCGCTCGAAATAAGTAGCAGTAGGCTAGGGAGCTTCTAAGATAAGTGAGAACAAGTAATTAGGTGTTGTCTGAAAACAGACTTGCAGATGGTAAGTTAAACTTCAATAAAGTTGCTCCCACTTTTTTATTTGTATAACACTAATAATCAGGCAACAGATAACCACGTATTTGTACTGAAACGTGTATAATTTATGTGAAGAGCAGTGATTCAGTTTCAGATGACACCATAAAGAGACAAATGTTTCAGCTCTGCCTATCTTTTCTGAGGAGAATACACATGGCTGTAGTTTTTTCTAACAAGTTCACTTTTGATGAAATTTTCTTCTTTTTTGAACTTGAAAGTGTGATTTCCACCAAAATACTAGTTTTCTTAAGTTATCGCCAGCCCATTTGGGTGTATGAAAGGATATTAATTTACTTCATTAAATCATGTTAGTCACATAAACCTCGTCATGGAAAGCAGCATTGCGATATCCAAACCAGCGTGTTGTCCTAGTGTCATTTTTCACATCATGGGAGACCTGAGGCTTCTCCTAATAACCTTTGTCACGTTGCTTATGCTCTGTTTCTCTCCTCGCTTGTACATACAGGAAACTATACATTCTCCCAAAATTAGGGAATGTTGGTACAGCTTGTTGATAGTTGTTTTTAAAATCGGTGAGATGAACAATTTGTATAAGAAACAGGGATCCCAATCTTAACCCCCGTCTGAGCGGCAGTAGTGCTCTGAGTAGAGGGGAGCATGCAGGGACTGGGGTGCGTCCTCATGGGCTCTGTGTATCTGTGCGATGGGGACTAGAATCCTAGTGAAAGTCAGGTCCTAGTGGACTTGACCCCACGTGGCTTAGTGTAAACATTTCCTTTCCATTTGAACCTAGAGCTGTCCCCGTTTGGTTGATTTCACATTGTACCCAGACACATCCATGTCCTTAATCCATCTGGCCACACGTGCCTGCGCAACACCTACAGGAAATCTCCATATGTACAGTTAGCACCCGCAAAAGCAGAGTGTCCAAACTGCTACATCCTTGGAACTGTGGGCTGTGCCCTGAGACACCCCATCAGGGCGCTCGTCAGCCCATTGCTCCTGCCGGTCCTACAGCTAGAAGTGGCCCCACGCCTGTGTGTCGAGGGCCGCACCAGTGGGAGCCCTGTTCTCCTCCCCCCAGAATGGTGACTCTACCCTGGTCTGTGACTGGAACCCCGCACAGACCCTGTTGTGACAGGGTACCTGGAGCTACTGGGCACTTACTTCATTCCCATGTGCTCATCTGACTGAGGGCTCTGAAAATTGTGAATTTCTGTGATTCTTTCTTTGGTATTTTTGGAGCGTGCAGGGATGGGGGCGTGTCCTCGTGGGCTCTCTGTGTCTGTGCAGATATATCTGTGTGGATGCGTGTGCTGGGCTAGGGTGCTGGCTCATCTGGGGGACTTGGAATCAGAGGTCCTTGGTGGATGTGTCTTGGAACTCTCCCTGGCTGTTGTCAGTGTGTGTGAGAACGCTCCCTCTCTTCCACAAGATTTATGTGCACAGAATGCTTAGGGAGACGTTGGAAGTAAGAGCAGGCTTCATCCAGCTGGCGGGTGCAGTCCCTCAGCAATATCAGTTCAAGCTCACCTTGTGTTAGGAGCTGCCCATGTGATGGGCAAAGGTCTGAGGGGTGGTCACTGAGCCTAAACCTTGACTTCTCACAGGCAGCAGTGCCAGGGAGGCATCTGGAGAAGGTGAGAGCTGCTGGTTTGAGGGCATTCCACTTGGGACACCAAGACCATGGGGGAGCCCTGGGGCTCACAGCATTGTAAATATATTTCTGTGCAAGGACAGCATGTGAAACTCTGAATTCCTTTTTATTTATCTATCGTTACCATGTGCTACCAGTTATGAACATTTGATTTTTTTTCATTAAAAGGTTTTATTTTGAGACAATTCTAGATTCACAGGCAGTTGTGAGAAACAACACAGAGAGATCCCATGTGCCATTTGCCCAGCTCCCTCAATGGTAGCATCTAGCAAAACTGCAGCCCAGTGTTACAGGAGGGTGTCATCTCTGATGCGGTCCAGATGCAGGGCATCCATCGCCCCAGGGCCTCCTGACACTGTTGTATAGCCACAGCCATCTCCATCTCTGCAGCCCCACCCCCAGACCTAACCCACAACCATGATCTGTTCTCCATCCCTCTACTGCCGTCATTCCAAGAATGGTTTATCAGTGGACTCATGTGGTGTGTGACCTCACTCAGCACAGTCCCTGGAGATTCGTCCACGTCGTTCTGATCGGTTGTTCATACCTTTTCACTGCTGAGTGTTGTTTCATGGTAAGGCTGTGCCACAGTTTCTGTAACCGTTGACCCTTTTGAGGACTTATGGGTTGTGCCCAGCTTGGGGCTGTTATAAGTAGCTGCTACAACCATTTGTGTAAATCTCCATTTCTGCGATGTGAGTGCCCAGGGTGTGGTTGCTGAGTTGTGTGGTGAGTGTATGTTCCGTTTCATGAGAAACTGCCCACCTTTCTAGACTTGCGGTACCGTTTGACACTCCCCTAGCAGTGCAGGACGGTTTCTCTGCATCTTCGTCAGCATTTGGTGTTCACCATTTTTTATTTTAGCTGCTCCGACAGGCCTGTGGTGACGGTGTGCTTTGGCTTGTGCCGCCCTCACTCGGCGGTGAGCCGCGCTGGACTTTCTCTGGGCTGTTGTGCTTGTGCGCATCCTCTTCAGTGAGGCGTTTCCTTGTGTCTTCTGCTCATTTTCTCAGGGGACGTTCGTTTTTACTGGTGAGTTTGAGAATTCTTTATACATTTTAGATCCTAGTCCTGTGTCAGTTATGTGGCTTGCAGATATTTCCTCCCACTCTGCAGCTTGTCTTTCTGTCCTCTTAGCAGAGCTTTGGCAGAGCAAAAATTTTTCATTTTATTGAGGTTCTGTTTATCAGTTTCCTTTTCATGAGTTATGCATTTGGCGTCAAGTCTAACTCTTTGCCTAGTCCTGGATCCTAAAGATTTTCTCTTATGTTTTATTCTGAAGTTTTATAGTTTTATGTTTTATGTTAAGTCCGTGATCCATTTGGAGTTAATTTTGTACTAGATATGCAACTTTAGGTTGGGGTCATTTTTTTGTGCCAGCACCATTTGTTGAAAAGGCTACTGTCTTTCGTCTGTTGTCTTGTTTTTGCATTTTTGTCAAAATTCTGTTGAGTATCTTTGTGGGTCTGTTTCTGGGTTCTCTGCCTGTTCCTTTGATCTGCAGGCGTTTCTGCCTTTTTCTTAATCTTGGGGGAAACATTCAGTCTTTCGCCTTTAGGTGCAATGTCAGCTGTAGGTGTTCTGTTGATGGTCTTTATCAGGTTGAGGAAGTTCCCCTCTCTTCCTACTTTTCTGTGAGTTTTGTCATGAGTAGGTGTTTAATTTTTCAGACACTTCATCTCTATTGGTAGGATCGTGCCTTTTCTTCTTGGGCCTCTCATTCAAGTTGTATTTCCCTTATTGGTAGAGTAACATCTCTCACTGCTTTCAAGACTTTGTCCTTGTCTTGAAGTTTGATTATGATGTGTATTAATGTGGATTTGGGGGATTTATCCTGTTTTGGATTCACTCAGCTTCTTGAATCTGAAAGTTTAATGTCTTTTGCCAAATTTGGCACTTTTCCAGCTATTGTTCTCCAGGGACTTTTCCAGCTCTGCCATGTTTGCTCTCTTCTGCTGGGATGCCTGTGACTCAAGTGTTGACCCTTGTTACCCGCCCACGTGTCCCTAAAGCTGTGTTTGTCGTTTCCTTCTCAGTCTCTGTCCTCTTGTCATTCAGATGGAGTGATTGCTGTGACTTCTCCCAGCTCAGGCATTGTTGCCTCCGTTGTGATGTTGAGTCCGTCCAATGTGTGTGTTTGGTTTTTATGTTTTTATTTATTCTTTGCATCTCCTGTTTCTCTGCTGAGGCTTTCTATTTGCTCATTTCAAGAGTGCTGGTAATTGCTGGTTGAAGCCTTTCATCATGAGGCTTAAAATCCTTGTCAGAGAATCCTTTTGTCTCCATCATCTCAGAGTCGACATCTCCTGATGGTCTTTTTCATGCAGTTTGAGATCTTCCTGATCTTAGTATGATGAGTGATTTTCAGTTGAAACCCAGACAGTTTCACATCTCCTTATGAGAGACTGGACCTAATGTAAACCTCTGTTCTGCTGGCTTCCTCTGGCTCTGCTCCAGCAGCAGAGGTGGAGGCACCACTCGGGTAGGGTTGGGGGAGTCCAGGCCCCCACTTGGCCTCTGTTGACGCCTGAGATGGCAGTCATTGTTACTGCTGGGTGGCCATGAGAGTTCCAGGTCCCCCCATGGTCACTGCTGACACGAGATGGTGTCCACATTACCACCAGGTGCTGGTGAAACCTCGCAGTCACTGCAGGGTGGGGGTGGACGTCCAGGCTGCCGCCGCCATGGTCTCCACTGACACTCAGTGGTCAGGGCTCATCCCTGACTGGTGTGGAGGAAGGTCCTAGCTCCCCACTTGGCATCTCTGGGACCACTGGCAGGGGCATTGGGCCTTGCCAGTGGGTCAAGGGGTACAGTTTCTGTGGTGTTGGCCTGAAGTAGAGCAGTTATTGTCTGAAGGTTTTCTGTCCAGCAAGGTGGCCCTTCTCCAGGTCCTGTCCTGGAGAGAGCAGGCTGCTCTGGGGGCTTTGTGTCTGCCTGTTTTGTTTCTGGGTTGCCAGCCTCTGGGATGTCTGAGCAGAAAGGAGCGAGAGAAGTCACTGCTGTGCTTTCCTGGCCCTGGGGGCCCAGCCAGGCTGCCTTCTCCCCGCCCTCGGTCGTCTTCCCTGTTTATCTGTGAGGGTCTTGGGTTGTGTTTGTGGGAGGATAGAGAAAAGCAGAAGTCCAACTTTTGATTTCAGAAATGGACAGTGAATCTTGTGTTTTTTATTTCCTCTCACATTTACGTTCCTGTTTTTCGGGAGACGTGGGAGCAGCGTGGTGTAAGGGTGAGAGCTGGCCTTGCGGCTATAGGAGCCACAAGCTTTTCGTCCTGTGGTTTGTCTACCAGTGTTTGCCCTGTTAGAAATTAAAACGGAGACATCTTTTAAATACTCATTTATTCATTCATTTTAAAATAATAATAAAATGTTACCTGTTAACATGACACTTTTTTAATGAAAAATAACTATTTTCCAAAACAAAAAGAAATATAATGAGAAGTGTGGCTTATTTTGCATTTTTGGGAGTCACTCTGGCTCAGTGGAGGACAGTGGTCCCCCTGCCTGTGCATCAGCCTGTTGTCATCTGTTGTTTGGTGGAAATATAGGAAGAAATTCTGTCCCCCTCTACTGTGTCCTTGGAAAAGGGAGAATCTTGCAGATGCCCTGAGGGGTCTTGGGAGCCCTGGATTTGGTGACTCATCTACAGCGTCTTACGACTGGAAGAGAATCGTGCCTTTGCTTGTGCACATGAAGTCGTCACACCTGTGGACGCTGCAGCCAGGGCCCCTCCCAGGCCTGCAGATCAGGTGCAGCCCAGGCTCCACCTAGGCTCCTGATCAGCTACCATACAGGGATATACTTGTTCTCACGTTTCGTGTTTTGGTTAAAACTATGAAACGGTTTTCTCTGAAGGGAGACTGTAGTATGTTTGTTTTTAGTAAAAAAATACTTTTGGCATTTTTCCATATTTACAGTAGGAGCTTTGGGTGGTTGGAGCTGACGGTAAGTGGGTGTGAACTGACGTGTGCCCTGGCGTCCACGTCGGAAGATGGGATATGAAGCATTTGAGCTGTGTGAATACTTGCTGGTGGGTTGGCCAGTGGTGAGGCTAGGAACATAGTCCGACTTGTGAATAAACAGAGACTAGCATTTTTTAGGTAGTCCTTTATATTCCTGGGTGAAAAAAATCTTCCCTTCATTAGATAACATGTGGTTATCCTAATACATTGCTTCTGCCTAATTTTGTAGTTTAGATTTTAATACCCCCATTTTTCTTCAGAAAGTTTTAGTGCCTTGTCTTCCGTGTCTTAGCAAGTGAGCATGTGGTTGGTGATGGCAATGAGGTGCTGGAAGCTTCCTTGCTTGGCTCCCGACCCCACAAAGCAACTGACCCTAGAAAATGCCAGCTGTCACAGAAACCCCTTTAAATTCTGACAGTCATGACATACTTAAAAGCACGGCCACGAAACCTGACGCGAGGAGATGAAGCGTGTCTGTAGAGGGAGCTCTGAGAGCCTGTTTCAGATGAGCTGTAATTGTGACACAACAGAGGAAGCACTGTGACTTGAGCATGCTGTTGGCACTGGCACAGGAGCATCCTTGAAATAGAAGGTTCCTCTTTGCTACAGTGACATTTAATAATTTAAGAAAACTGGCGGACATCATTCTGAACCCTCCCTCCCTGGCTTTCACGGGCACGTGACTTTAACTTCAGCCCAGTACAGTCCATTTTCTTAAATTCACCGTCACATTTTTTTCTATTTTTATAGCCTGGATAGTGTAGAAATGGTGGTTTGGTGTTTTGGTTTTTTTAATCTTAGGACTTGCTTGACCTTATTTTGAGGATAAAATAACATTTCCTACTGGTTTCTAGGAAATTGTTCGTCGTCTCTCTTCGCATTTTCCCCTTTGTTCTAAAATGAGCAGAGCCAAACGGATGGTCTCTGTGAACATTGGTGGTTTTGTTGACAAAAGGAGGTAGGTGTTAGCTTTCAACAAGAGGAAACGTAAGCACGATTGGTCACTCAGCCTGGCTCAGCTAGCAGATATTTGATTTAGTAAACAAAGTCTGATAAGCATAAGTAGGTACTGTTGACAAGACCTGGTGTTTTTTCATAAGTAAAATACTCTCTGTTTGTATGTATTTGTTTGTTTACCTATTCCAAGAGTCAGGAATCTGATTCAGTACTGAAAAGGTGAATTCAAACTGACTTTCCTCATCTGGGCCCTATAAAATTCATTTCAGAGTTGTTCAGCCACATCAACAGCAGATGTTTGGTGAAGAGCTGCCAGATAATCAAGATGGAGAGCAGCCTGGTCCTTCTAGAAGAAAGCGACAGCCCAGCATGTCAGAGACAATGCCGCTGTACACACTGTGTAAGGAGGATTTAGAGAGTATGGACAAAGAGGTGAGACACCTGGCGTGCCAGGATGCGGTGCCCACAGACAGTGGCCATCGTCCTGGTGGCCGGCACCACTAGAACTTGTGTGCACCCGCGCATCCCAGGTAGAGCTGAAATTCTGTGCTCACGCACTGGTGTGTGTGGTTCTGGACTAGCACTTTTGTTTTTACTAAGAGATTTGCAACAATATTAAGTGATGTATCGGCAACATTTACCAATAAGAACACTTTTAAAAGTCAGGTTTGTGGTTCCATTGGTGGGGCCAACCGAGCGATTTTGTACCTCCCCTCTCTCTTCCCCAACCCGAAGGACACGTGACAACCTCTGAAATGGTCAATAATAAGGGAGTGCTCCTGGCATTCGGGGCCAGGGATGCTGCTGAACAGTCTGCAGTGCATAGGACAGCCCCCCACAATGTCAGCAGTGCTGAGGGGGAGAAACTCTACATCACTGCCTTCTCAGGTGAACACACAGATTTTTAAAACACACACAAGTTACAACTGGCAATTTATTGTGGTATCTTGTTATTACACCATTAAATAGTTTTAGGCAATGTACGTGGAATTTGTGTTTTCTCAAATGCTTAATTGTGGGAGTAATGATACTAGGAGCCTGAATCCATTTTGAGTCGAAGATTAACTACAGTGGGGATTTTCATTAGGACCAAAACCCTTCTAAACTACAAATAATCCTGTAAGTCAGTATTGTCATCTGTCTCCTCGTTCATCTTTAAAGACAACAGAAGCTTACATGTCGCCCTGTCCTTAGTCCCACTTGTCCCGTGTCCTGTGGGGCCCTCCCCCTAGGCCCTGTATGCCCCTCGCCTCCTGTCACCAGCCAGGCCCTTGAGGAAGGGGCACGCCTGTGGGGTTTGTAGGTGGTTTATATGTCGTTCTTGGGCTGACTGTTCTGTGACAGGACCCCTGTAGAAACCACATCACTCATCTTGAGTCCTCATAGCTCCTCTTGGAGTTCCCAGCCAGGCCCCTGCTTAGGACGGAAGCTGTCCTCCTTCCCTCACGTCTTCGTTCTAGAGACAGATAACCAGCCACAGCTGCTCACCCATTTGGTGCTACTGTGTGGTTAGAAATCGGTTTTCATGGGGAATGCTGGGGAGAGCACTTAAGTAGGAAAAGCAGCATTTCGGTTTATTTTCAGCAATAGCCAAAAAAATGTGAATGGGTATATTCAGTGTACAATCTTGCTGGCAACTCAGATTATCATCTTCAGGGAACAGTTTGTCTTGTGAAGACCCTGTTTTCACATGTGGCAAATTCCTCTATTTACCGTTTTTTCTCTTTTTGAGCACTTAGCTGGTATGCATGCTGTTTTTTGTCTGGTAAAAATGTTTTCTCTAAAGCAATTTCCTCACTGTTACTTCTTTATCTCTAAGCCCAGACTCCTTGCTCTAGGATATTTCTTCCTCCTCCTAGGGCAAGCTACCGCCTAGGGGGCCCTGGGAAGTGGTGACAGCGGGTGCCTCACCTCTCCTCCTGGCCGCCCATCCAGCCCACAGTCAGTTATGGCGGTTGTGTTTACTGCTGCAGCCCGTACAGACAGCACCCAGTCAACTTGAAAGCAAACTCGCCTGTCTTTTCTCCTCAGAATGAGGGAGCAGTCAGAAGAATTGCAGTTTGGGATGTGCACGCTATGGCGGACTGCAGGAAAACCCAGAGAACACAGGACGAGCTGCTTTTATAGGGAAAGGGGGAGGGAGGGGCTGTTCTAGAGCAAGGTCCGTTAGGGAGAGGAACAGCTCAGGGCGCGAACAGCTCCTCATTGGCTAGGCTGCAGCACTCCTCATTGCCTGGGCCATGGCGCTTCATTGGCTGGGCTGTTGCCAGGTAGGACAGCCCAGATTTCTCTCAGGTAGGGAGGGAAATCTTCCTTCGGTGGTATAGTACAATCTTCCTGTCCGAGGTGCAAGCCGTGATAGGGCATGAGAGCTCCCCTCCAGGCCTTCCAGCTTAGTTAAGGTTTCTCTTATTACTTTCCACGTTTTCCCCTTTTGATCAAGGTCTTCCTCTGAGAGCATCACTGATGAACAGTCAGGTTCTCTGCACATGGTGGTCTTGTCCCCTGGTGCCAGGAAGGACCTTTCCTGGTTCTCGTGTCCCATTTTGGAGGGAGGGTGCATAGTGGTTAGAAACCATTTAAGCCACATTTGAGTAACAAGGAGGGTTAGGAGGGAGAACTCTCAGGCATTTTTCATTAAAGTCTGTATTTCTCCAAGGTCGTAGGCATTGGAGCTCATGTCAAAGTGCTGAGCTAACGTCACCTTACTGGGTACATCATTTTTACACAAGTTCGACTGGCAGTAGATATAGAACTTCACAACAAGTGTACAGAGTAAGGTTAAGAGCACTGCTATAGGCCCAGTCTGCAGGATGGTTCTAAACCAGGAGCCCAGACCTAAAGGTGCCAGCTGGACAAATCAAGACACTGGATTGTCAGGTGATATGTGTCTGCTCTCTAATCTTACATAACTGGGTTTCTACTTCCCCAGAGGCATTTAGGCATGTGCACCAGGAGGTTTTCACCACTGCACAGACACCTTCCTGCTCAGCAAGTAGATCATCAAGGGCTGTACAATTATCCAAAACTACCTTGGCCAATGAAATGAGTTAAGCGACCATTCCTGAGCTGAAATTGCTTTGACTCTAGAGTCAGCCAACCCTTCCAGAGTCAGGGAGAGGTTCCTCATCATTTGTTTGTTGGCACTCACTGCAATCCACAAGAGGAGCTCTTCCCACGGACGCAAATTCAGAGTCACAAATGCCTCCTAGGAGTTCTTGTTTGGGGCAGTGATGGAGATTAAATGTGTGAGACCAATGAGAGGTCTCTGGTTGGTCATGCAGAGAGAACAGGGCAGTGAATGTGGCAAGGGCACATCATCCTTGTATTCTCCAGCTGTCAAGGCACGAGTTTCCCAAGCATAAAGGCCATTACTGACACCACCACAGATGAAGATGTAACCAGGGGATGTGCATAAGGCCCCCGCATAAGTGACATCATCTGTAGACCCGTTCATCAGCATAGAGGCATTAGCATTACATAACCTACACTCAGGTGCTATGTTGTTACACACCGAGAGGCTGCCTAAATACATGGGTAGATCAAAAAATTTACAAATGGGTGCCGGCCCCGTGGCCAGGTGGTTAAGTTCGCGTGCTCCACTGCAGGCGGCCCAGTGTTTCATCAGTTCGAATCCTGGGCACGGACATGGCACCGCTCATCGAGCCACGCTGAGGCAACATCCCACATGCCACAACTAGAAGTACCCACAACTAAGAATATACAACTATGTACCAGGGGGCTTTGGGGAGAAAAAAGGAAAAAAATAAAAATTTACAAATGGCCTGGGTTACATTGGTGGCCCCACATAATTTTTCATACAAATATTCAGAAGATCTTGTTTCCCTCCCCCCCCCCCAAAGTCTGGGTCAAATTAAAGCAAAGAACAAGTGTAGCTGGGCTTAGCTCCCTGACTCAGTAAAATGGGCCAGCAGATCAATTTAGACAAACAACAGCATCTGGAATCCCAGTGAAATTGCTTATAGGGTGAACTAAGGAGTCATTAGTGTTTTGGACAGATGGAGGTTTCTGACAGCAAATCCAGCAATCAGAGAAGTTTCCCCCTTTCGAAAGGGACTGGGAAATGCAAACAAGGACATTGTCCTTCCAGGAAAGGGAGGAAGAGAATAATGTAAGAAACCACAGTGGGAAGAGGGTATACAGGCCTGGTCCGGTCATCTTGGGAAAGCTGTCTGCCTCAGGTGTCAGCTGCTTCTCTTCTTAGTCAGTTTGATTTGGAGATCTCCAGTGTTTGTACAAGACCAGATGTTGGGTAGAGGCTTCTTGAGCTCTGAGATGAGTACCCAAGGCTCAAGTCCCTGAAGCTTGGCTGCCCTCTGCATAGTGAGAAGGGCCTATTACAGTCCCTTCTGAGGAAATTTCAAGGGCAGTGACATTGGAAATATCAGTTTGGAGTATTGTAGCTAAGCGTTTAAGGAAACTGGAAGAATTTAGGATCCAGTCCAGTTTACAGATATAACAAAACCTTAAGGACAATTAATAAGTAGAATTTAATATCTACAGAAGTGCAAACATAATTCCTTTCTCCACAATAACCGCCATTTTTTAAATAAAGATAATCATAGTAAAACCAACTTGTTTGTATTAAACTTGGCCTGATTATGTATATAAAATGCAGCAAAAATAGTGATTGACCATATAAGCTGTTTTTTAAGATTGCTATGCTGAAACCTTGTAAGTAAGGTACTAGGCCAGTTTTTCAAGTAGTTCCTTAAAGCTGTCTGGCCATATCTGAGTCTGTGTAAGTCTTTCTTGAGTATAACATTCTAGTCAAAGCCTTGGTAATGTAGCCAATGTTTCCAATTGTGTTTTGTTACAAGGAGAACAGACCTTCCCTGAGCCCATGCAGATACGTACATTGTCATGAAAAGAGTATTCTTGAAAAGAGTACTCAAGAGTTTCCGAATTCAGGAGGGATCAGGTAGAGAGAAAAAGTAAATGTTTCAACACTTATTGCATAGAAACCCTTTACCAAACATAGATGGCTTAAAGGAGAGGAGAACAGGGGTCCTTGAAATCTGGCACACAGAACGTTAATCTGTCTTTCACTTGAGTTCCAGAAAGTCACTCCCACTTCGGTGTTATGGTCTCTTAAAGTCATCAAAACCTGTATTCCAGAGGACTTGTCAACTTTTTTATGAATCTCTTTGAAAATGAAACATATTTGTAAAAGCAAAAGAGTTAAACAGTAACAATCTATAACTGACAAAAGACTTTTTTTAAAAAAAAGGCAATGGGTAAAATAGAATTCATAAAATTTGGGTGTTTTTGTGACATACATTTTAGATACTAACTAGAATTACAGGCAATAACATTATATTAGGACATATCAGATTTTTAGGAATTTTATATAATTTCTATAACATTTTTCAGTAACACCCATACAGTATAACCTAAAAAAGTTTATTATTGCTTATTTGACCATGCTTCTCATGTAATTAGTAAGCCTAATTAGTGTAATCTCTCTCATAAGGAGAGGGAATAAATATTTTGAGATGTCCCAGGTGCCCTCTGCAAGATGCCAGAATTACATCCTGGTTAGAAAAATGTCATTTAGAATTTCAGTATTTGGGGAAGCTTGTCAAAAATATCAAAAGTTTTGGATGCTTGACCAAAAAGGATCACAGATCATTATGAGATAATACTGAAGTAGCTATATGACTAAAGTAACAGTAACAAGTTTCAAAGACAAACACAAAATGTTACATGGTTGTAAGCAAAACTTAACTCTTTGAATGTTAAGAAGACTCAGTTCTCTTAAGTAATTAAAGACCTGATAGAAACAACACAGGAAAATATTTTGATAAACACAAAATCTGTTTTCTAGACATATTGCTTAAAGGTAAAGAAGCTTTCACCAGCAGACCAATAGCCCAAGAAACCTTGTCCTTTAAACAGAAAAGAAAGCCAATTTTTGATTATGCATCAGCTTATTTTGATATTAAAATTGATTCATTCCAATCTTAGCCAGCCCTGACTGCTCAAATTTCTTCTCCTTCAACAGAATGCATTCCATTCCTCATACCTTCTTTTAATGAAACACACAGCCTACTTTCCTTGCATACAGAGATGTTTCCCTTTTATGTCTAGTAGCTTTAGTTACATATACTAGAATTTTTAACCTTTAGAATCCCCAATTCTTCGTAAAAACTAAGTAAGCAGTTGTGAACTATATTAGCATTTGCAGCTTGGTGAACTTCAAATACCTTTTATAGGGCCAGCCCCATGGCGTAATGGTTGAATTCCGCACGTTCCACTTTGGTGGCCCGGGTTCACATGTTCAGATCCTGGGCGCGAACCTAGTCTACTCGTCAGCCATACTGTGGCAGCAACCTGCATATAAAGTGGAGGAAGATTGACACAGATAGGTCTGTCTTCCTCAGCAAAAAAGAAAGAAAGAAAAAGAAAAATACCTGTTATAAATTTCTAGAAATATGTGCTGTTTTTTTTAGAGAAGATTTCTCAGTGTGGCATAAAACATGTTCAGTAATAGATTCAGATATGCTTAGTTTCTCTACAATAGGAAGCCAAAAGTTAGAGAAACTTATATTCAGTAATTAATGTTTTAGTATTTTATCTTGTTTGGAACATGATTTGGGTATTCAGTTATTTAGTTTAACTTTGTATAAACTTTGATCTTATTTATTTTAATTACTTGCTTTTAATAATCATGCTTGGATTAGAAGTTAAATAGCCAACCATCCTCATAAGTTACTTTCTTGCTGATAAATTTTGTAAGAGACAGCGTGAGCCCTAGTAGATTGACTAGTAAATCCAGGCAGAGAAAAAAGCTGCACATTTGCTTTATACCCAGTACTAACAACTCTGAAGACATACCTGTTTTTATTTACACCAACAACCTTAAGTTAGTTTCTCTTCACTGAAGATTAGTCATAGATCAGTGAATCTAGAAAGCATTTAAGTTAGTTTCTGTTATATTTTTGAGATTTAGGAATGCTTAATTTATATGCATTTAATTTCAAGCCAATTTAGTAGATCTTTTTACAAATCAATTCTGGCAATACTATCTGGAGGTAGAAAAATATCTCATCTCTATAATGAACATACGTAGACACAGACAGACATGAGCAGAAATCTCATAGCTTTCATTTTAAAACATTTAGCCCTGTCTCAAGTACAAAACCCAAGAATAGTTGAATGCAAACTATATTTCTGACAGATGGACTGAGGTGAGGTTACTTGTTCAGATGGCCAAAGTCTTTTACTAAACATTTCTTTTTGCATCTTGTAACGACCCTTTTAGAACTGTTTGTGGGGTCATTTTGTCTAATATCACAAGTCTAGAATGATTGTTATTTGAATTTTTCCTTCTAGTTGTTTGCTCCAGTTAACTTAAAAATAGTAGTCAGGGCTTCAGCCTTTGAATCCTCAGAGGGTCTCATTTTAAAGGGGCAGCTTTTCCCAGAGGGGAAGAGAGGAAGGTAGCGTCTGGGGCAGAGCCTGGGCACAGGGTGGCTGCTGGGGTGGGTCTGAGACAAAGGACTCTGGAAGACAGACGGGACAGCACCTGAGACAGAGAAGGGGAGGAGAACACAAGGCCTCAGAAGCCACTTTGTTTCTCCTCCGTTTTTCAGTTGTTTTGGCTAATTTAGACAAGGTTTCTTGTAGTGAGTTGATTTTAGAGCTTCGTGCGTATCCAGAAGCCCCAGGCACCAAAGAAAATAGACACACCATTCATTTTGCTTGACTTTAGAGCCACAGTCTTTCAATTGGGTTTTAAGAAAAGTGAGTTTGGGGAGTTGACAGTTCCCCAGAGTGGCCATCGTAACTCCGGACTGCTTTTGGTCTGTGTGGGCCACTTAGTTAAAAATGCACAGGTAACGGGCCCCAAAGTTCTTAAACATAAACCTGGCCAGGGTCCCTGAAGGAGGGTTTCCATCAGAACGTTTAGATGAGTAGGATCCCATTTCTGAAATTTCCTCTGAAAACCCAAGAAAGTTGCTGGATTCCTAGCCCTGATCCCTGAGGGAATCTGAAAACAAAAGAAAAACCGGATTCTCTGCAGCCCCAGCCCGAAAAGGAACCATGCACAAACAGAACAACCAAGTACTCGCCAAGGACAACGCCTTGAAGCGAGAGGACAAAGTCCCTCCCTCTGGAGGACACAGCCTCCCCCGATCCCGAATAAAGTCAGATCTCAGAATGCAAGGGAGCAAAGCTCCAAGTCCCAGAGGAGACCCAGCAAACTGGAAGCAGGCGGCAGCCTGCAGACACGACCAGTGCAGTGGCTCCTTGCAGGCACCTCGCTTGATTCTGGGGGTCGCTGTCTCTGTGTCGCCTCCTGGACCCCACTTTTCTGGCACCATATACGTCAACTTAAAAAGCAAATTCCTCTGTTATTTTATCCTCAAAACAAGTCTATCCAAAAACAGCCCAAATAATTGCAACTCAGGATGTGAGTGCCGTGCACACCACAGGCACGTCCAGAGCACACAGGAGGAGCTGCTCTTACAGAGAAAAGGGGGAGAGGCAGAGCTGTCCTCAAGGAAAGTCCATCAGGGAGAGGAGCAGCTCAGGGCGGCAGCAGCTCCTCATTGACTGGGCCGCGGCGCTTCTCGTTGGCCGGGCTGTTGCAGGTGGGGTGGAGGTCTCCCCTCGCCAGTAAAGTAGTTGCGCTTCTTGTTGCTGTCAACGTGGATGTGATGGGGCTGAGAGCTCCCCTACAGGCCTTCCCATCTCCAGTTTCGTTAGGGTTTCTTTTACTAATTTCCACTAGTGAGAACAATTTTAACACTTGTTTGATCCATATCGGAGAAGATGAAACCTTAATGTGAAATAAAGTGTTAAATGCAACTTGTAGTCACTCTGAAACATAATCTTTGCTTCAGAAATAAAAATTAGCCTTAAGACCTTAGATTTGGTTCTTCAGGAGCAAGAAACATTGAAAGAGAAATCCTGGACTTTGGGATCCAGCGGGCACTGCACTGTTGTTTCATAAATGGAGTGAGAATAGGGGTTTTGTGTTCAGTAACGCTAAGGAGTTCAGCCTCATTCTTGGTGATGTCGAGGCCAGAGAGAAACTGCTCTGGTGTCCGGCACTGACAGCGTGGGCGTCAGGTGACCTGGGAGGTGGGAGGGTGTGGTCAGTGCTTTCTGTGGAGCCCGAGCTGACCCTCTACCCCCCGCTTCTCTTTGGGGGCTCCTGGGTCTTGGGGCACCATGGCCATCTGCATTTCCCCTGCGTGGCATGGCAGGTGAGGGCTGCAGGGGCTTAGAATTTGGAAGCTGAGAAGAGTTGGGAGGGGAACGTGCCTGGGAGGGGCAGTAGATGCCGTGTCCCATTGTCTGCAGCTCTGCCTGGAGCTGACCTGGGCTGTCATCCCCAAGGCCGCAGGAGATAGCTCCCCATGGAGTCACAGCGGGCAGCCAAGACTAGAGAGGCGTCTGCATCTCCTTGAAATTCAGTAAAACACGACAATTTCGTGCTGCTCGAGATGGGCGCACCTGGGCCCTGAGCCTCCTGGCGGCCTCAAAGAGGATGGTTGGCCGGCTCACAGTGCAGGGGTAGCACGTGGTCTCAGAGCAGCTTCCTCAGTGTACCCGGTCACGCCAGGTTTACACAAGGGACGTCCTGTACTGACTGCAGGCCAGCAGCCTCATCATAGGAGGACCCAGCTCTGTCCTTCACGAGTCTGTGCCCTCAAGGAGGTGGAGACCCCGAGGTGTCAGGAGATGCTGTGGGTGTGCAACAGGCACATCTGTGATTTGTCTCTGTTGGTCAGCCTCACGGGCCCCTTGTAAAACGCACCCGTGCCCAGAGAGTCCTGGAGAGTCTCCCAAGCAGTCTCACCTAAGGGGCCGGGGGACACACGGACCCCTGGACAGCCGATTTAAACAGGTCAGGCTTCCCCTGCATCACTCTGTTCCTGAAAGCGCTCACTCGTCCTGAGCCGTGCTCTGTGAGGTCTTAAAAGTGAAGTCTGAATTCTTCCTTCCACTTCCTCGAGTCCTGCAAGGCGTCTGCACTCACACCACGAGCTTTAGACAGGCAGGAAGGAATTAATACAAATCATGATAAAACAGAGGAAATGTGAACAGATCAAGTGCTCACCCCACATGCAGCTTTCACTGCACCTTGATCTAAGGGCAGTGACTGCGTCCTGCCGGCCCTCGTCTTCACTGAGAATAGAAGGAAAGAAAGAGCTTTAAGCGCATAGGTAAATACTGAAATAAGTTGTAGGAGAGAATCCAGAAGGCCTCTTGAAAGCTGGCATGGGTCATAAAGGACAGCTCTCCGTCCCCGCTGGAGTGTCAGTGTGTTTTGTTTTCTAAAGAGATTCTTGTTCTTTGGAGATAATTCAGAATAGATTGCTTTTTCAGCTTCATTCTGATTTCTGTGGAAATTTGTATACGTTGGAGACTTAACTTAGATGGCCTCCTTGTTGTGTGTTCTCTCTTGATTTATTGCAAATTATCTTTCAGTTGAATGGCAAAACTTTTTTGCATGATTTCCTTCTGTGGACTGTCTGCTGAAAACGTTTATTTTAAAAATGGTGAAGTTCTAGGAATCCTAAAACCCACCTCAGGTCACCCGGCATGGTTTTGTACGGTTATGACGCAGTGTTACTTGTTTCAGTAAATGGGGGTTCTAGGAAATGTGATTGAAAAACTTGACCTTGATCACCTGTGCCCTGTCCTGAGGCCCCTGTGCTCACCCGTGCCCTGTACTGAGATCCCCAAGCCCACTGTGCTCTGTCCTGGGGCCCGTGTGCTCACCTGCACCCTGTACTGAGGTCCCCAAGCCCACCATGCCCTGTCCTGAGGCCCGTGTGCTCACCTGTGCCCTGTACTGAGGTCCCCAAGCCCACCATGCCCTGTCCTGAGGCTCGTGTGCTCACCTGTGCCCTGTACTGAGGTCCCCAAGCCCACCATGCCCTATCCTGAGGCCCCTGTGCTCAACCTGTGCCCTGTACTGAGGTCCCCAAGCCCACCGTGCCCTGTCCTGAGGCCCGTGTGCTTACCTGTGCCCTGTACTGAGGTCCCCAAGCCCACCATGCCCTGTCCTGAGGCTCGTGTGCTCACCTGTGCCCTGTACTGAGGTCCCCAAGCCCACCATGCCCTATCCTGAGGCCCCTGTGCTCAACCTGTGCCCTGTACTGAGGTCCCCAAGCCCACCGTGCCCTGTCCTGAGGCCCGTGTGCTCACCTGTGCCCTGTACTGAGGTCCCCAAGCCCACCATGCCCTGTCCTGAGGCTCGTGTGCTCACCTGTGCCCTGTACTGAGGTCCCCAAGCCCACCATGCCCTATCCTGAGGCCCCTGTGCTCAACCTGTGCCCTGTACTGAGGTCCCCAAGCCCACCGTGCCCTGTCCTGAGGCCCGTGTGCTCACCTGTGCCCTGTACTGAGGTCCCCAAGCCCACCATGCTGTCCTGAGGCCCGTTTGCTCACCTGTGCCCTGTACTGAGGTCCCCAAGCCCACCATGCCCTATCCTGAGGCCCCTGTGCTCAACCTGTGCACTATCCTGAGGTCCCCAGCTCACCTGTACCATGTCCTGAGGTCCCCACGCTCACCTTTGCCATGTTCTGAAGGTCTCGTGCTCACATGGGGTCTGTGTGAGGTCCCCACGCTCACCTGTGCCATGTTCTGAGGTCTCGTGCTCACATGGGGTCTGTGTGAGGTCCCCACGCTCACCTGTGCCATGTTCTGCGGTCTCATGCTCACATGTGGTCTCTGTGAGGTCCCCACGCTCACCTTTGGGATAACCCTGAGTCTGTTGTAGTTGTATCTTAATCTACCAGCGGGGGCACCTCAGACAGGCTATGATCAGCGTTGACAGGTGACAGATTTACAGAGTGCTTGCCTGGGGTAAACTGAGACCACATCCCGTGCCTCCATGACCAAGATGTCCCGAAGCACGTGAATCCGCCTTCAGGCCCAGGCACCTCTCCCAGCCGCCCCTGGCAGCCCCTGTCCCCTTCATTTCCGTCCTTGCATCCTCACCCGAGTTCTCTTAATGCAGCTCTGCTCCTGTCACCAGAAGGCCCATTGCATCGTAACCGGCAGCCTGCCCCAAGCTATGTGTTTATTGAGACCACCATTGTCCTTGCAGCGCATCAGGCAGCGTGCTGGCCTGTAGATCAGCGTCCTTGCAGGCCAGGGTCTGAGACAGAATCTCCTCTTTACTTGTTTCAGAGTCACAGAAGTCTATGCACGTCTAGGGCAATCATCTCTGTTCTTAGTTGTGTTGTTGCCAAAGGGTTATACTTTGTGTATTGTGGTTCACACAGAGAAGGGATTTTTGCCAAGTAGAAGTTCAGTGATGTGGGCCTTGGCCATGGTTCAGAGGACACGGTGAGGGTGCCTGGCCCAGCCTCCGTGTTCCGGCCTTGTATGTTCGCACCACGGGCATCAATATCGTTTCAGCACAGTGGCAGCTTCTGTCCTGCGTGAGATTGTGAACTTTGTCTTATAGTGTGGATGTTTGTTTTTGTTGAATTTGTCAGTGTGTTTCGCATCAGTAAGCACTGTTTCTGAGCCGAGCAAGCTTGAGCCTTGTTTTCTGTGTGAGCACATCAGTACATGTCACTAGAGAGAGTGAGGCCTCAGTCCCAGATTGCTGCCTCCTGAGCTCAGGGGCGGCTTGGTACCACTAACCAACATCCTAAGTGGTCACGTGACCCCAGGTGGTCAGAGAGTGGATTTACTCTTGAGTAGAGTGGATCTACTCAAGTGGTTTTACTCTTGCTCCGAGACTTCTCGCAGTCCTGGGGGCCGCCAGGTGATGATGTCAGCTGAGGCTGCCACCTAGCACGCTCTCCCTTTGGCTTTGCAGCCACACTGGGTGTGGGGCTGGTACATCGGGAGATCTTCACTGAGTTGCTTTTCCCACCCCTGACACGGGTCTGCTCTGTGCTGGCGGCAGATCCTGTTTTGTAGTTATTGTAGTCCGAGTGAGATAGGCACATTTTCCATTGGCGTCACGATGTTGAGAGGAAGCAAGTTTATTCCAGAAGTACCAAGGGCCCAGGTCCGGGAGTGGTGGGAGCCAGCGCAGGCCTTCTAGTTTGTGTTCACAAGTCAGGTTGTTATAATGCATTCATGCTTCTTTGCCCAAATTAGGGTTCTTCTTAGGATTAACGTAGTCTTCCCCTCTAGGTGTGATTTTTTAGGCTGTCATTTCCTGAGGCTGTCTGTCCTGTTGTAGTGTTCCGGTCGCTGGTGACCAAGTATATCAGCGTGCTTGTGTTGTAAGGCAGATATGCAGGAACAGTGCAGGCAGGCGTGCCCGCAGCATTTGCTCAGCGCAATGTTGCCCAGAGGCTGATGAGCAGGTTTTGTGGTGGGACATGGGGTCGTGTGGGAGGGCAGCTGGCGGGGCATGTGCACCCAGGCTGCGCGGAGTGGCCTCCTTGACCGCTAGCAGCCAGGGGAACAAAACAGCAGAAGGGTCTGCCCCGGAAATGAACTCCTGCGGTGGGAGGGGTGAGGGAGATGACAGTTAACGTAACAAACAAGCAGCGCACGTGGTGGGAGGTGGCACATGAGGGGAGTGGGGGGGAAGATGGAGCAGGAGGGCCTGGGGTGGGCGCTGTGGCCCCGCCACGGCAAGCACAGCGGTTAGATTGTTGTCTTTGGCACTTACTGAACAGCACCCGGCATTTTTGCAGCTCCGCGTACAGGACGGGTGTCCAGCCCCCAAGCACACTGAGCCTGAGGACGACATCCACGGCCTTTGGGAGGCTCCTTCCTCCGCCCGGCCACCCTTCTCTGCGTCCAGCATCGTGATCTGTTTGCCGGACGCACTTGCAAATGCTTGTCTGTCTGACTTCGCCCTCTCCTCTCCTCCTCCTGCTTTGTTTTCCTTCTCAGTCTGTCTTTAATGGGCTGTTCCTTAGAAATTGATGCCATTCTTACTCCTTCTGATTATTTTCTTTGTTGATCTGTCTTTAACTGGCCACAAACTAGAACTTGATTGTTGATGTTTGCCCCTTTTTTGAGGTTAAGAAGTTTTTGTGGTGGGATGTGTGGATTTCGTCTCCAAAATAGAAGAAAAGTTCTGCCCTTCAGGTAGAAATATGCAGCAATCTATTCTAAAAGTTAAAAGTTTAATATATTAAAACATAAAATTTGCATTTAGGGTCAGAAAACTACGTGAAGTATTAGCCCTAAATAATCAAAGATCCAGTTGATGAGGCTCCTGAGAAGCGCGTCGTGATAAGCGGATGAGAGCGTCTGGTTGTTGGGAGGAAGAGGGAAGCAGCGCTGGTTTCTGGGCTGGCCAAGGGGGTTGAGCCCACGACAGCGGCCAACATCTCAGACGGAGTGGGAAGGATGGGCAGGACTGAGGAGTCAGCACGGGGTGGTGGAGGGGAGGTGCAGCCGGAAACACCAGCCTGGAGGTGGTTCCCTGGCCTTCTTCCTCTGTCCCTGGCTCTGACCCCCATTTTTTGTTTGGGGGCAGGTTTGTCTCCTTTTCCCCCGGCTCTGCTCTGAGCCAGCCCATCATGCAGCTGTACCACCAAAGAGTATGGGGCCCCTTGTCATTTATTTCTCTTCCCTCTTTGCCCCATGGGCAGCCCTGGCCACACAGAATTGTGCAGCAGCTCAGGGGCTCAGTCTGAGAGAAGGGCACCCCTAATTCTGCATACGAGCCGACCCAAGCCCCAGGCTCACCCGTGAGAGCACAGACATGGAACACACCCAAAGAACGCGTCAGAGGCCGTCAGACTGACCTGTGATGGAAATCCAAGGGCGTGGGATAGACAGCGTGGCAAATGTCTGTAACTCACGTCAGAATCGACGCAAGGCAAGACAGAACTGCCCCTCTTAACCTAACCAGCTGGGTCACCTGCTAAAACACAAACCCCTGTTCTGCAGAGGTTCTAACAGGATGTAATATTCGAAATGTCCAGGGCACAATCTGGAAGTTACTCAACATACAAAAAGCAGGAAACTGGCAGATAAACAAGAGATGACAGCAGATGCCCCCAGGGACAGCCCAGACACTGGGATTCCCAGGCCAGCTTGAGGACTGTGCTCCCTGGGGAGAGGTAAACAGCCTTGGAGTGAATGGAAACTATGAAGAAGAACCAAGTGGAAATTTTAGAACTGCAAAATACACTCAGTTAAGCAAATTCACTGAAATTTGCCAGAAGGACCCCCAGTAGAATGGTGGTGACGAGGAAAGACTCAGTGAAGACAGAGTTACAGAAATTACCCTGAAGAACAGCAGGAAAACAGTGGGGGAAATGATCAGAGCCTCAAGGACGTCGGGGTCGATATTAGAAGTTTACCGTTTGTGCCATGGAGTCCTGAAAGAGGGGAGAAAGGTTGGTGTGGAAAAATACTTGGAGAAATAATAGCTAAAAACCTCCAAAATTTGACGAAAGGAACATATTTACCACTTTCTGATGCTACAAACTAGTTTGGTCTTTGTAGAATTTCATCAGAACAGAGTCACGTACGTGCTCTGCATCTCACGCCTGGTCGCCTCTTCCCCTGGGGTCAGAGCAGGCTGTGTGGACGAGACCACAATTGAGGAGGCCCTGAGGAGTGGTGGAGCTCCTTTTTCACGTGTTTGGTGAGGGAGTATGCCAACTAAGGCAGAGGAATGCAAAGACTAAGGTTGTCTTTGGGGGGTTTATGTGGGTAAGCAGCCTTCCTACAATTACATCTCACAAAAAGTCAATGTTAGAGAATTCTGTGTCTTAACACAGTGTTGTGTTGTGTTTTAGGAGGCAGGTGGCTCTGCAGTTGCTGTCGTGAACTTCCAGATATCTTGAGAGAATTAGCACGTATTGGCCTTTAGAAAAAGACGTTGAGATTGAAGATTATATGTGAAAATCACATCGTAAGATTAGGGGAGTGAAACAGGGAGACATATCGTAGTTTGCTTCTCAGCAGTCAGTGGGAGAGCGGGGGCTGCAGCGCGCATGGCCAAGGGCGAGTGAATCGTCAAGAGCAGGCAGCTTTCCTGGGACCAGGTGCCAAGACTGCCTCCTCATGGAAGGCTCAGAGCCCTGGGGACCAGGAGAGCAGTTCCTCCACTGCCACCTTCCAGGCCCAGTGCGGCATGAAGAGCAGACCTCGCTTGGTGTTGAAAGCCTTAGTGAGCTTGGGCAGACCATGCCTTGGTTAACTTCAGAGGAGAAATTTCCCTTTACTGTGTCTTGGTTCTATCACGAGAGAATGTGGAACACTGAAGAGAATGGCTGGGATGTTTGTTCCTCTGGCCAAGGAAAGAAGTACATTTACACTGGTTCCAAATACCTTTTAGGTGGCATCATTCCAGGCTTAATAGAAATTTATTCCCTGCGGCTGGAGATTAGAAGTCTTGTCATTGGTCACTTGAATGGTGGCCTTTTTAAAGGAGGTGCTGTGTTGAGTTATTTAGAATAATTTGTTCACAGGCGTTTCTGCACATCTGTCCCTCACCACCTGACTCTTGATCTTCTGGAGTCGCCAGGATTCAGTTTCTCCATCTCTGATCTCAGCCAGCTTTTATAGTACGTTCATTTCTGTAGGGACCGGGTGGGCCAGATGCCCTCTCTTCACACCTTCTTATAAAACAGCAGAATGGTGGGAAAAGGAAAGAGCTGGCAGCAGGACTGGAGTGAGGCCTGAGGCCCATGTGCTGTCTCCCCACACCTGACAGGGCAGCCGGGTGAGGTGGCTGCTGCCCCTCCTTGCCGCTTGTCCCTTCTCTGCCTCGTGCCGATTCCATTTCTTCTCTCCTGGTTCTCCCTCCGCCGCCGACATCACTCCATGGTCAGAGGCTGTGACGAGTTTTATTAATTCTTCCTAACCCTGCATCTTCCAGGTAGCTTGATGGGGGCGTTTCCAGTAGGGTTTGATGCTACCCACGTTTGCCCTCAATTTGAGAGATTTCAGTACTTAATTCAGTATAAAATGGATTTTGTTTTTCTCTTCACGTGATTTTACAATATTTATCTTAGCACCTTTAAATAATATTCATAAAGTGAATAGTTCATTCCGGATTACTCTTTTTCGAGAAGTGCAAAGTTACCTTTTTATAAAAGGCAGCCCTGGAAAGGTGTCTGTCATTCTCAAGCAGATGCTTTTCTACGAGTGATGCAGAATGAGGGAGAGCTAACGTAAGCATAATTTAGGGAAGGTCAGATTTTATTTGACTGTACGAAACATTTCTCTACATCTGAACACCAGCAGAATGAGCATGCACACTGGTTAGCTGCCCGCCAGACTCTCAGTGCTAACATGTGGGTTGAGCCCTTGCAGCCTGGTGTACGTGTGCCTCTCCATTAGCCCGTGGAGGTCACCCCGCCATCTCTGAGGTGCTGTGATTGTGTGCTTTGGCAATCAAATTTAAAATAACTGATTTTTATATTCCTACTTTGCTCTCAACAAGGTGTGATGGAGAGTTGAGGGCCTTAAATATTTTCAGGGCAAAATTTAATGGAATGTCCTAATAGCAGTTTGCTTATCAAAATAGAGTGAGTACAGCCCATTAATAGACCAGCGAAGGGGCCGGCCTGGTGGCACAGCGGTTAAGTTTGCACGTTCCTCTTCAGCTGCCCGGGGTTCACCAGTTCAGATCCCAGGTGCAGACCTACCCACCACTTGGCAAGCCACGCTGTGTCAGGCGTCCCACATGTAAAGTAGAGGAAGATGGACAGGATGCTAGCTCAGGGCCAGTCCTCCTCAGCAGAAAGGGGAGGATTGGCAGCAGATATTAGCTCAGGGCTAATCTTCCTCAAAAACAAAAAAATAAACCATCAAAGTGTAAATGCAGTAACTTCTTAGAATTAACTAGATGCTTTTTTTGAATGCTTTCAGTTTAGGAGCAAACCTGATAAGACGTTTTACGTTTAAAAGTCTTGTGATGACCTAATGATGCGGCTACCACTTTATTTAATTAATTGTCAATTAAAATGTTTCTGTATTTTAATTTGTAAGGTCAGTGTGCGTTTGTTGTTTCTTAAACTACATGTTGATGTATTAGAAATTGGAGGCTGAATGATTTAAAGGAATTGACACTGACATGAGCTCTTTGGGTGTGACTGATGGTTTCTCGTCAAAGCTGCACTGTATTGGGTGCTCTCTTTAATTTAATCAGAGATTTTTTTAAAAACCAGCCAGTCTGGTTTCAGTGCCTTATTCATGGTGTCCCGTGTACTCGCAGTCTGTTGTGGTCCATTCACTCGCAGAGAAGTTTATCAGTCCTCTCATAGGCCCAGCAGGGGGTGGACTGTGGAGGGTGCCGACTGTGGGGACGGGTCCAAGAGCCCCACAAGCAGCTGCGTGGGGCACACATGCACCGGGAGGAACAGCTGTGCAGGACCCACGTGCACCTGGGAGGAACAGCTGTGCAAGACTCACGTGTACCTGGGAGGAACAGCTGTGCAGGACCCATGTGTACCTGGGAGGAACAGCTGTGCAAGACCCACATGCACCTGGGAGGAACAGCTGTGCAGGACCCACGTGCACCTGGGAGGAACAGCTGTGCAGGACCCACGTGCACCTGGGAGGAACAGCTGTGCAGGACCCACGTGCACCTGGGAGGAGCAGCTGTGCAGGACCCATGTACACCTGGGAGGAGAGGCTCTGCAGGGCACACTTGCAGCTGGGAGGGAACAGTTGTGCAGGGTCATGTGCACCAGGAGGGGCGTGGGGAATTTAGGAGCTGAGAGGCCGGCAGGGGATGGAGGGTGTGCATGTGACCCTTTGTGAGTAGGAGCTGCAGTGGGTCCAGCCTTTGGGGAGGTTCCTGGGATACCAGCGAGCGGGCAGCGTTCTGACCCATTGGGAGCCTCCCCACTCAGAGCCCCTTGGAAATGGGTGATTCCATTGGAAGAAGGCACAGTTCTCGTGAGTTAAATACAGCATCTGACAGCCTTCACTTCCTTTATGTGTTTTCTGGAGTTAGCTGAAAACCCGGTCTTTCTCAACTTCATGTATTTTTTAAATTTCACGTTTAAACAGCCATTACATTCCTGTGGTTCAGAATTCAAAAGCCTGAAATGTGAACCTCTGTCCTCTGGTTCCTTCGTTCTCCTCGCTCCTGCTGCCTGTTCGTTGCTTCTCTCTGTCCCTGTCCTTGCTCGTTGACCTCAGCATGTGGCCAAGGGCCTGCGCCTTCTGTCCCATGACTTTGTTCTATTGCCCTTACTTGGCATGTCCCTAAATGTTTCAGCCTAGGGTCTGTCAGAGAAAACAAGCCCCATCTAGTGCGTCTCCCAGGACGTGGCTGGCACCCTCCCAGACTGCAGGGCTCCTCCTGGAGAGCAGTCATCATGGCGTCTCTTTGACCTTGAGCATTTTGAGAGAACGCCTTCATTATTCACCGTAAAATCTGTTAGTGTGCTAGAGATAAAATGCCTGTTAGGGTCATGCAGCAGGAAGTGACTGTCAGGCTCTCTGCGTGGCCTGCACTGGGGTCACACTCGGGGTTGCAGGCCCCCAGCAAGATGCCACAGAGGAGGGGCAGCCTGGGCCTTTCCTCTCTCCATTGTCCATGCCCTGTGCCTCACTTGCGTCCCTCGGTGCTGTTTGTAAGGCTCGGTCTAACCGCAGACCTCAGTGCCGGGGCCTGAAGCAGGAGCAGACGCGTAGCCTGAGCAGAGGTTGTGCTGGAGGCGTGTCTTCATCAGCGATGAGAAGCAGAGTCTGTGCAATCCGCCGTGGTGTTGCCATTCCCTTGGGGGAGGGGAGGCGATTCCTTAGAATCATGTTACGTGGATTCTTTAGGAAGTTGATCTGTAAGCATGCTGACTCTTGGCCCTTTGTCAGGTGGATGACATCCTAGGAGAAGGCAGCGATGACAGCGACAGTGAAAAGAAGAAGCCGGAAGAGCAGGAGGAGGAGGAACAGGAGGGGGCACCTCAGCCCAGGGAACCCAAGGCCCCGGGGGCCCACAGGGGGCACACGCTCGAGCCGACATCATCCAGCGAGAGGAGTGCAGCGGATGGCCGGGGGCCCAGGTGAGGGCGGGCCCAAGTGAAGGTGGACTCAGGTGAGGGCGGGCCCAGGTGATGGTGGACAGGCAAGTATGCAAGTGAGGGCGGGCCCAGGTGAGGGTGGACAGGCAAGTGCACAGGTGAGGGTGGGCCCAGGTGAAGGTGGACTCAGGTGAGGGCGGGCCCAGGTAAGGGTGGACAAGCAAGTGCACAGGTGAGGGTGGGCCCAGGTGAGGATGGACAGGCAAGTACGCAGGTTAGGGTGGGCCCAGGTGAGGGTGGACAGGCAAGTGCACAGGTGAGGGCAGGCCCAGGTGAGGGCGGGCCCAGGTGAAGGTGGACTCAGGTGAGGGCAGGCCCAGGTGAGGGTAGACCAGCAAGTGCACAGGTGTGTGCAGTCAGGTGCCCGGGTGAGGGCGGGCCCAGACTTGGGCGGGCAGTCTAGTGCACAGGTGAGCGGCCCCTGGTGAGGGCTCGCAGGTGTGAGGCTGCAGGCTGCATGCTGCCCCTGGGAGTGCCAGGCACCGTCTGTGTTTGTCAGCACACTTGCTGTTAGGTTGCATCTTCCCAGCCCCCTTCCACACGTCGTCGTAGACTGTAATGTTTGAGTGCATCGTTGTCATGGGCAGCAGTGGGTGGGAGGAGAAACCTGAGGACATCTGTGTGTGGTCCTGAGAGGGCAGAGGTCACTCTTGTCTGCTTCAGGAAACATTTAAATTATGTAACAGATTCTTCAAACTTGTAACATTTTCAGAATATTACGTTCATGCTGGCGTGGATTTTTATTAAACTTTTTATGATTTCCGTTATTAGGCAGATTTAATTTTTCCCCTTCACAAGGTGCTTTGTGTCTCTTACAAGTGTAACACACACAAGTGTAACACGTAGACAGTTGTGACCCACACTGCCTATCCAGCCACGCACGAGTCTCCCGGCCCTCATCCCAGGTCACGCTGGGAGGGCCCCTGGCTCCTATGTGTAACCAGCAACCCAGGCCCCCAGGCCCCAGCGGGAGCAGGAGCAGCATGCCGTGTGCCTCTGCGCCCCTCGCTGTCCACAGACAGCAGGCCTGGGTGACGCCATCTCCATGTCATGGTTGCCACCGGCTTTTCCACGTGTGTCAGTAGCCTCTGCTGGTGAGCATTTGGTTGCCTCCAGACCTTTGAGTGTCTGAGACCACGTAGCAGTGAGGACTGGATCCCGCGTCTTCTCACACCTGCAGGGACGCGGGCGGTGTGGGTGTCGGCAGCGCTGTTGCCCTCGTCCTTTCCTCCCTCGGTGCCGACGGCGTGATCTTGTTGTCATGGCTGTAACGTCTGTTCCTGGATCAAGTGGGCGCCACAGCGCTGCTCCCTTCGCAGGCCCTGTTGTCTTACTTGGCTCGATAATTACCCCGGCGCCTGTTTGCTCGTTCTCCTCTTTTCTGCCTCTGAGTCTCCCACCCCCAGTCCCTTGGTTCAGTCCTCCGGGAAGTGGCAGCCGCCTTCTCAGCCGTATGTGCCCTGAGCCTCCCTCAGAGGGTCCCCAGCACCCAGGAATCCCTTCGCTGCCTCTCTGGCTTACATCCCGTTTCCTGGCTCCAGGGTCTTTTTTTGTTGTTCTCTCACTTTGGTCGAGTACATCTTCCAGCAGCATCCTGGAAGCAAAAACACCTTGCCTTTCATTAAATGGCTTCGCCTTATCCACGTCTGGTTGATAGCAGGAGGCACAGTTCTCAGATGGGATCCCTTCCCTCAGAATTCCAGAGGCTCTGCTCCCCTGGCACACAGCTTCCCGTGATGGGACCCGCGCCGTGTCGAGTGCCTCTTGGGGACTGGGGAAGTCTACGTCTCGTCCTTGGTGTTGGGACATGTTTGGGTGCCAGGCTGTGGGGTTGTTCCCTGGCCATCCAGTTGTCTCTGTCTTGCCCTTCGCCAGGGCTGCCCCTAAACCCAGCCAAACCTCTGGTGTGAAGAAGCCTTGTCAGTGCGGGCTGGCGGGACCACCAGCAGTAGGAGCAGGAAGCACGAGCTGGGTCTCGAGGGTCTTCTCAGCCGCGTGGCCGTGGGCGAGTCACTGAAACTCCTGCGTCTGTTTCCTCATCTTGACACGAGTGTGACAGCGATGCCATCTCAGGGCGGTCGCGGGAGTCATGCCGTGAGTAGGTGCCAGCACGGATGGCACACGCAGCGGGTACTCACCCACTGCTGGGTCTGATTTTACCTGGGGGCTCTTTTCTTTACCTGCTGAGTCCATTCACCGCCTGTCTGGTCTGACTGCTAAGCCCTTCTGTAGGTGAATGAACAGCGTTTTTACAAAGGTATAGCTTACTCAGGCAGTTCAATTACAAAACAAGATCAGGCCAGAAATTTCAGCAACAAATGGAGATAGAACTTAGGCAGTCATTGTTCCATTTGTGGGAATTACACAGAGAACATGGATGGATAGCAGCTGTGTAGTTTCGCAAGAAGGCACACGCGGCCCCTCAGGACAGTCACTCTGTGCTCACCCGTTGTGAAGCGTGACTTTCCAGCGTTGTTGAAATGCTGGTAAACTGTTTTAGGAGAGAACTCTATATCAGTGTTGGGTGATGAGAAGCCTTACATGGTCACTCTGCTCAGCTGTGTTCATCTCTCTGCAGGCCCCATTGGGGTCTCTGATGGTGCTCTGAGGAAGGGACCCGAGGAGCGGCCCCTATGAGGAGGCTGACTCCCCACGTGCTCTGAACCCCTGGTAGCGTGCTGGCTGGCTGCCAGTAACAGGACGTCTTCTCACTGATTGGCAGCATGCTCTGGTTGTGAAGTTTTTAACCTGATATTTTTTTCTCTATCAAGTGAAAAGAAAGAAACTCAAAGCATTTTTCACTTAGACTCAGAAATGCCTGACCAGAGCCCGTAGGGCCTGTGTCCCCTGGTGGGACGGCGGTGTACACAGGACACTCAGTGGACTGAGACTGAGTGTGACGCAGAGCACGGGGTAACATCCTGCTTAGACTCAGAAATGCCTGGCCGTGGCCCGCAGGGCCTGTCTCCTGGTGGGATGGCGGTGTACACAGGACACCCAGTGGACTAAGACTGAGCTTGACTCAGAGCACGAGTTCACGTCCTGCTTTGTCTCTGGTTTTACTGAGTTATCTGCCCACAAATGAAACAAATCAGGACTCTGGAAAAGACCCTCAGTTGTGGACTGGTTTAGGTGCTGCCATTCTGACCGGGATAGGTGGAACAGCACCGTGTGCTTAGTCCTAAACTCTGGGCTGTCTGCATCTCTGTTTGCAGCCCTGCACAGTGAGCTTCCAGCTCAGAAGTGTAACCTGATGTCGTGGAGGGCGTTCTGAACAAAACAAAACAAAAGTATGTTCTTTTGGCACCAAGAAGCTTTCATGGGGTTGCCCTGGGCTCTTGAAATCCTCCAACTGTGACAGTAGGGGGTCAGGCGGAAGTTGAGGCATCAGCCCAAGTGCCCGTGGTGGGCATTGTAGAGAGCCTCTCCCTGCTGTCTCCTCGCCATCCCAGTGTGCCACTGTTTCACCTCGTGTCTGTGGATGTGACTTTGGTGATTTTAGAATTTGAGGTCAGACGAATGGAGCACCCCAGAGTCTGCTCAGACCCCATCTTTTACCTCCTGCAAAGCTTTCTCGGTTCGTCACCACACCAGCTTGAGTTGCAGTGCCCATTACGGACAGAGCCGTCAGCCCCGGTCCTCCCTGCTTTTCTTTGCATCTGCATCTGCGTGTGTGCGTGTCGCCAGCCTGGAAGCTGTCATGTTTCTGGGGGTGCCCTGGGGCTCGGCCCTCCATCTGGGGTCGGAAGCGTGGGAGGTGGCAAGTCAGAGGGTTGGTGGTCCTCTAGCTCTCCTTCCTTTCCTTAGCAGGAACTTGGCAAATTTGGGTTTTTGGTTATATTTTACTTTGGCTTATGGTACTAGAACTAGAAGTGTGGATTTTCTGAAACTTTTCACATAATAGTATTTTTATTTAAAATTAAGTGAACATGTTTTGGGTTTTTTGGGTTTGGTTTTGTTTTTCGCATGTGAACATTTTGGTTTCATAGTGAGCTTTCCGTGTGCAGTGACACGTTCCGTACTGAAGTGTGAGTTTGGCTTTTCGTGTACATGTCTGGCGGGCAGCACATTCTGCTGATTCTGTTGGGCTGAGCTGTTCTGCAGAATCTTAATATCACTTGAACTTGAAAATGGTTCTTAATGGAAGGAGGAAAGTGACATTTCTTACTTGTCCACCAAGAACTGATTCCTCCTCCTTTCAGATCAACAGCCATCAAATGCCCAGGTTACACACAGCGGCTCACGGGACACCTCTGTTCCTTGTGGTAAATCCCAAAGATGAAAGTCAAATGTATATTTGAGAAGCATTTGCCCAAAGAAGGTATCTCCAAAACGTTTAAAACGCCACAAGAATGCATCCTTGTCCCGCTACCGGCAGGTCGTGAGACAGCAGCATGGAGGCAGCACCCCGAGGTCTCGTGTCGGGTCCCTCCCCAGTGAGCGCTTGCTCTGGGCCTGGACGTGGGCGGTCGGCCTGGCTCCCAGAAGGACCTTGTAGTGTGACATAAGACTCTTCCTTCAAGTTGTTTCTAGAGTTAGTGGACAAGTGAAAACAACAGTATTTCATTAACTGCCCAAAACAGGGTACAACGTAGCTGGTAGCTTACGTTGGAGAAGGTCAGAAAGGGAGGGAGGAGCGGTTTGCCACTCATGGTCAGGGACAGCAGCCCATCTCTTCTCCACCAAAGACCCTGCTCTCTAAGTACTGGAGAGCTGTGGTCTGGCCGTGTGACCCGTCCCGTCTGGTGCCGTGGGAGACGAGTAAGGACAATCACTCCATTTTTAAGGATCTGCCCCCATCCCTCCAGCCCTCTCCTCTTCTCATGCAGGAGCGCGGTCAGTGTGTGCTGCAGACGCGTGGATGGCCAGGAGGGCTCTCCCGCAGCCTTTGCTCCTCTTTTCCTTCCAGGAAGGTTACGTCAGTTCCCACTCTTGTAGACGGACAAACAGCACTGACGCGCTCGGAGGCTCCTGTGTGTGAAAGTGGTTTTCATGTTGCATGGTCAACCTGGGCAAGATTTTCCTTAATATGTTGGGAAATCTGTCATTTCTAGAAACGGAGGCAACATTAAGCTTTGTAACGTTTATTGCCAGAAAGCAAAGACGCTTACGTGGCCAGCGTGGACGGTTGCGGCGCTCGTTTGTTCTTGCAGCTCTCTGCCTTCACCCCAGCAGACACTTAACTCTTAAAACTGGGCAGGAGAGGATTACACATCTTCCGTCTTCCCTGACAGGTGACTCTGGGACTACAGGTACTAACTCAGGGGCGTCAATTCCCCCTTGTGTTCCCCAGGATAGGTGAGAGGTGCTCTTTGTGTCCTGTACGCCTGGTCGGTGCCTTGCTTCTGAGCATCACTGGAGGAGCTGCCCCGCTCCTTCTGCTGGGCACATGGCATCTCATCTTATTTGTACATCACAGTTGGTTTAGCCGTCTTTTGACTTGTGTTCGATCTCTTGCTGTTAGAAATGGTGCTGTGGCGAACACGCGCATGTGTTGATCATTTGCACATGCATGAGTTTATCACTCATAAATGTCTAAAAGCAGAATTGCCAGGTCAGAGGTATGTGCTTTTCGAAGCTGACAGTTGCTGGCGAGTTGCCCTGCATAGAGGGTTGTACCAACGTCCACTCCCATCAGAATGGGTGAGAATGCTCATTTCTTCACACCTTCCACAGCACAGTGTTGATGGCCACATGATGAATAGAAAGTGGTACCACTCTAGTTTTAGCGTGTGTCTCTCTTTATGGGCTGTGCCTGAGCCCAAGGCTGGACCTTCAGAAGCCTCACGCTGTGGGGCAGCCACTTCACCAAAACGGTCCTGCCAGTTGCTAGACACGACAGCAGTAACATGCCCCAGAGGGTAGCCCGGAACCCAGAGTTGCTATAGCATAGTAACTAAAATGTCCTGTTTCCAGCAAAAAAATCATGAGACACACAAAGAGACAGAAGAGTCTGACCCACACATGGGAAAAAAGCAGGCAAGAGAAGCCGCCTGTGAGGGCAGCCAGGTGTCAGTTAACAGACCGACTTCAGAGTGGCCGTGACAGGTGTGCTTCCGGTGCTGAAGGCTACCTGCTGTAAGAATAGAGGAGTGTGTGGACAGGGTCTTGTCCAGTGTAAGTTCTAGACCTGAGAAGTGTAATGACCAAGTGAAAATTCACCAGAGGGCCCGAATGCAGGTTTGAACTAGCAGAAGAAAGGCTCGCACACCCTTGGCACTTGCGGACATGATGTCATCAGAAGAGTGGAGAGGAAAAGGAGCGGAGTCTTAGAGACATGCGCATTGAATGCACCGGCACACAATGGTGAGCGTGCCAGAGCCAGGAAAGAGGAGAAGGAGCAAAAAAATATTTGAAGAAATAATGGCTGAAACTTCCCAAATTCAATGGAAAACATTAATCTAACACATCCCCAGCGCCAGCCCGTTGGCATAGTGGTTAAGTTCACATGTTCCACTTTGCTGGCCAGGTTGGTGGGTTCAGATCCTGAGTGTGGACCTACATACCGCTCATCAAGCCAGGCTGTGACAGCATCCCACATACAAAATAGAGGAAGGGGGGCAGAGATGTTTGCACAGTGACAGTCTTCCTCACACAGAAAAAGAACATTAATCTAACACATCCCGAAGCACAGCGAACTCCGAGTGGGGTGGGCATAGAGATCCACACCCAGACATATCAGAGTAAAGGTGCTGGAAGCAAAGACAAGGAGAAAACCTTGAAATCAGCACGAGGAAAATGGTGCGTTACCCAGAGAGCCCCGTGGGACTAGCAGCTGGCCTCTCTCAGAAACAGCACAGGCCAGAGGCAGTGGGATGGCCCACACGAGATGTCCAAGAGAAAAGCTGTCAGCCAGGAACCCTACATCCTGCAGAACTGTCTGTCAAAATGAAGGCGCGAGAAAGACATTCCCAGGTGAAAACTGAGAATTTGTTGTAGCCAACTCGCTTTACAAGGAAATCCTGAGGGAAGCTCTCCAGTCTGAAAGCAAGGGAAAACAGACAGAAATTAGATTGCACGTGGATGATGAGGAGCGGCAGTGTAGGTGACTGTCCAAACGGTGTAAATTCATAGCTTGCTTTCTTCACTTAACTGATTTTAAAACCGCTGTATAAAATCACACCTATATAATTGTATTGTTGAGTCTCTAACTTGCAGAAACGTAGTGTGTTTGCCTGTGACTGCACAGAGGAGGCAGGAGGAATGAGATGTTTCGGACAAAGTGGTAAATGAGAAGGTTAATATAACAATGCTATGAGTACACACTTGTCTTCTCTCTTCCCTTGGCTTCTTTTTAAAAGACATGAAATTATATAAAGTAGCATTTACAACGTGGGTTTATAACGTGTGGATAGAACACATGTAACAATAACAGCACAAAAGGGGAGCGGGACCAGAGCTGCGTGGGCACGACGTCGCTCTCTTCAGCTGCACTGGGCTTGTGTAAACCTGGCGTCTGTCCTGACGATGCAAGATCTGCACGGTGGGCCCGAGAACAACTGCCATGGAGAGAACTCAGGAAAAATCGTTCACAGATCTACACTGTCACATCAGCATGTGTTCACCTAATGCAAGAGGAAGCGATGCAGGAGGGACAGAGGAACAGAACTGCGGGAGGCGGAAGCTGAGGTGAGATGGCGTACGTGAATTCCAGTGTGTCAGCGACGTAAGGGGACCGATTAGATAACCAAAAGACGGACGTCGGACTGGAGAAACAGTGCAGCTGTGTGCCTTGTACAAGAGACAGTGAAAATTCAAAGACAGAAGCAGAGTAAAATGGTGAAATGATATCACGCAGACAGCAGCCACAGGACAGCCAGGACGGTTACATGAATGTCAAAGAGAATGAGAGTGTGATTTGAGGAGTGGAGGACACAGCAGTCGCATGTGTTGTGCTCCCTGCATGAGAGAGCACAGCATACACAACCCCAAAGCCGACACCTGGAGGGACGAGTGGGCAGCCTGACAGCCACAGGTGGAGACTTGGGTTCCCTGCCATCAGCCGTGGAAGGAACAGTGAGGAGGTGGAGAAGGAACAACGTGGTCGACAGCTGCACCCACCAGACCTCTGGAGCACACCACCAGGAAGACCGCCAGGCTGGCCCTGGATCCACGTGGAAGCACACAGGACCCAGAATGGCCAAGTCCATCCTGAGGAGCAAAGTCAGGAGTCACACTCCTATTTCAGAGCTTCCTGTCCATCTCGGTCATCGATGGTGTGGCCTGGCGTCAGGACACACAGAGGTCATGGAATCAAATCGCGAGTCCACAGACCCACACGTCTGCAGACAGCAGGCGTTCTCCAGGTAGCAGACCCCCGGGCGGGGAGAGAACTGACTGGGAGGTGGGAGTGTGTGTGGATGGCCTTCCTCTTCCCACGGGGGGTCAGAAAATGCCTTTGGTGTTAGAAATGGTCTTGCAACATGTAAACTTCATGTGTTTTCAGGCTTTTCAAAAACAGTTGCAACAGGGGCTGGCCCCGTGGCCGAGTGGTTAAGTTCGCGCGCTCCGCTGCAGGCGGCCCAGTGTTTCGTTGGTTCGAATCCTGGGCGCGGACATGGCACTGCTCGTCAGACCACGCTGAGGCAGCGTCCCACATGCCACAACTAGAAGGACCCACAACGAAGAATATACAACTATGTACTGGGGGGCTTTGGGGAGAAAAAGGAAAAAAATAAAATCTTTAAAAAAAAAAAAAACAGTTGCAACAGTGTGGTCCAAATAACTTTTCTTGGGAAATGTCCCTCACCACCCCCACATTGACTCCTAATTGTGCGTCCCTAGACTTGCATGTCTGGTGCTACCGCCTGCTCAGGTTGCACGAGAACGAATTTCAGAAGGCAGGTTTCCCTGCACACAGTTCGATGCACAGCGCCCTTACCTTGGTTTGTGAAAAGTCGTCTCTTCGTGACATGCACGTGCATCTCTCTTGAAAAAGTAGCAGAGCTTTTCTTTGACCGTCATGACTGGACGTGGCAGGAGCCCGCCTCTGCTTCCTCTCTGCTTCCAGACCTGAGACAGCATTCTGTCCACCCAGCAAAGCTCTCTGCATCCCTTGAACTCAGATGCATTCAACTTAGGTGTGCCCCGTTCAGAATTTCAGCAAAAGCTGCTGATTCAATCAGGTATTTTCTCTTTTTTAAATAATTGCCCATTTTTCAGAGTGAGAGACATTGATTTTTTTTTCAGGTGCTTTCATGTCCTAATAATGTTAGGCAGCAATTCTTACCCTGATTCAGTGTTAATGACATGCTGACCTTCCTGCCCCAAAGCCACGGCTCCCACCCAGAGCCAGCCTCTGCAGAGACGCTGTGCGCAGCCTGGTGCCTGGGAGCCACTCCCGCCAGCCTCGGGCCTTCTTCCCTGAGGGTTTCTGTACCGTCCGGCTCATAGGTCTAGCTCATCAGAGGTGTTGCTTTCTCAGCTCACATTTGAGTCCGACACCCACTGGCCACATGGATGGTCATTCTGCTGCTTCTCTGGGGCCCTTGCTGGTCTAAGGTTCAGGGCCGTCTGCTTTTTCCACAAATGCAGTCACACATGATGTGGGATGATGACTTGGGTGGGAGTTGGCCACCGTCCTTGGTGCCAGGAGTGCTCTGGCCATCTTGGCACAGCCTAACCTGTGTTTTGGGGGCTGGGATCATGGGGCAGGTGGGGGGGCTCCCCTGCAGTTCTCCCCATGCCCACCAGCACAGAGCCTCTGCTGCATCTCCATCCTACCGAGGAGGAGAACATTGCTGCACTATGTAGGCCCCTGGGTATCTGAGAAATGACCCAGTGTGCTCAGCACTCCACGTTGCTATTCTAAAAGAATACACGCCTGTCCCTGCACACACATACTCACACTTGAAACGAGTCTCATTAGGTAAAATGGTAACCGTACCACGTGCAATGCTGCTACTGTCTTTTTCTTTCTGCCAAAAAAACCAAGCTGGTTGTAACCAGCAATTTGGAAAATAAATGCTTTATGGATTCTGTTTGATTCTCATTGGTTAGATGCTGGTATAAAATACTAATGTGTATATTTGCCATAGTTAGTAAAATCGTCGTATGTCTTGCTGGATGGCAAACTTCAGGCTCTAGTCCACGTGTGCTGTGACAGCAGTGTGTGCAGAAACTGGTGCATCAAGGGAGAAATCGATGTGTGTATTATGTGTGTTTATATTCGTGTTCTTGCTTTATTCCACATTGAGTTCAAGATGATTTTCCAAGCTTTAAATTTTCCCCAAATTAAATCTGCTAGCATTTCTCTATGGAGCTGCAGTTGGTGGTAAAAACAAAATCTAAATGTTGCATGTTATGCTGAGAGGAAATGGAGCTGGTATCGATTACAGGCATTTATTAACCGTGACCTGCAGCCGTCTGTTTCCAATTTTTGAGGTAATTTTTAATTACTAAAATCCAATTGTGTTGTTAGTAAAAATGTCATACTCCCAACATTAGCCGGGAGCCCAGGTTTTGCCCGCTGTTAGTCAAGCTCTTTCTCGCTTTATCACGGAAAGGCTGAGATGGATGGCTCAGCACCAGGCGTTGTCACCGAGGGCTGCCGGCCGCCCTCTTTCCCTCATCTGGATCCGGTGGCCCCCCCACGGGAATGTGGGACTTGGGAATGAGGCATGGCCCCCTCAGAGGAGCCACAGGTTTGTCCTGCCTTGCTCCCTTGGTCAAGTCATAGAAACTGGTGTCCCAGAAGACGACCCCCTGTTTCAGGGAGTCCTTCCCTTAGTGAAGTGCATGGTCATTCTCTGAGCGTGAGCTGCCGCCTGCATATGCCGCTGGGTGGGGTCTGGCCCAGCCGCGAGGACTTGACTGTTAACTAGAGTCTCACTGGGCCTCTCCTCTCCTCAGTGGGAGTCATGACGCCCACCTAAGGGATTTCTTGTGAAAATTGAAGGAAATAGCGCCCCGTGCAGCTAGCACTGAGAACACAGTGTTGTTAGCATGGTCTGTACAGGGCTGTGTGCAGCAGGTCCTGCCCCCATGTGGGCTACACGTGAGCACCAGGACTGGCCACTTCCACCTCAGACATTCTCCAAAGGCAATTGAAAAGACCTTCAAGAAGGGTTTTATCAGCCCCGCATCCTTGGCATAAGTTGGCCATTTTGGAGGGTGTAACTCAGGGGTCTGTAACTCCTCCTCCAACGCCTGCCCCCGTCCTGCTGAGCTGCTTGTCTTGCCTTCGGGAGTGCCTCATCTTCCTCCTCACCTCCACCTCAGCCAGCGAGCGCGCCCTTCCTCTGCCTGGGGGGCCTGTGCTCTTCCCCTGGTGGCCGCCCTGAGCGTGACCACAGACTCCTTAGGTGTGTTCAGACGGGTGCTGTTCGTTAACTTGGCCGCAGCTTTCTTGTACCCTAAGGTTGTGCCCGAGGTACTCAGGTCTGTTCCTGCAAGGCCTCAGCGTCCACACAACAGCAGCTCCGGCTTTTTCCTGGACTTGGAGGCGTTCTTCACTGACCACAAGAACTATCTGTCTGTCTTTTTTTGCCTTCAAGTTCTCAAACAGAAGAGATGGAAGGAAACCTGAATGGGAGCCAGGCTTTTGTTGAAAAGCAATTGCTCTGTCAGGAAGTGAGAAGTTACCAATGCTTGTTAGTCACTAAGAGCTTGCTGCTGTGGTAGCCGGAAGAAACACTCAAGTTCCTTGATGGGGCTGGCACATCGCAGTTGCTTTAACTGTTAGCAACAGCTGAGAACACCGAGCTCTTCCTGGAGTGAGTAGCTGACAGAGTCAGGAGACACGAGTAGCCATCACATTCCCACCGCACTCTCTGAAGCTGCAAGCCCGGGGCCAGGCTGCAGGCCGCGTGGACGCAAGGTTGCCCAGAGACGAGTGCAGCCCATGTTTCCCGAGTTTTCCTAGGTGAGAACCAGGAACCTGAGTTCAGCCACTCAAGAGCACTGATGTGTTTGATAAACCTCTGCCCACTCACAGCACCTGAGCGGCTAGGACGTGCCCCCACGCTGCAGGCCTCAGGGCCTGGGGAGGGCTGGTGGCATGTGTGCACGTGACCTGCAGTTCTGTTCTGAGAACCTGCTCTTTGCTGCACGTGGATGTGTACATGTGTGTTATCACTGCACACGCATGTGACCCACACTTCTGTCCCCACAGCCTGCTCTTTGCTGCACGTGGATGTGTACACGGGTGTTATCACTGCATACGCGTGTGACCCACAGTTCTGTCCACAGAGCCTGCTCTTTGCTGCATGTGGATGTGTACATGTGTGTGTTATCACTGCACACACCCACATGACCCACAGCTCTCTCCTTAGGAGGCCTGGGAGCTGACTCTTCGCTGGGCAGAGCCCGTGGAATATAGTTTTTATTGGGGTTGCTTGCAGTAGTATGAGCAAGAAAAATACCCTTTCATGTGCCACTTGACATTCTTACATGAAGCATCTTTTTTAGCTCATCCATCTATGTGTCGTAGAAATACGCCCTTATTTTTGTCACCACCCAACAAAGGGAAAATCACCTAAGTGGTTTCAGATTAATTATGTCACTATCTTTGTTTTAGAAGCTTTGCCGAGTTATCTGACAATGGGGGGCTGGGTTCTCAGGGACATGCCTACTCCAGTTTGGCTTGACCGGGAATTCCAGTCGTGATTTGTGAGAGAGCCTGGCAGACGGGCGCCTGGCACCTGCTGTGCAGCCCACATGCTGCGTCCAGACGCAGCATCAGTGTGCCAGCCGTGGGCGTGCTCTGGCCACCAGCTTGGTCGGTCTGTGGTCCTCCCAGAAGTGGGGCACACGGAGCACACGGCTCCTGCCTTTCCCAGGGGCCCAGACCCTTTGTGCCTTCCCAGCTGGCCCTGCCACCACCCATGCCTCTCTGTCCCCTCCGCCCTTCCTGGTGGCCCTGGAGCTCCGGCATTGGTGCCCTCTATTGTGAGGGCAGGACCAGGCCCCTGGCTTCCTGGTGGTGCAGACTGCAGGGCCCCTCTCTGAACCAGGTTCATGCACCCTCCCACACAGGCTCCGAGGAGAGGCCCTTCAGGGTGTGTTTTCCCTTCTTCTTCCTCCCACTCCAGGGCTGTGCTAGAGCTGGACCCGAAGCCAGGTGGGGCCACTCCCTCAGCTCAGGCCAGACCAGTGGCCGTCCACTCCTTGGGGACTTAGCGCTCAGCCCCCAGCCCAAAGGTGATGTCAAGACTCGGAGAGATGGGAAGCAGTCTCCTTGCTCCTGAGTGCTGCTGGGAGGCCACAAGCCAGGGGGTGGCAGCGCGTGCTGGCTGTTCAGCTCAGGTGCTCTCCAGCAGACGGCAGGTCCAAGCTCACACTTGACTCCGTTGTCATGAGATTAGAAGAGGGCGGGACAGCCCTCACCTGAGTGGAGACAGTGCTCTTGCCGTTGACGTGGTCATTCTCACCCTCTGCAGGAGGGAGTGCTGCCATCCTGGTTTTAGGATGAGGAGGGACACCCACCCGCAGTTCACAGGCAAGGAGCCTCCTTGGCAAACGGCCTCCTCCCCGTTGGCGGGGCGGGGGGCAGAGGACTGGGGTCTGGGGAAACATATCGGTGAACTCTCATCATCGTGCCTCTTGATGTTCCTCTGCTTCTGCAAATCGTGTGATAAAGTAGAATGGTGTTGAAATGGAGACGTGTCGGTATGCCCAAGGGCAGGCCCAGTCCTCCCACTCGCCCCCCTGGGGTTCTGTAATAACCATAATTAGCAGTGACACTTAAGAAAGAGAGCTTCACCTGCTCCATCTCAGATGAAAGTAAGTGACTGAAAGTCACATTCCGTCAAGCACATGCCGCAGAGGCGCTCACTCTCACTCCTCTGCTGGGACCTGGCTCCCCTGGGGTGGGGCAGCAGAACTGAAGAGCGGGACACAGCAGTCACCTGTCCGGTCTCAGCTCAGTGCCTCAGCTCAGTGCCTCGGCTCGGTGTTGTCAAAGATGCTGCTGGAGGAGCCAGCATGCACATCAGAAGGGACGTTCTCAAGGGGCAGGGCATTTACTTAGAGCTCCATAAAAGCGTGTGTTGAGTCATTACTGGGCACTGAAGCACCTGTTAACAATACATTTGAAATCAGCCTGTGTGTCATCCCAACGCTTGCCCTGCGTCCACTGCAGCCCCACCTCCCGCCCGACACCCCCTCTCCAGACCAGAGCTGCTGGGTCAGCCTCTGGGACACAGAGGGGCTGGCTGCATCTGAGGAAGTGTCTATTTTAAGTTTCAGTAGGTGGTGTTAGACTCACTTCCAGAGACCGTCTCAGCGCGTGCTCCAGCTCCTGGGTCCTGGCCCTGTCCCCACGCCCAGCTGGCCTCTCCTTCTGACTTTTGTCAACCTGAGGAGTGAGGTGTGAGAGCTCATCGTGACCTCAGTTTGCATTTCCCCAGAGTCTCATTCAGTGTTTCTTGTCCATTTTGAATTTATTCTTCTGTCAGTTGCTTTTTTCCAGTTTGGGGGTGTTTCTCCCCATTGGGTACTTACTGTCTTACCACTTTGCAGAAGCCCTTTTTGTATTATGGTCTGCGGTTGTGTGTGTCCCAGTCTGTAAGTAGTCTTCCCCATCTTGTGTCTGTCTGTGACTTTGCTATCGTGTCTTTTGCCAAACAAAGACTTTCGTGTCTCTAAATACATCTTTTTTGGGGGTTTCTTCTCTGCTTCAAAATTCAAAAGGGTTCCCTAAACTATGAGTTTATATACATGTATTTCTATATACATTTCTTAAATTTCCTTTTCAATAAATGGTACTACAACAGTTAGATGTCCAAATGCAAAACAAGTCTCCACACGTACCTCAGAAATTAGCTCAATAGATTATAAACATAAAGCCAAAGCCTTCAAAAGAAAACCTCAGAGGGACCTTTGTGACCTTAAGTTACGCAGTGGGTTTTCCTTTTTGATGCCAACAGTACCATCCATAGGAGAAAAAATAACTGCGATAACTCATGTTCATAATGTAAACGCTCAGGACTGAGCGTGAGAACAAACTGGCGGATGGAAACGGGCGGAAGATCTGAACAGACAGCAGAGAACATCTGCGGGTGGCAGACCAGCATGGAGAGAAACCACACCGCAGCGGGGCAACGACTGAGGCTTACAAACGATGCTGATGGTGGCGAGTACAGCCGAGGGCGAGAGCAACTGCCAGGAGCGCTGGTTTGGCCATGTGGGAAGATGGGCCGTCTGGTGGAGGGGGAACCAGCCCGGCCGTGGGGAAGCACCCTGGACTTGTTTTCCTCGGCAGGTGTGGGGTGGGGGCTGCTGCAGGCTCGGCTTCACACACAGGGCAGCCGCCGTCACACTTCGGTTCCTGTGTCTGTGTGCGTCCACACTGCTCGAGGCTCCCGCATTCCTTAGCCTTGCGAAGGCATAAAGCTGAGAACAGGCCCCCTGGAGCCACGTGGGGACCTCTCGAAGCAGGTGACCCTTGAAGCGAGACCGACCCCCAGGAGCGACATCCAGGAGGGAGAGCCAGAACGCCCCCGAGGACTCAAGAGTTGTTTGCCTGGGAGAGCGCCCAGCCAAGCACAGCGCCCCAGGGAGCAGAGCCCTCCCCGTGGGTCCAAATCCCACCTCCGTGTGCCCCCGGGAGGTCGGCTGAGGAAGAGGAGGCCTTGCAGACGGGGAGACACTGCAGCAGTGGCTCGCGTGGCTGGACACTGTGGCTGCGTGATTGTGTCCTTGGTGGTCGTGGTGATTTCCGTGAAAGTCCCTGAGCTCAGAAACCCCTTTACGCCATTTTTCTAGAGGGGAAATTAAACAATGCTTCTGTCGTTTTTACTTGTATGTTTCCCAGAGATGTCATAATCAAGCACTCCGTAAATCTTGATTTTCAGGCACTAATGTGAGAAATCCCACTTTTCGTATCAATTTGGAGCCCAACCTCTCACTTTTCTACAACAATTAAAACAAATCCTCTTCCTTAGTAGACTATTCACTCCCGCTGACGTGAAGTGATGTGTTCGTTTACACTGTGGGCTGGAGGACACAGCACTTTACAGAGGTGCTCCGTGGTCCCAGGCCCCGGCCTGTGGATGGAAGGTGGCTCTTGTCATAGGGCTAAAGCGTGTGGCTGTCCTGACACCAGTGTTGGTGGCTTCAGGTTATCGGTGTGCTCTCGTGTGTGAGCTTATGCTGTGTGTTTGTTACGTACACATTACACACACATGCTGAATATACATTACACATAGTTGTGTTACGTGTCTGCTGCATGTGCAGTTATACACATTATGTTACCTAGTATATATACATGTATGTTACATGTGTGTATGTGTGTTTGCTGTATTGCTTGTTTGTTAGCCAAAATAATGTTCAGAGTACTCACGTGTGATGCACCGTCGCAGCACATCCTCTCCAGGAGACTCTTCCAGAGAGGGACGTACGGCTGGAACTGCCCGGCTGCCCTTATGTCCCGTGATCGGCATCCTCTTTCAGGGCCATGGCTATTTCCTAGCACAGTGGGACCTTTCAGGTGCAAGGGCCCTGGGGAGGGGGCGGGTGCACTGCCTTGGCTGATGGGTATCTCTGCTTGGAGATGTCATTGGCATGTTCCGGTCCGGCCTGCAGATACTGTCCCTGGAACTGAGTAGCCGCCCTGGCTGGGAATAAAGCCTGATAGCATCTGCTGGAGGTCGGTATGCTGTGTTCGTCTTAGCTGACCACTTTTCAGAGTAATTGGTGCTGGTGCTGCCTGAGGAAGAGGTTCTGAGAGTGGTCCACACGGCCCTGTGTGATCACCCAGTGGTGCCTTCATCCACGTGTCTGCCGAGCACGTGAGCAGACGCCCCGTCCTCAGTGGGGCTTCTGACTGTCTGTTCGTATTTGGTTCTTCTTTATGCTGATGAGAACCGCTGGCATCTGAGCTTTGGGCAGAAAGATGCCCCAGCTCTTCAGATGGTGGCAGAATGGGCGCGGAGCACGTGCTGCACACAGGGGCTGCCGCTGGGTGGCGGAGACTCCTCGTTAGAAAGTAAGGCAGCTTCCGCATGGCTCAGAACAAACGAGTCCCTTCCTGGTCCGTTGACCGGCATTCTTGTGTCACCCGACAAGTAGCGTCCACTCTCCGTCTGCAGTCACCCGTGCCCCGCTGGGCAGTGTGAGGCCTGCAGCCCAGGGTCACTCGAGGCCCCACTCAGACGTGAGCTCCTACGAGGAGCTGCCAGCCTCACACGGCTTGGGTGGCCTCACGGTCTGTCTCCTGGCAGCTGTCCTCGCGTCCTCGCGAGCCAGTTTGCTCCAGCTCCAGCCAAGGCCCAGGAGCTTGCAGCGTGCCGCTGGGCGTCCTGCTCTCTGCCTCCTGCTTTCGTGAAGTCCTCTGGTAGTACAGGTGTTTCGTCAGCTGCCAGAGACAGTCCCTTTGTTGTGGCGATTTCATGGTTTTCTCAAGTGTAACTGGCTGACAGGGTGATTTTTTCAGCAGCATTGGTGGACGTCTGTCCCACCCTCATCTCCTCGGTCCTTTGAAATGTGGATCCTGGCAGTGAAGGGAACAGGGAACATGTGTGCCGTGGTCCTGGGTCTGGTGGCCTCACGCGTATCCTTGACCACAGAACCCTACTTTGTTCTGACGTTGAAACTGGAAGCGTGCAGACGCAGGTCAGCAGATGCCGGGGATGTGCACGTGTGATGCCGTGAGCGTCCCCAGTAAGCGTTCTTTTCTTCCAGGGGCCACAAGAGGAAGCTGAATGAAGGGGATGCTGCCAGCGAGTCCAGCGGGGAGTCCAGCTGCGAGGACGAGGAGGGGAGCAGCTCAGAGGCAGACGAGATGGCCGCTGCGCTCGAGGCGGAACTCAGCGACCTCATGTGACCTGCGGGCCGCGGGGTGGACGTGTGAACCTCTTCTGTCCCTTCCCCGTGTCGGCCCATAGACGGGGTTTCCTTTTCTCCAGAGAGATGTGTATATTTTGCAGAGCTCCACACACAGAAACACAATATTTTGCAGAAATAGGTGTTTTAAAGTTTTAGTACAGGAAAGTCTACTTTTTAAGTGACAGTTTCACGGGGAAGCGGTGTGCCACGCAGAGACCCTTGTCGAGCTCAGCAGAGCCGCACAGCAAGACTGCAGTTGTGGTTTATTGTCATGTAGGACGGGGTTTTGGGGGGGGCGGAAGTGTGTTTTTCCCTTTAAATACCACAGCCTGTTATCTGGGGTGAAGACTTTGGGGATCCGACAAGGTGTAGAGGAGGGTGTGGCATCTTGTCGTGATTTTTCACAGCCAAAGCCGTCAGAACGTCAAAGGCTTTAGATGGGGCAGAGCGTGTGCACGCACAGAACCCTGAGAATAGCGGGCCTGGGCAGCCTCAGGGCCGAGGAGCACGTGTGCACTTCCGAGCGGGCCATGACTGCCGGGTCCTGGACCGCCTCCCCTCCCCTGGGCGTCACGATAAGCAGTGCTGCCTTCCCTGAGCAGCCTTCTCCTCTGAGAGATCTGATGTAAAGTTTTGTATATCTATTTCATATTTGACCCATCACACAGATTTTTCTTTCATTTAATAAAAGTCCCTTTTGTAAGCTCTCTTCTCTGGTGTGTTGTGGCAACAAGCAGGCCCTGCCTGCATCCCTCCTCAGGGCCCAGCCGTGCCCTGGGCTTGGGGTGACGAGCCACCCCGAGCATGTCCCCGCCGTGGAGCTTGCAGGACACAAGGCACCTGTCGGGAGATCCCCACGCGTTACAGGGACGCGGGAGTTTAAGCAGAAGCCCAGGTGAGCTGACGTGCTCTCTTAAGCCATTCCAGGGCTGCTGGTCTTCTCGTTACTGGGGGACAGTTTTCAGAAGTTTGCACCAAAGCATCAAGAATGCAAAGGATCTGTTATTTCTGATTATTAGATTTATGAAAATTAGATCTAAGGCATCTAGGGGAACTTTGCGGCAGCTCTGATTGTAGGAACTCATTGCCACAAGTTGTAGAATAGGATCCTTCACATACGATGCATCACCCCAATGACTCGGTCACGCATTGTCCCCGTGCCTGGGGCCACAGATCTGACCTACAGGCCCTGTGTGCTCATGCAGCCCCAGTAAGACTTGACCCAGAGCGTGACAGCCTCTGTTTTCAAGTCTGTTGTCCTGAGGTCTCTGGGCACTAGCCCTGGTCCGTGGCGCCCAGGGGTGGGTAACGGTGGTGAGTTCACCTTCACACCTCTGTTGAGACAGCCCCTTAGCATCTTTCCTGCGTGAGCCCTGCTAAGCCTTGGGCTGTGGGTGGGGGAAATCCAGAGTTCAGGTGGTGTCTGTGACACTGCGGTCAATGCCTCAGTTCTGTCCTATGGAGAAGGAACGCCAGAACTGGGACTCAGGGTCAGTGGTGTTATGTAAACAGTGGTCTGAGGCATTGATTGAAGACTTCCTTGTTGAATTGCTGTGAGAATTAAAAGGCATACCCTCTACTTCAACTCTAGATCAGCACAGCAAACCTTTCTCTATTTTCTCTTTCTTTCTTTTTTTTTCTTTCTCTTCTGTTTTATTAAAAGTGAAGTGTTAGGCTGAGGCTATGCACTATTCATACTCTCTTCAGTAACGTGCTACAGTGACACAGCTCCAGTGGGCTTATCTTCCTGTATTAACTCGCTTGTCTGAGAGGTCGTAGATGGACCTTCAGATGCAGCCAGGTGTTCACCGGATGCTCAGGCGTCACTGGGAGCCTGAATCCTCCTCCCGCGGTTTGGCCCTTCTCCTGCTGTCTGCACTCTCAGTAGGCCTTCTGCTCATCAAGGCGTGATGTACACATTCCATCCACACTCCTGAAGATGTGGACGGGGTGGGGGGCTGTGGTGGAGGTGTCAGCATGCACACGGGGACAGGTGTGGGCATTCAGAGGTCTAAGAATCAGGGCACAGTCCTTGCCTGGTTCTCCTCTCCAAGGTAAATGTCTGTAGATACGTTGATTTGCCAGTCGCCAATGGCAATAATCAAGATTTCCAGCCAAAGTCTTTCCTATGGAACAGTAAAGGGGAAAACCCTCCTTTGGATGGGTCTGTATTAGCACAGAAATGGAGACAACAGGATTGTGAATCTGAATAATCTCAAGATTTCTTCTTTCAACACGAAACAGTCTCTTCGGCTGGTATTTCTGAAAAGGGTTCATATTAATGGAATCCCTTCTTGCAGTGTTACTCTCTCAATAAAAAGTGTGTGTCTGGGATCTAACCTGCTGGGAGCTGCGGTCCTCTGCTGGTCGGTGGCTGTCACGTCTGTAAGATACTGCCGCTCACGCGCGCTCCGCCTTCCCTGTCTGGCACGTGTGGCAGGTGGGGCTCTACCCTGTGGGTCGCTGTCCTCTATTCCTGTCCCACCTGCCCCTCTTGCCCGGCAGGGTGGTGACAGAAGCCATCTCCCTCTCAGCCTGCAGCCTCACGGGCTGGCAGGTGGGACTGTCCCTGGCGGGCTTGGCCCCTTCCTGTGGGGTCCCTGGAGGAAGACGGATAAGGAGACTCCTCGGTGTCCCAAGGGCTCGATCAAGGCACAGCAGAGTGACGGCAGTAGAATTTGAAGAAAAGACCAACTCCAGGACCCGGTCTCACGGTGAAGGAAGGACAAGGCCTCGGAAGGACCGGAGGCCGGCCCGGGGGCCACCATCTGCCGAGGGACCCTGCTTTCCAACACCACCCTGGGAGCGGCTCCTGACTCGAGCAGACGAAGTCATGAGGACCTGAGCAGGAAGACAAGTAGGTTTACAGATTGACACCCCGAAGAAAGGAAAGTCTCCCACAATTTGGTCGATAGGGACACAAAACAGGCCAGGAGTGGTGACAAGGTGCGGGAGGGAGGGAGCCGGACAAGGACTGACTCGGCAACACCCTGGGAAGCCCCGATATCTCATCGTCTCCTCGGTGGGGCTTCCTTTGCAGGACCGGGCCTCTCTCCTGCCACAGCATGTCCACGGTGTGTCCCAGCGCAGACGTCAGGCCTCGGACATGGCCTGGGCCACCTGGCGGCTCTGGCGCTTCAGACAGGGGTGACAGCTTGGCTCTCGACGGCATCCGCTCTGACTTCACGGGAGCTTAGATTCTACTCTGGGGCTCTTAAACCTAGAGCAACAATACAGATGAGGGGAGCTGGGGCAGCCTGGGGATTGGGCCGGCCACCGCACAGCCACCACGGGGGCTCCTGCCAGGCCCCGGGCCCTGCTGCCCATCTGCCTCATCCTCTGCCTCCTCATCTGGCCACTGGTGTTTTTGTCCATGTTAACAATGCCTTTGTGCCCCAAATGAACAAAAAAAATGCCTTTTAACCCAGAGGACTCCCCCTGCCCCCACCTCCCCTTGAACGTGAGGGACAGAGCAGCCCTGAGGGGAGCCAGAGGGGTGGTGGAGGCAGCGGCCCTCCCCTGCACTCTCCTCCTCGATTAAAGCGCACTCATCTGGGGTGGGTCCTGACATCAGAGCAAACCACAGGGTTGCTAAAAATTAGGCGTTTCCAGAGCCAGGGCCCGTGCAGTGGGAGAGCCGGCTGGGGCCCCAGCACATCCTGGAGCCCTCCCTCCACAGAGATGGTCACAGCACCCTCAGGAGAGGCTGCCTGGGGTGGGGGGGGGACCCTCAGCCCTGACGCCAGTGCAGACAAGTGTTTGCTGTGCGCTCCCGTCACGGGAAATACGACACTGAGTGGCACAAATTGAAGAAATTTTAATAGGAAACTTGAATTTGCTTTCCTAAACTTTTAAACATCAAGCTTTACGCTTAAAATGGCTATAAGGCAATTCGTGACTAAGAGCTTGGTGGCGCAGTGGTTAAGTTGGGTGCTCTGCTTTAGTGGCCCGGGGCTCACAGGTTCAGATCCCAGCGCGAATCTAGCACTGTTCATCAACCGTGGTGTGATGGTGAGCCACACACAAAATAGAGGAAGATTGGCCCAGAAGTTAGGTCAGTGACCATCTTCCTCACCAAAAAAAAAAGAATTTGGAGAGAACGCCTTAGGTCCACAAGAAATCTTTGCACAGGTAGATAGTAAATTTTAGGCCATTTATTGATAAACATTCAAAAATCTGTAATAATGGAAATTTAATGGAGTTTGCCTTTCTTCCTTGAAAGATGGAATGTTGACATTTTGGGTAAATATGAGGATCTCATGTCCTCTGAGTTTTTCACGTTGAGTTTTCAAACAACCACGAAGCTCTGACGTAGGGTGAACCTGCTGTTAGTGCAGACGCCCTGCAGGGTGCCCACGTGCATGGCCGGCCGCGTCCTACCTGATCTGCAGCTGCTCTGCCACAGGAGCCTGCAGTCAGGCCTGCGGGCTGCTGAGATGTTCAGGCGAGGACCCCACACGCTTGAGCTGTACCCCCCGGACCTCCATCCAGGGGTCTCTGGCCTGGGGTTCTGGAGGACATTCACACTGAAGCACCTGCCAGCACCCACGTGTGCACCGGGAGGACCAGCATCATGGAAGGTGAACTGCGGTCAGTAAAGCTGTTGTTTAAGCCAGCCGTCCAGCACTTCACTGCCGTGTGCCGCCTGTGCGTGCGTGTGCATGGGCAAACGTGTACGTACACACTCATGTTCAGGGGTGCAGGTGGGTTTTCAATAAAGCTTTTCAATTTTGAAAGTCCCACCCAGGTAGAGACCTTCCAAGTACAGAAGGAGATGGAAGGAGACTTTCTCGTTGCCATGCAGGATGGCCATCGCACCCAGCACGCGCTGCACCATCCCGCAGTCATTCGTCTGTTAAAAAATTAATCTAATGGTGACCTTTTAACATACAGGGATCAAATATGAAGGAGAGAAGGGCTACGATCCTGCCACCAAGTCTAACCACAGGAACGTCTCAGTATGTCCTTTTGCTCTTTTATGCATATTTTATTTACAGACCCTTTTTTGGAGCAGTTTTAGGTTCACAGGAAAACTGAGCATACAGTGCAGAGACTTCCCATGTACCCCCAGCTCCCCGACACAGCCTCCCCATTTCAACATCCCCACCAGAGGGGGCATTTGATGCGCCTACGTGGACACAGCGTCGTCACCCGCAGTCCGTGGTTTGCACCAGGGGTCACTCTGAGTGTTGTGCCTTCTGGGTTTGCACAAATGTATGGTGACATTATCCATCATTCTAGTGTTGCACAGAGCCGTTTCGATGCCCTGGAAATCCTCTGTGCTCCCCTACTCATCTCCCTCCCGACTCCCCCCAGCAACCAATGATCTTTTCACTGTCTCCATAGTTCTGTCTTTTCCAGAGCCTCACAGGGTTGGGATCACACAGTGTGTAGCCCACTCGGTGTGTGGCTTCTTGCACTTAATAATGTGCGTTTAAGGTGCCTTTCTCTTTTCATCATCAATATCCAACATGCAAAATCCAGGCTGTTGGAAACTCCTGAAGATGAACAACCTAGTTTCTTCAAAAGATAATTTGCAAGAAAAAAAGATGGATGGGAAGCTATTGATGAAAGAAGCCCATCAGCCCGCCCCAGCGTGTGGGCTTGTCCGGATCCTGGTTCAGACAAGCTGGTCGTGCACACAACAGGACACAACGGAATTTTAGACATTGAGTAGACAGTTGACACTGAAGTATTCGCTTATTTTAGGTGAAGCTGTGCTTTTTTGAGTCCCTGTTTTTAGGGAACGTCCTGAAATATTTATGGACGAGATGATGTGGTGTCTGGGGTTTGCATCAGAATCATGCAAGGCGAGGGGGGTGGGCTGAGGTATCGGTGAGGACAGTCAGCCGCGACTTTTCACTAGTAAAGCTGGAGTTCTGCCGACTTTCGTATGTTTGAAATGCTCCATAATAAAAAGTGAGAACCCAGTGAGTACACTCGTTCAGTCTGAGTTGTAAAGATGCACAGAATGGGCCGGTTCTTTGCAATAAAAGGATGGCTATGTGAGTTCCCAGGCCCCGGTGGGAGGGGAGCAGAGGCCACTCAGGCATGAGGCACGACGTCCAGCGTGTTTTTGAAAGTGTCTGGGGTCATTTGTAGCAAATGTGAGAGAGAAATAGCACCAGTTTTACGTGGTCATTTGGAAAGAGGAAGCTCCACACGAATTTGAGTGAGGGTCACTCTCCCAGCGCAGGAACCAACTGGAGTGTGCACAGTGGCCGCCTACGTGGTGGAATTCATCCCGCTGGCACCAGACTAAGGAGACCCTTCTGGTCCTTTAACCACAACCTCACAGTTCTTGAGATGTCAGTTCTGGTTTGACTCTGGCATGTCTTAAGCAGGTAAGTTGTGTTTTCTGAGTCCCTGGTGGTCTTGTCACACGAAGGACACAGGTGAGGTGCTTCCTGGTCCGGGTCCTGGAGACGGTGCCCACTGTCTCGCGGCACAAATGCCACAGGAAGAGCACTGCCTGCCGCGCTTGTCCCAGCTCTTTCCTCCAGAGCACTGTCAGGGTTTCATCTTCATAATTTCATTTCATTTCAGGATTCTTTGGGTATCGTGTCTTTTGGGAGATTTTTGTTTAGGAACCAATCTGCATGCATGAATATTTTTAGCTTAAATTATCTTTGATTGTTGCTTTCGTCCCAGCTATTCTGGGTTTTCTTGGAGAAACTCTTTGTTCTCCACTATCTGTCACTTCCCATCACTTATCCCTTTGTCCTTTGTCCTGAATCCTGGCGGAGCCCGCCGGCGTGCCATCCCCCTCGTCTGCACTCTGGTCCTGTTGGTCCTCTCGCTCCTTCCAGCCGGGAATCCAGTCTGGCTGCTGAGGAGCTTCCCTGCCCATTGGCTCTCGCCACCTCTTTCCTCCTCTCGTCCACCTGGCTGCCTCCGGCCGGGCCTCACACGCACCCACCTCACTTCATGTTCTGCTGCATCCTACTGAGAGCACTCAACTCTTCTGAAATTTCCTTCAGGTTCTCGAACTTTATAACTTTTTTTTTTTTTTTTAGATTTTATTTTTTCCTTTTTCTCCCCAAAGCCCCCAGTACATAGTTGTATATTCTTCGTTGTGGGTCCTTCTAGTTGTGGCATGTGGGACGCTGCCTCAGCGTGGCTTGATGAGCAGTGCCATGTCCGCGCCCAGGATTTGAACCAACGAAACACTGGGCCGCCTGCAGCGGAGCTCGCGAACTTAACCACTCGGCCACGGGGCCAGCCCCTCAAACTTTATAACTTTTTAAGGGCTAGTTTCTCTATTCTACACTTTTTAAAGGCTCACACATTGAGATCTTTTAAGTTTATTCATCCTCAGAGGAAGAGAGGTCTACTGGTACTCAAAGCAGATGCACTTGGATGACACTGTCCTGGGCTCGCCAGGCCCCTCCTCAATTGTGCGTCACCACTCGCTGCCTGCAAAGCAAGGCTGCTCTCCGAGCTGCCAGTGCAGAGGGGCCTCCTGGCCAGCCCTTGTCTTCCAGGGCTCGGAGCAGGCCTGCTGCTTCCCGGCTGGGGGCTCCGCGTGCCCTGAGATGCCCCTGCTCTCCGTGGGGTCATCGCAAGCCTCCCCCTGGAAAGGGCTTTCTGGCCACCCTGTCTGCACAGGATCCCACATCCTCTCCCACCTTATCTCGGCCGTGCGAATTCTGGCCTCGTTGGTTGTTTTCTTGGTGGACCCCTCACTCCACTCCGTGTCGCCAGGAATGCTGTTTGGTTGAGTGTTGCAGCTCCTGCTCCACCAGAACCTGGCTCAGAATATACGTGCCCAACAAAAAGCTGTTGAGTGAATAAATGAAGCTGCTCAGTCCCCAGGGTCTTGTGGGCATTGCCCAGCGCTGCTCTACACCCTTTAGGATTCCAGTTCTTCAGTTCACTTCCCACCCCATGTGGCCCCCTGTTCTCTCTCGCCCTCAGGGAGGACTTTGTTCCCCAGGACCACACTGCCTGGACAGGGTTGTCGGCGCCACGGGGAGAGGCGGGCTCAGGGCTGGCCACAGGCCTGGGCTTTGGCCGGTGTTCTCTGACTCTCCTCCTGTGCCTGCGTCTCCAGAACCACTGTGGGGACGGGAGACAAGAGGCTGGAGCTGGGCTGTTAGCCAGAAACCTTTCAAAATATCGTTACCTTTCTGTTAACTTTATTTAATGTGATATATAATAATGCAAACAAAAGAGTGTATGTACGAAGTGTGTGCTCTTTAAAGAATGAAGGTAAATAAAACAGGGCAGTTAGGCAAGAAAACGGAGTAAAAGGCATTCAGAATGGAAGGAAGAAGGAAGGCCACCTTCACAGATGCCGAATTACGTAGAGAATCCCGTGGCCCACTGACTGTGTTGGAGCTGAGGAACGCGTGCAGCAAGGCTGCAGGACACAAGGCAACGTGAAAAAGCTGTTGTGTTTCTATAACTAGCAGCAAACAGCCCGAAAATGAAATTAAGAAAATAACTCCTCCTCCAACACAACACAGGAATAGAGTACGGAGGAAGGAATTTAACTAAGACTGCGTCGCTGGGAGAAAGAAGACCCAAACAAACCAGGAGACGCCTGAGTCCGTGGGTCGGAACACCGAGTGTTGTCAGGGCCAGTCAGTACTGCTGGTCCTCCCCACGCTGGTCTGAGATTCAAGGCAGTCCCTGCCAGCGTCCCAGCTGCCTCTTCGGCAGAAATGGACTCGCCAATTCTAAAATTCATATGTAAAGGCAAGGGACCCAGATTAGCCAAAGTAATCTTGAAAATTATTTCAGTAATCTTGAGAACAAGGACTAATTTGGAGGACTCACACTTCTGGTTTCAAAACTCATTACAAAGCTGTAGCAACGAGACAGTGTGGTATCGCATAAGGATAGACAAACAGGTGAGTAGGGTGGAATCGAGAACCCAGAAATAAACCCTTGCGTTACAACCAGTTGGTTTTTGACAAGGGCGCCAGGACGGCTCAGAGGAGAGTCTTCACCTAGAGGTGCTGGGGCAATGGCGATCCCCATGTGAGAGGTGGGTGACCCCTACCTCACACCACACACAAAAGTTAACTCAGAAGGAGTCAAAGAACTAAATGTAGCAGCTAAAGCCTTAGAGGAAACATGGACGTGAGTCTCATGCCTCCAGTCAGTTGCAGGTTTCCTGGCTCTGACGACTGAAGCACAGGGACCAAAGAAAAGCAGAACTTGGACTTCATCAAAATGCAAAGCATGTGAGCCTCAAAGGAGGCTGCCAAGAAAATGAAAGACCACCCCAGAATGGGAGAAAATGCTTGCAAATTGTATTTCTGGTAAGTGTCTAGTGTCTTGAACATGTCAAGAATTCTTACAACTTGACAGGAAAAAGACTACCAAGTTTTTAAATGGGAGAGAGGTCTGAACTGACATTTCCCCAAAGTGATACACAGACGTCCAATAAGCAAACGAAAAGAGCTCAACATCTTTAGTCATTAGGGAAATGCAAGTTAAAACCACACCCACCGTAATAAAATAGGTTTTACTATAATATAATTATGGCTATTATAATTGCATTTATTTAAAGTATTTGAATTTTATTTTTAAAAATAATATATTTATTGTAAATACAACAAGGCAATAATAAGTGTTGGTGACAGGAGCCAATTCCTTATAGTAAATATATACATACATGTATATATATTTCATATTCTGTTTCTCTGGAGGACCCAGACTAATACCGTATCTTAAGCGACATATTTTTCAGTATTGCCTTGTTTTGAACTTTAAGAGAGAATCTTTCACTTCGCACCATATTTGGAATCTGTCACGTCAGGGCGCACAGCTGCCGCTCATGGGTGTCATCTGCTCTCTGACGCTCCGTCGCAGGGAAACTCCAGGTCGAGCTTGTTGTTCGTTCTTTTGCCGGGCATTCCAGTTGCCTCCGGCTCTTACTGCACAAATTGGGGTACTGAGAACGTGGTGTGACTCCCTCCAGGGTTATTTCCACGAGTAGAATCGCTGGGTTTTGGGTGTACACCAGTTCGTTTGTAACACCAGCTCCCGCTCCCTCCAGCTCTGCCTGTTGTTCCCACTGCCTGCAGCCTTGCCATCTGGGCTGGGGCAGAGCCGGCAGTCCCCGCGGTGCCCTCACCTGTCAGCCAGTTCGGAGGGACGCAGAGGGTAACCCGTGGTGAGCGACCAGGGCAGAGTTTTCTCTGGTGGGGAGAACATTCTACACACCCTGCAGATCTGCTGCCCAAACGTCTGTTGGGCACGGTCACCGGCCTTCCCTGATGGCCTGGAGACTGATTTCCGAGGTCGATGGACTAATGTTTCAATTTCTGTCCTCCTGTGAAGGTGCCCGGCACACATGGAGCCGTCCTCATGCCTAAGGAGACGGGGTCACCTTCACAGTTGGCTCTGATGGCCTGGGTGACTGGTGGGCCAGCAATGCCACCTCCTCACGACCTGGGAGATGGAGCCCATGCGGACCGTCACACTCAAGGCCATCACAGCACCCAGAGCACTGGCTGATATGTGGGTGGGCCTTCTACCTTCCCCGCAAGCTGTCACCTGGGGATCATTCGCCTGTTTTCCAAAGACAAATCCTTTTGGTGACGTGGACAGTCATCAAGTGACCAGGGACACCAGCGCTTAGAGGTGCTTCCATTCCCAGAGGGACACACCGGCCGTTTAACCCCTAACGTCGACCCCATTTGAGGGTGCAGTTACCATCTTGGGCCCAAGATGCCCATCACCACACACCTGTTGGGGAGGAATGGACCCTGGAGTCTGTGAATCAGAGCTGCCCAGATGGCCACAGACCGCTGCTTCTGACGAAACGCAGGGATCAATAAGAGGGCTGAGTGAGAGAGGACACGTCCATCTTCACCCACGGCGTCCAGGCTTCTGAAGGTTGCGGTAGGAGAACCAAGCACGGGTCACGGTTTTAGCCCTGAGGATTATTTTTGTTGATGTTGTTATAACTAGTTTCTAAAAATTGACTTTTTAAATTTGTCAGTGAAGAAAGAAAGCAAGGTTGTCAGCACTCCGCCAACAGTCAGCTAGTGACATTTGTGGCACGATAATGAAGACGGCATCAGAAGGCTTTTGCCTTGAAATGTCACTGCCGAGCTCCGAGTTGGAGGTGGCAAGGATCTCGCTGGAGTCAGGGAGGGTTGGGTCTGGAAGTGAGAAAGAGGTTCAGCCGAGCAGATGTCATGGCTGGAGCATAGGCGGCTTGGGGTTGGGACACGTATTTGTCAAGGGCGTTAACAGACACTTCCTTAAAAAAGCTCAGTTCTCCGGAAAACTTCAGATCTTGTCAAAGAGTCAGGAAAGAAGGGAGGGAGAGTGGTAACCGCTCCTCGCACCCTGAGACAGGAGAAGACACTTGACGAGAAACGCTCTGAGGTCGCTCAGATGTCATTTCAAATCTCCCTTCATTGCAGGCACTTCCTGGGAAGCTGCACTTTGACCTCCGTGTGCAGGCTCCCTCAACACTCACAGGCCACCACACGTTCCTTTTCGGGGTGTGCCCAGTTCGGTGGAAATGCCATGCCAGCCTGCTCTGCGCTTGCCAGACGTAGAACGCATGCCTGCGGTAGGGGTGCAATAGTTGAAGGAGACGCAGGGTCAGGAAACGAGCCCCTCCTGTCCCAGTTCAGACCCGTGTGCCCCTCCCAGGGCTGGACAGGTGGCTGCCAGAGGAGCTGCATGTCTATCACACGCCCCCGCGTTCACTCCTCGAGGATGAACTCGGCAAGTGCAGCATCATAGCCCCGTGTCTATGTGAACAGGGAAGTAGCATGTGCCTCCTCTCCAGCACGGCCCGGGGCTCAACACGGCTTCTTCACGCCTCACCCCTCCCGACGCCGTTTCTCTCTGTCCATTACCGTCTGGGCAGGTTCGGCTTAGAGGACACGTACTTCGTCTTTTTCTGCTTCCATCGCCACCCCTGCCGGAAAGTGCTGACACAGACCTTTCCACCCACACCTCCTTCCACAAAGCCCGTTTCCTCAGGCTGAGTCGCCTTTCCACGCCAGCTGGAAAGCTCTGCTCAAAGCACAGGACCTGATGCCTGGAACATTTCTCCCAAAGTCCCTAACTTTCAGCCTTAATTCCATCTCACTTTCTCCATTTGTTCAAAAAATGCTGAGGGACGTCCACTCCCAGGTACCCTCTGGCTGAAAATAGCCAGCCTTGTGGAATAACACTTAAATCAAGGACTTTGCCCCGAGGGTGCCTCCCAGGCCCTGGCTACCTGAGGCTTTCATTCTGACAACTTTGCGAGGCAAGAGATAAGCCTAAGAAACCCCACATAGATTTGGAACCACAGAGGGCTCTCCTTTCAGTGCAGGAAGATGAGAAGTACGTCCTCCATGATGAGGACAGCAGTGAGAAAAATCGCCTAATTGGATGAAGGGAGGAAAAATAATTCCTCTGAGAATTAGTAACCAGCTGCTGGTCCCTAAGCAAGTCTGCAGCCCAAATGTGCGCTGCTTGTGCAACCTGAAGAACTGCAAGTGGACAGCATAAGTTAAAGTGCTCCCATATTGACGACACCCCCAGACGACCAGCAGATCCCTCCCACAAGAACACAACTCCAACTTGGGTCTCAGACAATCCCTGCGGACAGAATTATAGACAACATGAGACAATAGCCATAACAACCTGACACGCAAGCTCCCTGTGAGGGAGACCGAGCGGAACAGCAGACGACAGAGTCAGACTCAGGACTGAGCCATCGCAGACCCTGAAATGAGCACGTCGATCTGTCTAACAAGACAAAGGAAAGGTGTGTGAGTACCAAAGACTGTAAAGTATCAAGTCGATTTTTTAAAAGGTATTTTTTCACTTTAAAAATCATATTTAGGGTTTAATTGAAATTTAACCTTTGTGGACAGAATGAAAGCACATTAGACATAACTGAAGAGAAAACTAGTGAAATAGAAGACAAATCCAAAGAAACTATTCAGAAATCAATGCAACAGGAGACGGGAAACATTAAAGACAAGTTGAGGTGTGTGGTGGTCAAAATGAGACGGTCCAGGTGCGTCTAATCCAGATTTCAAGAGGAAAGTCTAGGGAAAATGACGGAGAGGCAATTTTGGCAGAGATAAAGGCTTAGAATTTTCCAGAATTGTTTAAAGACCTCAAGCCTTATATCTAGAATCTCACTGAATTCTTTTCTTTTTTTAACTATCTCATTTTATTTATTTATTTATTTATTTATTTTTGAGGAAGATTAGCCCTGAGCTAACTACTGCCAGTCCTCCTCTTTTTTGCTGAGGAAGCCTGGCCCTGAGCTAACATCCATGGCCATCTTCCTCTGCTTTATATGTGAGATGCCCACCACAGCATGGCATGCCAAGCGGTGCCATGTCCACACCCTGGATCTGAACCAGCGAACTCAGGGCCCCCGAGAAGCGGAACGTATGAACTTAACCGCTGCACCACCAGGCCGGCCCCTCACTGAATTCAAAGCAATATGATTAAAATGAAATCCACACCCAAGTTACTGTAGTGAAATACAGAACAAAAACTAAGGGAAATCCTAAAAGCAGCCAGAGATAAAATAGATATTACCTAAAAACTAGTCTGACAGCTAAATCTTTGACTGAAACAGTGAAACACAGAAACCCGTGGAATAGTATCTTCAAAGTACTCAGAGAAAATAGCTATCAATCTAGAACTGTGAACAATCTAGAAATAGAATTATCTTTCAAGATCAAAGGTAAAGTAAAAACACTTTCAGACAAAAACAGTGCATTTGCCACCAACAGACCCTCACTGAAGGAAATTCTAAAGGCTGTTGCGTTAGCCAGACTCCAGGATCCAACGAGCCTCACCTCCTGGTATCCAGGGCCTTTTATAGTCCCCTCACTGGGTGCTGGAGATACACACATACACATATATTTAACAAAAGTAAGATCTAATAACATAGCTCCAAAAATAAAAAATATACGTGCTTTAGAGCTATGCTGTTATAAGCAAAATCTGACAAAACTATAAGGTGAAATTGGCAAATTCAGCGTCATTTTTGGATGTTTCAGTACCTCTCAATAAATTGATAAGATACACATAAATCAATAAGAATATAGAAAAATGAACAGCAGAGCCAGCCCTGATGGCCTAGTGGTTGATGTTGGGCACGCTCCGCTTCGGCGGCCCAGGTTCTGTTCCTGGGCTGGGAACCACACCACTCCTCTGTCAGGAGCCATGCTGTGGTGGCGGCTCATGCAGAAGAACTAGAAGGACCTACAACTAGAATGTACAACTATGTAATGGGGCTTTGGGAAGGGGAAAAAAGAGAGGAAGAGGTTAGCTCAGGGCGAATCTTTCCCAGCCAAAAAAAAAAGGAAACAGCATAATTAACAAGTTTGATGTAATGGACATATGTAGAGTGCTGCAACAGTTCTCTGACTACAACACAATAATTTAAAAATCAACAACAAAATGATAACTAGGAAAACCTCACGCATTTGGAAATTTTAAAACGCAGTGTTAAACAACTCATGGGCCAAAAATGAATAATGGAAATTAAAACATATTTATATCTGAATGAACCACATATCAAAACTTGTGCAACTCCGTGGGCGTCCCCTCGGGATTTCCCGGATGGATGAACAGTGAATTAGCTACTCGGGACTGAGAAGATGCACACACACGGCTGGTGTCTCCTCAGAAACACCCAGAACACCTCTTATCTCTGCCCTCTCTCCATCACCAGGTGTCAACTTTTAACTACAGGGATCTTGAGTAAAGGAACGGGTACTGCTTCCCCCTGGACGGAGGAGCAGGTGTGGGGCTCCGGAGCCTGCCGTGCTGCAGCCCGGGCCCTCTCTCCTGCCCGAGCTGCATTTGTCTCTAGGTGGCTGCTCTCCTCCGTGCGCCCGGAGACTACGGAGCAGGAGGGTGTCTCCCTTTGATCACTGAGACTATAAAGGCTTCCAGAACGTTGTCCTTAACTTGAATTCCTCTGACCTTGGCACAACAGTCGTTTCCTTCCTTAAACACTGGGGAGGGAGTGGTGGCGGACGGTGACTTTGAACACATCTCTGTCTGAGTTTCAGCACCTTCCGCAGGGCTGCAAGCTCCATGATCCTCGTAGGCCGAGAATCATGGGTCTCATGTGCCACAGCTTCCCGGCACCTGGCGCCGCCACAGCGGTCCTTGTCCTGACCCCTTCTGGGTGGTCTCTGGAGAAGCCTCCTTCCTAAGAGGGGTTCAGGCAAACCCACCGGCACTCGAGGGCGGTCTAAGATCAACACAGTACTGTCAGCCTGAGATGCTTTTAAGAAATGCTCTGTGTTTGATTAAACCAAATCCATTTACAGCCAAAATCAGGAGTGGGATCTGGAGCAGGCTTCGTGAAATTTCATGCTCTTCAGAGAGTAATCTCTAATATGCATATTTTTGCATTACTGATGCCTCTCCCCAGCCTGCTGGTGACGTCTGTTTCCTGTTCATTTTGTCTTTGGGAAGTTAAACCCCAAGGTCACCAGCGAGGTGATGGCAGAGTTCTGTCCCCAGAGCAGCCTGCTTCTCGGGCCAGATTGCACCCACAGCACAGACGTCGGTGCCCAAGCAAGGGAGGGGCTGCTGGCCCGTCTTCCCTCCGTCCGCTGTTCCCTCGCGCATCGCAGGCTGCCACGATTGCTCTGTGGGGTAGATTTCTCGGTCACTGAAGGAGAGGGAACGGGTGTGGGTGCCCACGTGGCGCGCGTTGGCCCACGTGAGCAGGAGCAGAGGTGAAGCTTGCTGAGGTTGGGAAGCCGCCTCTGTCCGCCGCCTGGCCGCCTGGTCCAGCAGGAGGAGGCTCAGTTCGCAGCCCTGCAACGTGGAGCACGATTCTCACACCATTAATGCCTAAATTCCTTGTCCGAAAAGTGGACAAAATAATGGTGCTGCCTTTGCTGGGTTGTTTAAGCATTAAATAAGATCATGAAATGAGATCAAACATGGAACAAAGATCAGTTGGCCTGAGAGAAAGGCCCAGCGGGATGCACCGGCCGATAGGAAGCTCCACAGAGAGGCCCCGCTGGGTGGGGTCTGTGGGCCCAGCTGTAGTGTCGGGACCTGCAGCGCCCCTGGGCCCCACAAGGATGCAGCGTGTTACAGCAGCAGGAGCCACTGTCAGCTCCTCCACAAGGTCACCTTCCCGCAGCCTGTTGGGTCCCACAGTGCCAGGAACCGACCCCAGAGCTCCCTTTTCATGCTCCTTCTCAAGTGCGCACAGACCTCGGGGGCTCGTCAGAACACAGGCTCTGGCTCAGTGGGCCTGGATGGGCCCTGGAGTCTCATTTCTGTCAAGCTCCCTGGTGACACTGCTCGAGCTCCCAGTCGTGGATGTGCGAGGAGCAGGGAAGCAAACCCCCATGGAGGAGAGCGTGTCTCCAGGCGCTTCCGGCTGGGCGCTTCAGGTCCTCCTCTGAACATCTGCTTCTGCTCGTAGTCTGGTCACCGGTTCACGTGACCAGGTGGAGCTGTGCCTCCACTCCAGGACGCTGTCTCTGCTGGCCGCCCCCTCACTCCGCTCTCGGCCCTCTGGGACAAAGGCCGCTTTCCCACTGCGCATGGGCACATACACACATGCACACACACACCTACACACATGCATTACACAACGCACACATGCATGCACATGTGTGCACAGGCTCACACTCACACACCTGCACCCACAGTGCAGCATGAGGCTCAGACGGTCCCTGCAATGACCCTGCCCACAACACGGAGCATGTGTGCCTCTGCGGGAGCCTGGCAAGTTTTGCTAGCGATCACAGACAGACAGGAAGTGCTCGTCCCCTGGGAGCCCGGCTCTCCAAGGGTAGGCACGCACTGTGGTATTTCCAGCAAGGAGCTAAGGCCACAGGATGGCACAGGCGTGGAATGGAGGCAGGTGAGGGCTAAGCTGGGAAGTCCAAGAGGCATGGTGACCAGGACCAGAAGACACCAGGCCCACGGTGGCCTCGCCCGAGCCACATCATCCTGATGTGTTGAGTGATAACATGCTGTCTTTAGATTGCCCCTGGCTGCCTCCCAAATCCTGGTCCCCAAGGTTGCTGGCTCACATGCAAATGTCTCTACACCATTTGGTGGGAAGGCGTCCAGCAGGATATCTTCCTAGAATCCAACAGCATGTACCTTGTGTTTATCATGTTGTCTTCCCATCTTGGCGTAAGACTCCCAAGGAGTAGATGTTGAAATACGTAAAATGAAGTAAAATGTAGCTGCACTCGCAACAAAAGAAGAAATACAGAGTAATCCAGCTCCGTTTCTGAATGTCTGTGGTGCAGACCAGTTTCCCTTTTCCTAATTTGCAGTCAGTTCCCGCAAGTAGCCGACGTGGACCTGCATCGCCTGCAGCTCGCCAGGCGCGTCCGTCAGCATCCGCTGTCCGCACCTGCTCAGTAGGCCCCACCACCTTCCAGAAGCTGCCGCGAACCTGCCTAAGTGTTTTCTGCGAACGTCTGCTTCTCCATCGCAGGCCGGTGACGAAGGTCTGCAGACCATGCAGGGGGCCGCCCCGGGCTAGCCACACTTGTGCCCTCCACTCCCTGCACCCAGGTATAGCTTCGGCCACTATCACACATTTAGCTCACCAACCATCTCCTGTCGTTACTCTGCCTTCCTGCCGTGCCCACATTCCTGAGGTTGGAAATGCCTGTGACTGATGCTGGACAGGATGCAAATACTGGCTCAGTCCCTGCGGATGGTATGAATAACCCTCAGACACACACACACGTGTGCACACCGATATGCACTCATGCACACCCATGTACGTGCACACAAGTGTGAGCACACACACATGCACACATGCTGCCACCCTGGATTTGACTGGTTTCTATTCACGCGAGAGGTGGTTTCCCTGGACGCTGACCACTAATCCTGAGTGCCCGCCACATGCTGGTGCCCAGCCAGTGGCTCTATCCATGGGGAGGACGGCCCTCTCAGGGTCATCTTGAGTGTCGGCTGTGCCCAGCGGCGCAGGTTGACAAGGCACGCTCTCCCAAGTTGGACAAGGTTACAGTGTGACATGTCACTTCAGAGGGTTGAACGTGTTTCAGAACAATTTTGGGACGCTGCGTCCTGACTCTCTTGTCTCTCCAGAGACGACGGTGTTCCGGAAAAGTCAGTTCAGATGAGACTGAGGAGCTCAGACAGGGGACGTCCTGGCTTCTTGCTGGTGCTGCGGGGAGAGTTGCTGAGGGCTCAAAGTCAGGACTGAGGGACGGTCAGGACCCACCCAGTTGAGCCATGTGGGACAGGCGCCCTTGGGAAGCCCCTACCCTGGGGGTCACCCTAATGGGCCCAGTCAGCTCTTCAGAGAGGACCTGCCTGCCACAGAAGTCCCAGCACCCACCGGGTGGAGGCCCAAGCGAGGAGTCGGGGGGCCCTTTCAGGGTGGGCGGGGGCCTCTGCCGCTCAGAGCCCGTGGGGGCTCTCCCAGGCCTCTTCCCTTCTCGGCAGATGGTCTCTAGTCAAGATAAGGCGGCCCGCTCTGTAGGATGGATCCACTGTGACTCAGTTCACCACACATTCACCGAGCGCTGGGCCAGGCGCGGGGGAGACGCACCCCGACCCAGGAGCACAGCTGGGGGGAGACACACCCTGACCCAGGAGCATAGATGGGGGGAGACACTCAGAGGCAGGTCCTGTCCTCTCGCATTTCTGTGGAGTGGAGCAGAGGACCGAGACAGCTGCTGGCCGGTTCCCCACCGGCTCCCTGCCCAGGAGCATCATCTTTGCCGAGAAGGCAAATGGAATGGAGGCCAATTGGTGCCGTCCTCCTGGCGGGGGCAGACGACAGCAAGTGGCCTCCTGGTGGCAGATGATGTGAAGCTGGACCCTGATTGTTTTGAGGGCTCAGCCAGCTCTGATCTGCTGCCTTTGACTGTTTGGGAGGGTGAAGAGCCCAGAACCATGGGCTCCAACCACAAGCCTCTGCCGGTGCCGCTCAGAGAAGGGTCCTCAACCTGGATTTGCATTTCCCTCCTGCTTCCCAGTCCTGATGACAACAGCCCCCCAGTGAGGCTGTGGGCGCCCATCTGTCCTCCTTTATTCCTTGACAAAACCCGAGCCTAGTCCCCACGGCTACGTGTTAGAAAGCTGGGGCATAGAGAAATCAACCACTTCCCCAGGGCTGCACAGCCCAGGCTGAGCAGAGTTCATGCCCCCAGACCCACCCACTGTGTGCCCAGGGGGCCACCTCAGCAACTGTCATGCCCGAGACATTGGAGGAACCTAAGACTGTAACGGAGAGAAGCCTGGACTCGGTGGGGTCCTCCTCCAGTATTGGCGATAATTGTGTCTAAACTTGGGGGAGGGGAGGGGAAAACACCCCACCTCCCACTAAATGGAGCCCGGCTGACATAAGTGTTGCAAGCCGCGGGACCTCAGGGATAAAACGGACCCTTCAGCTTTTGGAAGCAACTCGTGCTCAGGCTCCCTGCATGGACATTTGACACAGAAGCCTGCGTTCCGGGGCCTACGGTGTTTATGGCGCCAGCTGCACAGGCCGGGCACCTGGGCCCGGCGCCCCAGGGATTAATCCACTAAGTGACCTGCTCTTGCTCCAGGCCCTGTAGGTCTACTGGAATCAAACTTTTGTCTCTTTTGCAGCCACTGTCCTAAAACAGCACAGTTACTGCCCCTTGGAAGTTTCCAGGCCCACCTCCTCCAGCTCCTCAGGAACTTTCCTGACCACCTTCCTCACGCTCCCGTCCAGCCAGCACTTTGTCCATCTCTGCACCATCATGACACAGGGCTCAGCACACAGCAGGCACTTAGTATGTGGTTGCTGAATGCGTGAATAACAGCAGTGACAATAAGAATGGACGCGTCTGGCTTCAGGAGAGAACGGTGGGATTGTCAAAGCAGGATGTGGGCTGGATTGATGCCATTCGAGCAGCCGGCCCGGGTCCTAGAGAGCCTGGAGGGGCCCCGGGGCTGCAGCGGAGTGAGGAGGCGTCAGGGCCTGCGGTGGCCCCCTTTGTGCCTCAAAGCTCACTCAAGCTCCACGGCTCCTCCCCAGAGGGCACCCACTCCACTTCCATCTATTCACATGCCGGATCTCCACACGGGACCCGGTCTGAAGAAAGGGTTTCCTGCTAAATAAAATAAGCAATGACGACAATAATGGTAATAGTAATGTCTGAAACGTCGCTGGCCTAGGGAACCCAGTCAGGTACTTCAGCACTAAAATCAAAATGCGTGGGTCCTCTCTCCCTTTGCTGAAAGTCGTTTGGTTGGGCAGCGCAGGGCTCCCCACAGCAGGTGTTCGTCTTGCCGAGACGCCTGGCCTTGTGGGTACGCGTTCCAGGTAAACAGGGTTGTAAGTTAACTTGTCCATTCAGGACGTCACAACAGGCGCTCAATGAACCGAAAAGAAAACAGCCCCTGGGCGCCTTCAGCGCCCACACTCCAGCGGCTTCTGAAAGGAGCGTCTCCGCAAGGAAACAAAGCCTCCCGCCTGGGCCGCAGGAGCCCATCCTGCCCACGCGGTTCCAGAGTCTGAACCAGGGAGGGGGGGCTCGGCGCTCGGGCAGCATCGCAGGGCCGCACTGAAGGGCCTCGTCTCCCGGTCAGCGGGGAACGTGCGGCCGGGCCCCTGTGCTCCCATCCTGCCCCAGATGGTCACCGCCGGCTCACGGGGCTGTCTGCCCACGTGGGGCCCACATGTCCACGCTCCACTCCGCCCAGTGAGCGTCTGTCTCTGGGGCGCAGTCAGGGGAGGGGCCTTGCCAGGGGAGGGGCCTGTGCCAGGGGAGGGGCCTGTGTGGGAGGAGGGGCCTGTACACAGGGGTGGGGCCTTGCTGGGGGAGGGGCCTGTGTGTGGGGAGGGGCCTGAGCTGGGGGAGGGGCCTTGCCAGGGGAGGGGCCTGTGCTGGGGGAGGGGCCTTGCCAGGGGAGGGGCCTGTGCCGGGGGAGGGGCCGCTGCTTCCTCCCTGGGGAGCCTGGCTGGAGAGCCAGGGCAGCGGGTGCGCCATGCACCTGGAGAGCTTCCCTCACCCGTCATCCCAGTGACGCCCTTTCCTGTTCCAGAATCCCGCCAGGACCTCACGTGGTATTCGGGCTTCAGGACCCCTTCACCTCCTAACTCTGGGCCGGCTCCTCAGTCTTTCTTGTCGTGACCTGGCCCCTTTGGAAGAGGACTGGCCAGTTGTTTCATAGCACGTCCCCGGGTGTGGACATCCGCGTGTTCCTCCCGCTCAGAGTCGTAGCTCGGCATCTTTACAAGAATCCCCAGAGGGACCCTGGGCCCGTCCCGGGCGTCGGCTCCAGAGGGGCAGAATGTCTCCACCGTCATGGCTGTGACCCAGGCCTCGACTGCCTGGCTGGAGCAGCGTCTGCTAGGTTTCTATTTATTTTTCATAAGTATCTGGGGCGGGGGGGGGGGGGGGGGTTGAGCCCTGCAAATGTCTTGTTTCTTGTCGTACTTTTGGTCACTAATTTCAGCATCCATTGATGACTCTTGCAGGCAACAGCTGCTACTGTGTTTTTGTCAAATGGTGGGTCCTTGAGCCACAGTTGCCTGTCGGGGGTGCCCACTCACGGCAATGGGGTCCCTGAGTCCCTGCCACTCAGGCACTGACCAAGTCCACCTGTGGCCTGGCTGTGCTCACGGCGGTGGGTTCAGAGAGCTGCAGCCAGGCTGTGGGCAGGGAACTTAAGTGGCTTGTCCTCATGGCACCACACACGCTAGAAAAAGACAGGTTTTGGTCTCCAGCACCTAGGAGACCCTCAGAAATATTATCCAAGTGGATGAATATTTGCTTTGACCATGGAAAACCAGAATTACACCTTCTGATATATGAACACCACAGACGAAGTTTTTAAATTCTTTTCTTGTTTTTTTAACCGTTTCTCCACCGGAAAGCAGCAGGGACGAATACCTCTCTACATGCAGGATCTCCTGAGCGTCAGGCCAGGACGCCATCACCAAAGGCGGGTCCAGCTGTCTGGGCGGTGGCTGCCGGTGCCTTGTGAGCCGCCCACACTTGCTCTTGGCGGAGGGCAAGCTCGATGGCTGTGATGCTCACTCTTAGGCGAAACAAGGCACACAGTGCACAGAATCTTTCCCGCCTACCCCCAGAGCAGACTGTAGGGTGCGGAAAGCACATCCTGTGTAACTAGACAAGGCGGAGGCCGGACAAAGGCCCTTTTGAGAATCCCAGGACGTCCTAACAAACCAAAAAGGATCAGCAGTGAGAAGACCTCGTGCGGTGTGACGACGAGAGCGGGCGTCGTGGGCGGAGTCGGAGGGCCAGGTCAGCACCTCTGAACTCGCAGAGGAGAAGAGATGAGCAGGGTCACCTCGGAACGCGGAGAAAAGGGGCTGCCCAGCTCTCCGTGCTGAGGAGGCAGCCAGCGCGCCCTCGCCGCGGACAGGCGCTGTCGGCTGTGCTTCCCCCACGTTCCTTACGAGGCGACTCTGGACTGGACAGAAGACGTTTGCGAGATTAAGGTGGGATCGATATTGCGGCCCAGAGGACAGCGCAGCGCGGGCTTGAAACCAGCAGGCGGGTGGAGGCCCGACCGGGGGCGGCGACGGCAGCCTTAAAGTCCGGCCCCCGCGCAGCAGGCACAGGAAATAAGATCATCACGGGGGATACAGGACGCCCCGGAAGCTTCCAGACGAGAGGAGCGCCGGTGGGCGTCGGGCTGGGATCCGTTCCCTGTCGGGAGCGCCAGACGACGCAGCACCCGCCTGAGTCAGGCTCCTTCGGGCCGCGCCGCCTGAGGACGCGAAACCGCTCAGCGTTAAGACGAGAAAAAGCCCCCGAGGCCTGCGCGGCGGAGGTCACGTCTCACGGAGCTCTTCCTCCGCCGGCCCCTCCTGCCGGATCCTGCTCCTCCTCCGGCCGGGGCACCCCCTGCCCCCACCTCCGCTCTGATGCCGTGTGGTCTCCCATGTGCTGCGCCCTCCGCTAACATCCCTGACTGATGGGCGCGGACACCGAGCTCCCGCCAGCGTCGCATCCAGGCGACTGTCCCAGAGGGACGCGGGATGCACACCGGAGCCTGGACCCCGGAGGCGGGTGGCCGCTGCGCACGACTTCTCAGGGGGGCGTGGAGCCTGCGCCTGGGGCCACCTGGCCTCCGCGGAGCCCCTCTGCCGCCTGTCTGAGCCCCGCGGGGCAGTGGCCGGCCCGGGGTCCGGAGGCCCGTTTCACGAGTTCCCTGCACCTGCGTTTCTGCTCTGCTTCCGCTGCGCCCTGTGGGCCCCGCGGGACTTCCCACCACCCCACGCGGAGCCTGAGTTTTCCTATTTAGGAGGCTGGTGGGGACGGCGGCTTTGGTTAACCCCAGCCCTCTCCGCGGGGTCAGTCTGTGCCCCGCGGAGTGAGGAGGAGCAGCCCGAGGCCCCTGTGGGCACCGCCCGGCCTGCGGCAGCCCGGGGTCTGCAAACGGGGCTGCTGCCGGCCTGGGTGATCGGGCCAGCTTTCCTCACGCAGATCATTCGGGAGAAAGAAAGTCTGACGCCCCCGGACGGAAGAGCCCGCACGAAGAACGGCAGCAAGAGGTCCTTGTCCAGTGTGTCATTTTTTTTAAAAAAAAAATCAGTGTTATTTGAAGTGTATTAAAGAGATAAACCATAAAAAATACACCACAGGGCCAGCCCGGTGGTGCAGAGGTGAAGTGCGCACATTCGGCTTAGGCGGCCCAGGGTTCGCTGGTTCCGATCCCGGGTGCGGACATGGCACCGCTTGGCAAGCCATGCTGTGGCAGGCGTCCCACGTATAAAGTAGAGGAAGATGGGCACGGATGTTAGCTCAGGGCCAGTCTTCCTCAGCAAAAAGAGGAGGATTGGCAGCAGATGTTAGCTCACGGCTAATCTTCCTCCAAAAAAAAGACTAGAGAGAGAGAAAAAATACACCAACGACAACATAAATCATGCACATGACTTATATATATGTATATACATCTATTTAGCAGTGGTTTTCTGTTTCAGCAACAGAAAAAGGTATAAATATGAAACCCACACACATATGAACTTAAATTTTGTTTGCATATATTACACTGTAAATACATCTGCCTCTGAGAAGGGAAGCGACGCCTGGACGCAGCCCACACAGGGCAGAGCCGAGCTGCGCCTCCCGCTAGTCGACACCGTTGTGAGTCCCCACCACCGACTTGAAGTGGGTCTTGACCAGGTTTTCTCAGCTGCTCCCTCTGCTCCATGGGCCGCCGACTGTGGGGAGGGCGAGGGGGCCTGAGAACGGCCCGAGGCTTTGCGTTCTCTCCTGAAATTCCCGGCGCTGTAGGGCCAGCTGACCCGAGAGCCCTGGGTGACCAGCGTCAACAGTAAGCTCTTCAGCAAGGCTGCATTGGAAAGCACCGTGAGCAAGTGGTGCTGAGCCTCAGTGAAGCGGTGGGACACCCCCTCTGTGCAGAGAGGAGGCCTCACCCCGTCTGAGCGTCCCGCTCACTCTGACAGGCCCTGATCTTGCTGCCGCCACCCGGCCCCTGAGAACACAGGCGCTGGCCTTCAGGGCCAGGACCCGACGTCCAAGACATGGTCAGGACACACATGGCGTGTCGTCTGGCCAAGGCTGACTCTGTCCACAGGGCAGGAACACTGGGAATGTTGGAGAATGGAGGGGTTACAGAGGGAGGTCCTGGGGGATCAGAACTGGGCTGGCAGGGACGAGCCGGAGCCCACCTGAGCCCCGACAGGCAGGTTTGTCCCAAAGACGGGAGCAGATAGGGGTCTGTCCGGTGCATTGGACGTAAACTCCAGCTACCTGGGTGTCTGCAGACGCAAAGCTGCCACCCTGCAAGGACGCGGCTTACTGGGGCTTCAACACCCCAACCCTCCACCCTCTCCGAAGAGGCCCCACAACTTCACCCAGCCAGACTGACCCCCAACCCCCTGGAGAGGAGGGAGCCCCGCTGATCCGGCTTCAGCAGAGACAGCCAGAGTGGGAGATGCCCAGAGACGAGCCCACTGCTCAGCGCCCTCCTCCCCGGCCCCAGCGAACCCAGTGCCGGGTGCCGACCTGAAGCGGCTCCTCTGTGGGAAGGTGGGTCCTGAGCCCTGCGCACTCAGGAGGTGGGGCCCCAATTTGAAACCAAGAGGCACACCTGGTGAGGCAGCTGCCCATGGGAAGAGGGGGCCTGGCCCATTTATTATTTAAGTAGGGCAGAAACCGAGGGCCCCGTGGTGACACGGCCGCTGACCTCCTCTTCCCATTTGGGACATTGATCCATGATCTATTTATAGGGACATGTGCATCTACATGAAGCTCATTCAGGCAGGAATTGCCTGCCAAGAATTCTATACATTCAGCACCGCTCAGCAAATATTTATCAAATATCTTCTCTGAATCATCCTCTACTGGGAGCTAGGGTGACCCAGACAAGCCAGACTCTGCCTGTGAAGAGATTACCTAGACACAGGAACGGACTGTTTGAATACGGTGTATTTAATGCTTAGACTACAAATGTGCTCAGGGGGCTGTCAGGCCCAGAGGAAGGAGGCCAAACCATTCACTGAAACCCGATTTTAACTAGTTCAGGCCAAGGGGGATTAGATAGCTCATAAGACCAAGGAAGTGCTGAAAAACCAAACCAAACTACAGAGATTGAGAGTGAGCATGAGCTTCAGGAACAGCTTAATCCAGGTGCTCAAGTGCTGCCAGTGTTCTGTCTGCCTCTCTGCACAGGACTCACTTCTCTCGCCACTATCCTGGCTTCCTCCAGTCGTGGAATCAGAGCCCTAGGCCCACATGTCACACTCCCACGCGCTGGAGGAGCCAATCTGCCTCCTGCGCTGTGCCTAAAGAGCCTGTGTCTGGGCTCCCACCTGAAGCGCACTCACCCCGAACCAGTCAGAGTCCCCGCCACGGGAGATGCGGGTCTCAGTCCACCGCCAAGTAAGACATGGCAGCAGCTGCCACCAAAAAAATATGGTCTAATGGGAGGAGAAGCAATTCCCAGAGGCAGGTGCCAGCCCTAGAAGAAAGGGGTGTTTGAGCAAGAAAAACTGGTGTCTACCCCACTACGCATGGGGCCCAGATTCGGAGGACAGAGGTGCCCAGAGGAGAAGAAACCCGAGGTAGGTCTTTACTCAAGAACAGGAGTCACCTGGCGAAGACACAACCTAATCACCTACTCTGGGCGCCGGAATCTTCACCTGGTGATCATCAGGATGCCCAGGTACAGACGCCTGCACAGCTCAGGCCGTGATGGAGCTGGAGGGCTGGGCAGGGCGACTGCGTCCAGCCCCGGATGAGAAATACACAGTGACACTGCACGCTACAAACTACTGCTACTTAGAAGCTCTGGCTTCGACTTTCAATTAATTACTAATCTGGACAACAGTGAGACTCCAGCCAGGGGGGCGTGGGGAGTCGTCCCCTCTGGTCTGGCCACGACCTTGCTTCCTGCAGTGCCAGGTCCTGCTGACCTCTCCTGGGAGCTCCTGCCATTTAACTCAGGCGGCGAGGGGAGGGGCTTCCACATCAGGACCCTCATTAGTCACTTAAAAATGCCAAGTCTCTGAAACTGCTTAAGTTCAGACTTTACGCGGTGTTTTCAGAAATTAAAGGTTGCTGTCCTGTTCATTCTTACATTTAACAAATACGTATTTGGTGCTCATCCGTGTGCTCAGCGCTGGACGGACGGCCACCAGCAAGGCAGACCCGTCTCCCAGAAGATGGTTCTAGGGGAAAAACAGTCAGATGGCAATTATCGCGCAGCAGAGCTGTGACAGGAGGGCGAGGGGCAGCCCCTGGCGGAGGCGGCCAGCCTCAGCACGCTGCTCTGTCTGCGGGGTGCGCCGGAGTGACCGGCGTCGTTGCCATCTCCCAGCGTCTGCAGCCAGGGTCCCGAGGCTGCTTCGGGGCTGGTCTGACCCTCCTAATCGCAGCCAGTGAAGAGGCCCCGTGCGCGCACAGAGCCGCTGGCTTCCTCTGCCTGATGCTGACAAACCCCGTCCTTGGCTGCCACCTGGCAGTGGTCCCAGGGAGGCTGCAGGCCGACGCTCAGTGATGTTCGAGGATGGACCTGCGTGAAGTGCTTCATTTTGAGCTTGGTTTTAAATTGAGCACCAGGTGGAAGTGCTCGGAACGAGATGGACGCCCACAGGAGGGGCGCGGGGCAGGGTCGCTGCTGTCACTGGACGCAGCACCACAGGGCAGCCCACCCTAGCGCGTCAGGCTAGAGGCAGACGAACGTGCACCAGCGGGTCCGACCTCGGGATGAGGAAGGGCCCCCTGAGGCGCTCGGTGCAGAGGGCAGACAGCAGGACCATGCAGGCGCAGACACACACCGCAACCAGACACCTTCCCATCAGAGTGCCGTTAGTCCTGCCAGAGGAGGGCCCCTCCCACTCTGTGGCAGCCAGGGCAGGGCTGTGACCTGTGACCTCAGCACGACCAGACCCTCCGTGGCCTGGGAGCTGCCCTGGTTTCTGCCCCTGCTGCACCTCCCGGTGACTCTGCGAACTCCTGACATCTTTCCAGAAAGTTCCTTTTAATGTGGCCAGGTCACTCGTGGAAACTTCCAACCGGGAGGTGGCCCGGTGTGCGAGGGAGCTGGGGGAGGCTGTGCCATGAGCCGACCCCCAGCTGTGCTCACGAAGCTGGAGTCTCTTCCACGGCCATTAACAGGCGAGACCCGTGTCTACAGATGAGATTTGTGCTAGAAAATGTTTAACGATCTGTGGGGGCTGGTCTGTGGCATCTGCTGATTTCTGTGGTGTAAATGCTCCTGCCCAGGGCTGGTTGCAGACACGATGTAAATAACAGAAAACGCAGCCCAGCAGTTAGAATTGATGTGTTTGTTCCTTAATGCGTTTGTTTCATGGTAAGTCTATGAAAGTCCGTCGTTCGTAACGGCTGCCTTGCTAGCGCGGCTGGTGCAGCATCGCCCGGACTCCCTGCCCGGCCTGCCTGCGTTTGCCCAGGACAGACATTACACTAGCGAGGTTCTCAGCCAGCGCTGCTCTGCTGCCCGTTTGGAGAGACGCACCTGTTCTGCGGTCCCTTTACAGCCTCTGCAGAGGCTCCTTCTTTTCATAGAATCAAATAACTGTGGAGCTGGACAGGCTTCAGGCCCGGGAGGCTGAGCCTCAGGAACCTGGATTGCACACGAATGAGTCTCCCGGGAACTTGCGAAATGGAGATTCTAACTCCGCTTCTGGGGCCTGAGGTTCGGCGTCTCCACAGGCTCCAGGTGCCAGCACCGCCCACGTGCAGGCCACACCGTGGGCAGCAGCAAGCCTATCTGGCTCCCACCACTTAGGATCACGGACTGGTTCCCCCGTCATGCTGCTGGGCTGTTAGACTGACTGACTGCCGCTCCTCTCTTCTCAGCTGCTTCTGTCGGTTTGCCTTCCCTGCCTTCTTGCTAACTTATTGCAGACTCTCCACTATTTTCAGGACCCCCCCCCCCCACACATGCGCACACTCACACACATGCACACACGTGCACACACACGCACACGTTAAGCAAACTGCAAGGTTGACAAGAAACCCCTCTGTGAACAGAATCCCCCAGGATCTTCAGGCCTATAACTACAGGATATGACATATGCCACACCGGCCATGACGGGGCAGCCGCGGAGCCCCGAGCTTGCAGACCCTGTTGTTTCTCTGAGTGTTGGCTATGCTGCAGCCGTCCTGGGACACACGTGCATGCTGTGCTATCTCTGGCCCCGGCTCAGGACGGCCACAATGGGGCCTGAGCCTCGCTGGCCTTTCTGGAATCGTTTCTCACGACCACCACAGGGCGGGCACCAGCCCTGCAGTTTGTCACGTCAGCAGGTGTCCCTGGTTCTAGCACTGAGCAAAGCGACACCCTGTTGACCATAACATATTGCATCGCCGAAAACTGGAGCTGCTTTGAGGCTCCATTTGCAAATGAAGCAACGTCCTCCGTGCCCCGACCCCGAGCACGGGGGTGTCTGGGCTCATCCCCGCCCCGTGAATCTTCTCCCTGATGGGATTCCCCAGCGTGTGGTCCTCTGGGTCCCAGCAAACCACCCTTCCTGGGCACAGCCGCAGCTCGTGTCTGGCGGCCTCTTGGTCAGGGGGACGTGCCCCCTCAGCTGGGAGGAAGTGAGACCCCGCATCCTCCCCTTCTTCTCCTGGGGGCGGACGAGAGCGGAACTGCTCACATGCAGTCTCTGCTTTGGAAACTTTATCTCAGTGTAAATGAACATTTTATCCTCAGCGGGAACCTTTAGAGCTCTCAGGACACGTTGAGGACGACCCCCCACCAAGTTCTGTGCCTCGTTGCGGGGTGTGGACTCCTGGGCATGTCTGCTGTTGTAGTGAAGAAAAAATGCTGGGAAGTTTTAAAATTATGCACTGGTCATGTCTGGAGAGAGCACAGGGTTCCAGTCCTTACTGAGAATTCTCCCCTCTCTGGGCGTGTTTCACGACATCCATCTTCTACAAGGCTCAGTGTTACTCTTCAACCAGTGGGCTGTTGTATTTCCTTCTAAAATCCAAATTTTCTGTTTTATAACTTGGCTGGAGTCCAATTTGACAAAAAAGAAAAATTTAAATCTAGCAGCATTTGGTACTTTTTTCTCTCCCAGCAGCCACTGTTTCTCGAATTGCTTGGCTGTCTCCGCACTCCTGCCAGTGGCCTTGAGGAAACGCAGAAAGAGCCTTCCATCACTGCACTGTACCTGTCTCAAAGCTGTGGGGTATCTTTTATTTTTGGTTCTGGTAATCTCTATTCGTAGGTGTCGAGGGATGGGGAATTTTCCAGTCATTCTACAGCAAATATAGAAAAATAAGTGAACAGGGTAGCCATTCAAACATCAGGCCTCTGCATTTCCAGCGTCTGCAATGCCATGATGGTTCCCTCAATAATATTTCCAGAGCTGCGTTTAACCAAGGGATAGAAGGGACCAGGACCTGCTCCCTGTAAGCTGTGGGGGGACGCCTGAGGAGGGGCAGCACAGGATGCATCCTTGGAAACCACCTGCTGGAGAATAGTGAGCTGCAGGTGGCGTGCTCATGGTCTGAGCCAAACGCCACTGTCCTGGAAGGCTCCCTTTTCAAAACAGTCACATGCTGGGCGGCTTGGTTGCAGCGTCACGGTGCTGGCTGCCTGTGCGGGGAGGTCCACCGTCTCCTCTTCTTTGCTTGACTGGGGAACTCCTCGGCCTCAGTCTCTCCACCTGTGACGCTGACTTGAGTTCCCGCCCCAGAGGTCACTGTGGGAACAGGCGCCGTGGGGGTGACGCGCCCTGCCCAGCACTGTGGACAGCAGGGGCAAGGCGGGTTTCGCACGAGGTGGATGGAGCTGGCAAGGCTCAGGCTCCGTCTAATGTCGCCTGGGAGCTGCGGGCTGAGCACAGAGCTGGGCTTCTGAGGTCACTTGAGGGTGTTCACCTGGCCCCCTCTTCCCCGCTCTGGCAGAACAGTCCACGAGCGAGGCCGCATGAGTCTCTGCACAAAGCAAGGTGTCCCCAGGGCATCGCTCGAGCCACCGTTAGCACACGTCCACTCCGTCCAGAACCTTTTTGATGTTCTTCCAACAGGGCGGTCTTTCTAAAAAGCTGCTGCCTGTCGATACTGCTCTCTTAGTATCAAACAAGGGAAATTTCAAACCCAAAGCAAACTTGGAACTAGCGTTCCTGTCAGTTACCAAAGATTTTTACTAAAGATTCCTCACCTGGTAATGTACTTCCCCCTTCTGATCCCAAGGGGAATGTGCACACCATGGGGGAGGGAGGGAGCGGGGAGAGAGGCGCAAAGTGCAGTAAAAACAGCCTGCGTTCAGTCTGAAGGATGATTCCAACCCGTCAAGCAGCGGCGCCCGTTCCTGGACATGCCGTGTTCCATATGTGGTGTCACATGGGATGATGCCACAACGATGGCATCACACGATGACGTCACACAGGATGGGGTCCACAGCCCGTCCCTGTGATCACTGGACCAGCAAGCTACAGGAGAAGATGTGACCTCGGCATCTGAGTCATCAGGTCAACCTTTCCACAAGGGGCCCCGAGCATCCCAGAAAGGCCATCCCCCACTGCTCTGTCCCGCAAACACAGCCCTCCTGTGGACACGGCCCTCCGATGCCCGGGGGCCATGGGCTCTGTCCTGTCACGTTGTGAAATGACCCTTCTCAATCTCCATCCAAATACAGAGCCCACCCTGGGTGTGCCCTACGAGTGTCCCCATAGACAGGGGGACAAGAGGAATAGAGAAGACAATTTGTGCTGAGACCAGCGGCTGGCAGACCAGCCTTGCCTGCCTTTCTGGTCCCCGACAGGCTCCATGGCTTTCTGTGTCCCCGCCAAGAACTTGGAGGGCACCGTCCCCCTAAGACCACTCTCACTGCTGACATCACTTGCTAGCTCCGGGGTCCCAGAGCCACCCTCAGACTGGACACAAGCCCACCGAGAGCCGTGCACTCAGAGTTCTGCCTTCTCCTAGGGAAAGGTCGGACACTGACAGCAGCTGGAGAGAGCACACGTGCCCAGCCCAGAGTGACCCAGCCCGGGCCTCCCTGGCCCCCTCCCGTGGAGTGTGGATGGTGTTACTGTCCTGTTTCCGTGCGCGACAGAGGCTCAGCAGAGCGTTTCCGTCCATGGCAGCTCCCCGAGCCCCGTTGCCCACAGTTTCACGTGTGGCTCCTTCGTGGAGGCGTTGTCGATTGACTGGTTGAGGATTGACTGATGGGTTGGTTGGCGTTCCTGGGCTGGTTGTCTGAAGTCTTTCCTGTGGGTGCACCAACTGCTCACCATGAGGAAGCCCAGCACAGAGAGGAGAAGGGGTCTGCTCTCTGCACCCCAGCACACATGACCCGTGAGGGTCTCGCCTCCCCATCTGCAGCGCAGCACTGTGGGCATGGGGTTGATTCTGTGTCTGCTTCCCGCTAAGAACATTCTGGCAGCTCTGCTTTCTGGGACTGGCGTAATGACAACAGTTTTGCTTTCTGTGGACTGTACTTTCTCAGACCACACACTCCCCCTGACGTGTGCCCTGGAGGCCGGGCTGGGAGGGCCCCGAGGCCCCAGCAGGCCCCTGAGCTTCCGGCCAGCCAGCAGGGACCCAGAGCAGGGGAGGGCGAGACCATAGGTGTTTTAAACAGCACTGGTATTAAATGCTGTTTTCATGCGTGTGAACAGTTGACAGTGCAGAGCAGGTCGCATTCGCAAAGGGTTTCTCCCTGTGGCTGTCTGTCTGTATTTGAGAAAGACGTGCTGGCGGTGTGTGGAGTCCCCAGCACCCACAAAGAAAAGAGCATTTCAGTTCCAGACTCACACCAACCCCCGAAGAACCTGGGAGTTCAGTCAGGGCAGCTGTGGGCCTTGATGTGTGGTCACTAAGGCGTGAGGCGGCTGGTGCTTAGAGGTCTCACGTTCGCTCACTCCCTGGTCAAGGCTGCGTAAACACACTGCTGTAGAGGAGCGAGGCCAGGCCACCAGCCCTGTGTTGGCTGCCTGGGTCTAGGTACTGTGTCGCTCAGGATGTTAAGACGACCCGGGTTGTCTGTCCGCCTTCCAGCTGCCAGGAAACCAGGAGGGGAAGGAGGCAGAAAGAGCTCTCCGCTTACAGAGTTCAATTCCCCAGCGAGTTGTCGCCTCGTAAACTGGGGCACAGAATCCGAGAAGGGACGCTGTGTATGCTCTTCCTAAGCGTGTGAAGCAAAGGGCAACAGGACCATCAGGAATCATAGGGACGTCAGAGGATGCGGGGGTGGAGAGCGAGGTTCGTTCAGAAAATAGGCCAGAGCAGAGTCAGCAAAGCCGGTGAGGGCGGCGGGACAGAAAGGCAGGGGCCGGGCTGTCCAAAGGGAACCGTGACCTTCTTGATAGAATAGTGAAGGAGAGACGGCCATATTTCCAGCGATTTTCCCTCACTTCCCTCCCATTGCTTCGCCCAAATAAAAGAATTTGGAAATGAAGGCATCATTGCATCACAGCTTATGGAATTCAAATGCCACTGGTCCATCCCTCGAAAGGACTCTGTGCCTTTGTCATGTGCCAGCTCTTGGTGGGTTTGGGAGTGAAAGATGCAGTCCGCACTGTGGAGGAGAGAGACACTGAGCCAATATCTGCATGTGACAAAGGGGAGTGCACACAATGGCCTGAATGCCTGCACAGTCACACCTGTCACATCATCATGAAGGCCTGTCTACCTGCAAGATTATACCTGTCTACCTGCACCATCACACCTGTCTACTTGCACAGTCACACCTATCTACCTGCACCATCACACCTGTCTACCTGCAAGATTATACCTGTCTACCTGCACCATCACACCTGTCTACTTGCACGGTCATACCTATCTACCTGCACCATCACACCTGTCTACTTGCACGGTCATACCTATCTACCTGCACCATCACACCTGTCTACCTGCACATCACACCTGTCTACTTGTACCATCACATTTGTCTACTTGAACCATCACACCTGTCTACCTGCATGGTCACAACTGTCTACCTGCAATGTCACACCTGTCTACCTGCATGGTCACACCTGTCTACCTGCACAATCACACCTGTCTACCTGCACCATCACACCTGTCTACCTGCACCATCACACCTGACACCTGTCTACAGGTCTGTCTCCCCCATAAGAGCAGAAGCTCCTCCATGACAGGAACACTGTGAATCGCAAGCACCTGGCACAGACCCAGCCCTGGGAGAGTAATGAAGGAAAGTTCTTGAATGGTGAGAGGAAATTATGTTACAATAATGGGAAATTTAGTTGATGACACTGTGTCCCTGTGTGCCAATGGGTGGGTGATTCTGTCGTGGATCTGACCAGTCGATTCCACATGAAATGGGAACATCCCAGGTAAGCCAGTGACCATATTCTGAGTGAAATGATTCAGTTGTTGATGAAAGGCGTGTGGCTTTGGGGTGCACAAGGACAAGCAAGAGCAGACAGATGGGGCCGAATTCGCTGCCGTCCTCAGGTTTTCTCTGAGACACGGCAGCTGGAATCTATTCCAACGTCTGCACATCCCTTACAGGAGATGCCTGCTCCCTCCCAGGGCCTCCGCGCTAATTCTGTTCTAATTTTAAATGCTGGCTCCACTCTGGACCCCACAACCTGAGAGCGAGGGGGAGGACTCAGAACAATTCAGTCCACAGCCACGCAGACGAGGAAAGTGCTGGCAGATACGTTTATGAAAAATTGCTCGTGGAGCTGGCGTTATTTAGCCTGGAGAAGGGAGAAAGGCTGCACTCATTACCCACGACATCTCTATTTTTAGTTCCTGCAGCTCCCGTTGGCAGGTTTGGGGCTTCGGAGGGCCACGAGGGCAGCCATTGGCCGGGAGCGGGGGGCTGCCTGTCAGTGGGGCAGCTCCTGACCCAGCCGCATGTTCTGTCATTATTTCTTCTCATACTCCCTCCCAGGATCATGTTTTCTTTCCTAGCAATGAAGAGTCAGTCCTGAAACAATGGAAATAAACCAGGGTTGTGCCTTCTCCGTTCCTCCAAATTGTATTTGAGATGCTATTAAACTTTCCTCATGTGTGAAATGAGAGCAGGACCAGAGGCCTCTGAGATTAAAACCTCACCTCAGCTCTAAGACACAGCAATTTTCTTTATTCTTTCTAACAGAGAATTCGGGGTGGGCGTTGTATTGGGCGATGATTCTCAACTGGGTGACTTTGCCCCCCACCCCGGGACGTCCAGCAGCGTCTGGAGAGTTCTGGTTACACAATGTGGGGCGGGGTGCTGACGTCTCGTGGGTGGGGCACCGGGATCCTTCTGAACGTCCTGCCAGGCGCAGGACCCCCCAGTAATGATCCCCCCAAACACCGGGGGAGCCGAGGGGAGAGGCCCTGGTGCAGGCGCTGTGCCGGGGTGACTGGACCCAACACAGTCCCTTCCCCAGGCTCCTGTCAGCGCCACCCTTCCTGGGGCGCCCGTGGCCCTGACCCTCTCACCCACCATCCTGGCCTGATCTGTCTGGGAGTTCCTGCCTCCAGACAGAGTGATCCACTCGAGAGGGACACTGGACCTGAGCTAAACCAGGCGGATTCCCCGGGAGCATTGCCAGTACTGTCTGTCTGCTGGAGGCCCCTGAATGGAGCCTCGATCCGCCAGAACTGACCAGAGAAGACAGCGCACCAAGATACATGGGAGAAGAAACATGGGCCCAACGACATCGTTGGAACCCTAAATTCCACCTGATGTCAGGCTCGTCGCCTTCAGCGAGCGGGTTACGGGGTGAGAGTTGTCTGAGAGCTGAGCCAGCTCGACAAGCACTTCTCATGTCCAGAGGAGGCCTGGCCATGCGCTCATTTATGTAACCCGCATTTTCAGTAAAGGGCAATGTGTGTAAACAAAATATAAAATCATTCTCTGACGGCACACGCAGGGAACGGAAGTATTTTTCAAAGCCTATATTCTTTCATTTGATTCGAAGTTGGAACTATTACTTGCCACCAGAATTGTTCTTTCCTTCTTCCTTTTTTAATGTGAGGCAGTCTAGCAAACTAGGATCCTTTCCCTATTTAACTTTTGTTCACTCGGTTGTTCCATGGTTGGGATAGAGCTTTAAATTCTCAGTATTTCACCCAACTGTAGAAGAACCTGTTTGCACGATGCTACCAGGCTCCCCGGCACCACACCGTCCTCGGTAAATCGCTTGGTCTTCTGGGTTAAAGCACCAAAGTCACATGTGACGGGACTCCCTTCTCCTGTGTCTCCAGCGGCCGTGGAAGCGAGAGGACTGGGGAAGAGGAAGGGGCCCTTCAATGCTGCGCATTTCCCTCCTTTCAAAGTTGTGAAAGTCACACATGTTCTGTGAAGAAAATATGGAAAACACAGAAAAGTGACAGTCTCTCAAATCCGCACATGGGAGACCACTGCTGGCGTTGGCGCCTGGCCTTCTCTCTCACCTACGGACCTGCAGCAGCCGCTGGGCAGCCGGAACCTCTGAGCCAGCCTGACCGCGACGTCTGGACCGCACGTTCTTCTGCCAGATTCCAATGCCAACATCACACGACTCAAACGGTTTCCGTCCTGCCCGTCACCTGAGCCACGTCACAACACTGTCCAGTGTCACGAACTGTTTGTGGTGGCTGCAGCGTTCCACGGGCCTTGTCGACGTGGGCCGCGAAGCCAGTGTAAAGCTGGACGATGACGTTACTCCCCATTTTTCAATATTGTGACCGCAGCTCCTGTAAACATTCTCAGGGTGAGGTTTCCAACTCCAATTTATTTCCCCCAGAGAGACTTTCTAAACAGGATGACAGGGACAGTCTCGTTTTATAGGGAAAGTGGCATCGTTTTAATTTGCATTCTGATTATGGGTGAGCTTGAACAGTTTTTTCAAATGTTTGTTGCTATTTATACTTCTTGTCACTTTCATTTTAGTCCCTTGGGAAGGAACCGCCCTTGACTATTCTCAGACAGAGTTAGAACACCTCCTGAGCTGCCAGCGGCCACGGCGGGGAGGGCAGCGGAGCCGCCCTAAAGCTGGAAGTGGGGCCACAGGTGGGGCCGCAGTGGCCATGGTCAGTCTGTGGGACGGCGCTGACAGCTGCGCTCCGGCGCTGCGGTGAGGACGGCCGACAGGTGCCAGCCTCCTGCTGCTGCATGCTCGTGCCTCCCCAGACCACGTGCCGCCCGTTGCCACCATCATGGTCATGGGACCTCAGGGTCAGGACCTGCCACTGAACGGAACAGTTGTGGAAAAGTCTAGAAATTTGCACTCAAGAACTGATTGCTTTGAGAGGTAAATGACGTAGCTGTTCTGATGAACAGACAGACAGTGGACTACTCTTCAGTGGAGAACGGTGGAAAAAGCCACATCCCCACCGGCAGAGAAGGCTGTGCCCGGGGCTGTGTGCCGCCCGCCTGGGCCACCGTACTCAGAGCCGGGTCAACAGAGACGCCATCAAGGGAGGCAGTGCAGTGCTGTTCAGACCGGCCTCCCGCTCATGGCCAAGGGCTGTCCCTGTGGTGCACCGTCCTGGTCAGGGCTCGGGACGTCCTGTGACCCAAGGGGAACACTGCTCTTCCTCAGAATGAATTCTCCCCAAAGGCTGTTGCCCCCCCCACGCCGCTTCCACAGCCAGCTCCCCCCAACACTCCTCCACCAGCAGGCCCACAGCAGCCCAGACCCGCACACGGTGAGCCGCGTCTCCACCGCCACCCCCTGGTCCTTCATGTGAAGCCCTTTCTCCCCCCACGGGTGGAAACCTCCAGGAGCCATTCCTGGGCTCGCCCTGGCACACCATCCTCTCTCTGCCTGGATGTCTGAAGCCACCTCACTGTGGTTTTAATCTCCATCAGTCCCCTCACTGCCACCAAAGACCACCCTCTCAGGCCACATGCCACTAGAGAAACACCGTGGCGCAGAGACCCCAGGCGCCATCTGGGGAAGAGAAGGAATTCCTGCTTTTCCATCTACTGCACACATGCACACACACAGCTCACGCACATGCACACACACCTCTCACACACACACACACACAGCTCACACGCATGCACACACACACACACACAGCTCACACGCATGCACACTCACCTCACACACACACACACACAGCTCACACGCATGCACACTCACCTCACACACACACACAGCTCACACGCATGCACACTCACCTCACACACACACACAGCTCACACGCATGCACACACCCCTCACACACACACACACACAGCTCACACACACACACAGCTCACACGCATGCACACACACCTCACACACACACAGTTCACACGCATGCACACACAGCTCACACGCATGCACACTCACCTCACACACACACAGTTCACACGCATGCACACACACCTCACACACACACACACAGCTCACGCACATGCACACACACCTCACACACACACACAGCTCACACGCATGCACACACACACACACACACACACAGCTCACACGCATGCACACACACCTCACACACACACACACAGCTCACACGCATGCACACACACCTCACACACACACAGCTCACACGCATGCACACTCACCTCACACACACACACACACACAGCTCACACGCATGCACACTCACCTCACACACACACACAGCTCACACGCATGCACACACACCTCACACACACACACACACAGCTCACACACACACACAGCTCACACGCATGCACACACACCTCACACACACACAGTTCACACGCATGCACACACAGCTCACACGCATGCACACTCACCTCACACACACACACAGCTCACGCACATGCACACACACCTCACACACACACACAGCTCACACGCATGCACACACACCTCACACACACACAGTTCACACGCATGCACACACAGCTCACACGCATGCACACTCACCTCACACACACACACACAGCTCACGCACATGCACACACACCTCACACACACACACAGCTCACACGCATGCACACACACACACACACACAGCTCACACGCATGCACACACACCTCACACACACACACAGCTCACACGCATGCACACACACCTCACACACACACAGCTCACACGCATGCACACACACCTCACACACACAGTTCACACGCATGCACACACAGCTCACACACATGCACACTCACCTCACACACACACACACAGCTCACACGCATGCACACACACCTCACACACACACAGCTCACACGCATGCACACACACCTCACACACACACAGCTCACACGCATGCACACTCACCTCACACACACACACACAGCTCACATGCATGCACACACACCTCACACACACACACACACAGCTCACACGCATGCACACACACACACAGCTCACACGCATGCACACTCACCTCACACACACACAGCTCACACGCATGCACACTCACCTCACACACACACACAGCTCACACGCATGCACACTCACCTCACACACACACACAGCTCACACGCATGCACACTCACCTCACACACACACACAGCTCACATGCATGCACACTCACCTCACACACACACACACACAGCTCACACGCATGCACACTCACCTCACACACACACACAGCTCACGCACATGCACACACACCTCACACACACACACAGCTCACACGCATGCACACACACCTCACACACACACAGTTCACACGCATGCACACACAGCTCACACGCATGCACACTCACCTCACACACACACAGTTCACACGCATGCACACACAGCTCACACGCATGCACACTCACCTCACACACACACACAGCTCACGCACATGCACACACACCTCACACACACACACAGTTCACACGCATGCACAAACAGCTCACACGCATGCACACACACCTCACACACACACAGCTCACACGCATGCACACACACACAGTTCACACGCATGCACACACAGCTCACACGCATGCACACACACCTCACACACACACACAGCTCACACGCATGCACACACACCTCACACACACACACAGCTCACACGCATGCACACACACCTCACACACACACACAGCTCACACGCATGCACACACACCTCACACACACACAGCTCACACGCATGCACACTCACCTCACACACACACACACAGCTCACATGCATGCACACACACCTCACACACACACACACAGCTCACACGCATGCACACTCACCTCACACACACACAGCTCACACGCATGCACACTCACCTCACACACACACACAGCTCACACGCATGCACACTCACCTCACACACACACACAGCTCACACGCATGCACACTCACCTCACACACACACACAGCTCACATGCATGCACACTCACCTCACACACACACACACACAGCTCACACGCATGCACACTCACCTCACACACACACACACAGCTCACATGCATGCACACTCACCTCACACACACACACACACAGCTCACACGCATGCACACTCACCTCACACACACACACAGCTCACGCACATGCACACACACCTCACACACACACACAGCTCACACGCATGCACACACACCTCACACACGCACAGCTCACACGCATGCACACTCACCTCACACACACACACAGCTCACACACATGCACACACACCTCACACACACACACACAGCTCACACGCATGCACACACACCTCACACACGCACAGCTCACACGCATGCACACACACCTCACACGCACACACACAGCTCACATGCATGCACACACACCTCACACACACACACAGCTCACACGCATGCACACTCACCTCACACGTGCTGTTTTGGGTGTGACAGACTCCTTCTAGCCCCACAGGAAGTACGAAAAATCCCTGGTCCTCGGATGTCGCCCCGCACCAGGAAAGGGCCCTGCTCGCTCCGCCGCAGTCGGCCTGACCCGCACGGGAGCCGCCTGGGAGTCAGGGCTGTTTGGACCAGTGCGAGCCGGAGGTCACAGGCTGAAGTGTTGTCAGAAATACGGGACTCCTTGTGAGTAATGTCGGGCTTCAGGGGACGGTCACTGCTGTTCCTCAGCAAACAGCTCCCCGAAGGCCAGCATTTTGAGTGCGAAGCTCACCCGCTCTGGGGCCTTGTGGAAGACCTGCGTGCCACGTGGCTATCGCAGCCACCACGGGCCAGGCAGACCTGAGCGGCACCGCCCCAGACATCGTGAGGAGGAGTTCATGCCGGGGAACTGTCAGTGAGGGCGTGAGGCTGAAAATTTATCCAGGGAAAAGTCTAACAAAAGGGCACTTCTGCCTGAAACACTACACATTTTTATAAGCTATGGTCTTGCTGTTACTTGGGGAGATGGAACATATTTTTTAAAACACAAGTACAGGAAGAGCTATGCAAAGAGCAAAATGAACGGCACAGCCACACTGCAGTCCACCGTCTGGAGCATGGAGTGAGCGCTTCTGGCAGGACCCTGGGTGGGAGTCTGTGCGCGGAGACCCCGCAGGCCTGACCTGAGCCAAGAAGGCGCCTGGCACCTGGACTGGACTCGAGGAGACCGGCTTTGAGCACACGTGCTCAGCAGCAGCATCGGCAGGCAAGAAGCGGTCTGGATTTTATTTATTCTTTTAGTGAGGAAGCGCGACAGCAGTCCCAGCGAGAAGAGGTGGCTGGGACCAGGAGGGCGAGAGCTCGGAGTGGGGGTCGCGACTCTGCCGGGCGCCTGGGCACCGACAGTAACTTCACCCCTTCCCTCTGGGACTCGGGACAGCCACGGTCTCAGGCCGCTGGGGCTGTCGCTGCTCTGGCCGTCGGTTATTTTCGCCTTCTCCGTGCGCTAATCCTCCCTTGCACCGTTCTTATCACGACTCGCAGGGAATTCTTGGTGCCTCCATGCAATTACTCCGATTCAGTAACTGTTCTGCGAGGGAGGTGGCTACCTCGAATACAGGCTGGGGGTGCCTGCTGTCTGTCACTCACTGATCCGAGGACGGCCCTCTGTCCTTTGGGCTCGTTGTGTGTGGGGAGAAGGCTGTAGCTTTCCCTGTGTCTGTCTCTTCTTCTCACAACTGTTTCTGGCCTCCGTGCTCTGAGCCACCAGCCCTCTGTGGGGACTCAAGATGGGGCAGGGTGACGGGGCTCATGTTCTGAGAGGAAGAATTTAAAGCTCATTTACAGGCCGAGCAGAGACGGCACGCAGCCTCTTCCGTCTTGGGCCTGCTGTCTACCGTCCTCCGGGTTCCACCGTCAGTGCAGCCAACTGCACAGGGCGTTTTCTCCCCAATGTGGTTTGCAGCCTCTCGAGGGCGGCAGCTGGGTTTGCTGCGTCTTGTAGGCAAACAGGCACTTAACTGACGTGTGAACAAACATTTCCTGAACTGGGTGGAGGTAAGTGATGTGTCCCCAGCACGTGAATGGCCGAGGACTTCATCTATTCACAAAGAGAAGAGAAGCATCTCTCTTCAGAACGTCCCTGATGCCACATAATTCACGAAGAACAGCAAGTCCCAATCACCAGAACTCAGTTCCAGGAGGCGCTGGACGATTCCAGGACTAGGCAACTCACATAGTCTAACGTTATTGCATCAAATTTGAGACTGTTTCCAAGAAGCACGACACAAGTGACATTGAATGAGCACAAAATTGATGGCGGTCGTCAAAGCTTCCCACACTCTACTGTGTACGTGAACTAAGTCAGAGACGCTCCTGCAGAAATGCTGTGGTGCTTACTGGATCAGGAACGTTTCATATCAAGAGCAGCTTGAGAAGTCTTATGTAAATTGCCACTGAGACACAGACTATGAAAGCTTACAGATATAAAGCAACACAGCCGTGCCCGCTGGCCTCGACCACACACAGCCGCTGTCAGAAGAGAGAGGGACCTGGTATCAGGGAGAGCGCCTCTCTCTTCAGATGCCCGTGCAGCCAAAGATTCAGCGTGTGGAGCTCCTCCCTCGCCAACAGCGAAGAAAAAAGCCGATTGCTTACACCAAGAAGGAATGCACCGGAGGGCCTGTGGTCAGAGCTCACCTAAAACACCGTCCTATTCTTGAACCAGAAAGGCAAGAGGCAAAAGACCAGAGGATCTTTGCTGTCAAGAACATGCTCTGAGGGCTGGCCCAGTGGTGTAGTGGTTAAGTTCACATGCTGTGCTTTGGCGGCCCAAGGTTTATGGGTTTGGATCCCAGATGTGGACCTACACACGACTCATCAAGCCAAGCTGTGGCAGTGTCCCACACACAAAATAGAGGAAGATTGGCCACAGATGTTAGCTCAGGACCTGTCTTCCTCACCAAAAAAACAAAAACAAAACAAAAAACAGAAGAAGAAGAAAGAAAAAGAACACGCTCACAGCCCAGAAGACACAGTGAATAAGTGCACCCACATTTTAGTACACTGCTTCCATATTTGGAGTCCAATTAAGACAGAGTAACAGAAACGTGGGGCTGGGGATTTAGGTAGAGGATGAAAAGTGAGGGACAAAGGAGGAAATCTGAGAAAGCTCAAAGGGAGACTGCTCTCCCTGTGATGGGAAACGTTAGATCCATCAAAGCAGGAATGACAGAGCAGATGAGAGCTGTGGACCAGTGAAGAGCAGCCCCCGTGGGAGAGATACAGATCTCTGGGCGTATAGGGGAACCGCAAAATGACCTGAAGACATAAAAGGCTGCAAACACTCAAGAGAAAGAACAATCAGAGAATAGAAATGCGGAAAGAGAAACGTTTTCAAGCAGCAGCAGAGTGAGCGAGGGAAAGTCAGGCCTGGAGAAGGGCGCGGGGATCGAGGTCGGAGGAGCGGGGGCTCATTTGCCTCAAGGTTCAGAGAGGGAGGGTGACGGGTGTCAGAAATGGAAAGAAAGAAAAAGAAAGCTAAGAAGCAGGCAGATAAGCAAAGAAAAGAAAGGAGCATCTGAAAGACGACAGAATCAGGAGCAGACAAGACGTCATGGAAACTCTGAGAGCATTTCCCGGCCCCAAGACGAAGCACCAGCTGTTCCTTCAAGCTCTGAGCACCGAGAAGGGAACCCACAGACAGAAGGCGGCAGTGTAGCCAGGGGCTGAGGGGGTGGGAGGCAAAAAGGGCGCAGGGTTTCTCAGGGGTGGCGAAAATGTCCTATAGTCGATTGTGGTGATGGTTGCACAACTCTGGGAACATCCTAAAAACCACGGAATTACACAGTTTCACTGGGTGAATTTTATGGTATCTGTCTTTATTCCATCTCAGTAAAGCTGTGACACAAAAAACAAGGGGATGTATCATCTTGTTTTGAAAAGCATCCAAGAAATGAAAATTCGTGAGACTTATAGTTAAATATCTAGAAGAAAATTGCTAATTTGGAAAATATTGGTGAAGGAAGTCGTTAGACAAATTTAGGCCCGCTGCTGCGGACAAGGAAGCAGAAGCAGAACAGGCCCCTACACAAGGGGCTTCCACCTGCTGAGACGGAGATAAGTCAATACACACGCAAACTGTTTCCTCAAAGAAGTGAAGTTTCAATTCCATTCACAACAAGGATTTTCCACAGGTAACACAGAGCCGGTATTCACCAATACATTACCATAGTCAAGAAATTGGGTCAAGATATGCCCACACGGATGTTTATGGCAGAGTATTTCATAACAGTGAAAAACTGGAGAAAACATAAATGTCAAACGGTAGAGTTTCAGTGGAAGTATGGTCCTTGCTGCTGGACGGAGTCTATGCCAGCGTTTAAAATGAAGTTGGAACCAGGAAATGTTGAAATGCTCATTTCCTGTTACGTGGTGAAGATCCAGCTCATGTTATAGTGCTATTTGTATATAAACAAACAGAACATATTTTTCCATTAGAAAAGACCAAAATGTCCTGGTAACAAAACGGTAACTCATGAAGTTTGAATGATGGAGATGGGAACGGCAGGGCATTTCCTATTTTCTCTTTCGTATTTTTCACTGAAAGTTTACTAACTTCTTTTTTTCCTTTTTTTCAAGATTGGCACCTGAGCTAACAGTTGTTGCCCATCTTTTTTTTCTTTTCTTCTTCTTCTCAAAGTATACAATTCTACGTTCTAGTTGTGGGTCTTTCTAGTTGTGCTGTGTGGGACGCCGCCTCAGCGTGGCCTGATGGGCGGTGCCGTGTCCACACCCAGGATGCAAACTGGGTGAAACCCTGGGCTGCTGAAGCAGAGCGACAAACTCAACCGCTCGGCCTCAGGCTGGCCCCAGTTCACCAGCTTTCTCCAATGACTGTGAATGACATACAGAAACATTCTGTAAACGTTTGCTCCTCTCCTAAAACAGAAGCTACACAAAATTGCCCCTTCGTCAATCAGGCCGTGAAGTCAGTATTCTTTGGAAAAAGCAGTGAAGAGTCTACGGGGAAAAATGGACACCGTCTTCTGCAATCCCCCGTGGACCACCAGCAATGCATCCATGAACTACAGGCAGTGCTGGGTCCCAGGACGTGTGGCCGACACCCTCAGCATCAGCCCCTCACTACAATTTCAACAGCGATCAGAAGTACAGAGCGAAGGGTGTGGAGGTCCAGAAACAAAGCAATGAAAGCACCAAAATGGAAGGAGATGCACACAATGAGGGAGAGTAAGGGGCCAAGGGAGGTGAGAAACACAACCAGGGCAAGTCTTAAATAAAAGGAGGCGCACACCCGGCTGTCCTCGCCAAGACACTGAAGGTGTGTACTTGGTGATGGGGAGACAGCCGCCTTCCACAAAAGGGCTGTCGACAGACGCGCTCCTCAGCTCACTCCACGGGCACAGCGTCCTCAGGAGGAAGCAGGGCAGCCCCCCCTCTCCAAGGACCCCAGACTCCGGTTTTCGGACATGTTCAGGGTTTCGTTTCAACATTCCTAAAACACTCTAGATCATGACTGTGTTGTAAGTGCCTGAAATAATGGGGATAATCGGTTTGTTTACTATGGGCCAGATGTGTCCTAGGATTAACTCACTTACTTACCCAAACACTGCAGTGGGTCCTATGATCATCGCATTTTACAGCTGAGGGAACTGAGGCACAGGAAGTGAGGGACTTGGTTAAAGACACACAGACCTCTAAGTGCTGGACCAGGATTCTCACCCTCCTGGGCCAGCGAGCTTACACTGCGCTGTTTCAAAAAGAAAGGGTGAAAGTCGGCCAACTCTACAAAAGTCGTGTTAGACCACTTCTTTTGGCCCTCTCTCTTGGTGATATGGGTAGACTTACCAGTTCAGATGCCTGATTAGCTACCTTTTGATTTCAGAAAGGCTTTCGACGAAGTCTCCGTTGACTTCTCCCAAACTAAATGGGAAGTGTGAGTTGCTAGAACAGTCCGGTTGGGAGGTAGATTGTGGCTGGCACAAAGGCCAGGCTCAAGGCAAGCTGGTTGTCAGCATCAAAGGGAGGCAGAGCTCAGCGGAAGCCCCGGGGCCCCGAGGACGCTCCCTCCTTTAGAAAACAGGGACCGTACTGACGACGTGGACTCACAATTTTCCAGTGGCTCGAGGTGAGGGAGGAGCTAATATGCTGCATGATAGGACTTAGGTTCTGAAACACCTGACGGGCTCACCAAAAAAGGTTAGTGAGAACTAACAAAATAAAATTTAATAGGAACAAATTATAACACACTGCACCAGATTTTAAAGAACCAAATGACTGGAAATTATGATCAGGAAAAATCAAACACAACTGCACAAGTAGACTGGAGAGAGCTAGAGATTTCTGTTGACTAAAAACCCAGGGTTGACTGAAAATGTGGTATGGTGGCAGAAAAGGCTGGTGAGCGTGTGGGCTGGATAAACAGAGGTCTAGAATCTAGAAAAGGTAGGTGACGGGCTAGTTCCACCCTGCATGTCACAGCAACCAGGGACCTGATACAAGGTGCAAGATACAGGGTCTGCAAGAGGCAGCAGGGTGGAGCTGGGTCTGGACGTCGCCTCCGTGTAGAAATCGTCCCTCCCCATCCACATTCATGCATATGGGAATCAGGCCACCAGCTGCCAGCATCACTGTGGTCCAGGCTCCAGGAGAGCTTTCCATAAGATGTTTGTTTATTGATGTTTTGGCGGGTGTTCCTCCGGGTTGGAGGGCTTCCGTGTTAAAGGGATTCTCTCCAAGTTCTGCCCCAACAGCTACAATATCCATTCAGCCGGCAGCAACTGCCCGGAAAGGCAGACTCTGCTGGCAAACGCAGCGGCCCCAGAAGTCCTCATTTCCTGCGGGAGAGGTGGCCTTTCAGGACCAGGGTGGTCAGGCCTCTCCTGCTCTGAAATTCGATGGGTGTTTCTATGGAGAAAAATCCTTCCTCCCAAGGTCTGGGTGCTCAGCCTCAAACTGGGGAGGAACATTTCCTTCTTGTTAATGCAAATGATGGAACATCCCTCATCAGAGATGGAATGTCGTAATCCAAGATCCATTACACAGACGCGTCTGGCATCGCTGGCCCCACACAGCAGGCTCTCCTGGTGACCGGCCAAGCGTCTCCAGACCCCACAAGTGGCCTTCCCCAGGGCCCTCAGGGCCGCGCCCACGTGGAAAGCTCCTGGTTCTGCCCCCTTACTGCAAGGACTGCTTTGGGGTGCGGTTACGGGGGATGGGAGGGGGTCTATGCCTCCACGGGGAGTGTGTGCGGGCGCGCGTGGGAGCTGCGGTGCCTGCCGCGCTGGTGGGCGTGCTGCGCAGAGCTGAGTCCGCGCCCCATGCGCCCCCGGGGGCTGGCTCCCAGTGGACACAGCCCCAGGCTCCGGGCTGCTGGCCGCACAGCCGCGCCCGGGGGTCCGCTCGCCTCTGGGACCAGGGCCGGCGCGAGGGGGCGCCGCGCCACCGCGTCGGGGCGGATCGCCAGGCCGGCAGGGGCGGCGCGCGGGGCGGCGCCGGACTCCACGGGCTGCGGGCTCCCGAGACGCCGCGCTCCGCCTCGAGGAGGCCGCCGGCCCTGAGAGCCGAGCGGCAGCCCGCGGAGTCCCGCCCCGAGGTAAAGTTGCACGCAGTGGGGCCGGAGGTCTACATCAGGGGGTCCTGGGGCCGGAGCGGGCGCAGGGGCGGGGAGGGTCTACACGGGAGGGTTCTGGGCAGGAGTAGGGCAAGGGGCACGCAGGAGAATCTACACTGTAGGTTCCTGAGGCCGGAGCGGGGACAGGCGGCTCGGCGGGGGAGGAGTGGTCTACACTGGAGTCTCTCGGGGCCGGAGCGGGGAAGGGGGCGCGCAGGTCTGCGCTGGAGGGTGGGGGGTCCAAGCAGGGCAAGGGGGGCGCAGGCACCTGTCCCGTAGCGGCAATGGTCCGGCGCGCGCAGTTTTACTCGGTTGCGCGGTGGGGCGGCGAAAGAGATTGGGAAGGGATGTCTGAAGCGTCCTGCCCCCATCCCGGGCCCCGCAGCCGGGGGCGGGGCTGTTCTGGGCACCGCCCCCGGCCCCCCTCAGGGCTCTGGGTGCGGAGTCCGGCGGGCGCCCGGTCGGAGGCGCGCGTGCTCGGCCGCTCCGTGCGCTTTCATGGAGGTCAGAGCGGCCGTGGCCGGGGCTGGGTTCCTGCCCCCGCCCCGTCTGTCCGCGTCGGATCTGCCGGAGCCCAGGTGAGAGGAAGGACAGGAGGTGCGAAGCGGCATCCGCGCCCCAGCGGGGTGACCAGGGCGGGGCACCCGAGTGGGTGACCAGGGCTCTCCCCGCGCCCGCCCTGGCTTGCTTGGTGGGCGCACCGGGTTCCCGCGAAGACGGGGCGGGACGTGGGCGAGTCCCTGGCGCGCTGGTGCCCTTTCCTCACCGCTTCCTGCCGCCTTCATATACGCACCGGCCAGCGCACACACGCATACCTCCGACACACGCACACACTCCCGGACATGTGCTCACGGCCGCCCTCCCAGCCCTGCCTCCCCCCGGCACGGGCGCAGACCTGGGGCGCGGACCTGAATCCGGGAGACGGAGCCCGGCTGGGGAAGCCTCGCTTCTGCAAACTCGGAGCCCGGGCGCGCCTTGCGCCTCCCCGCCGGAGCCGGCCGCGGGGCTCCCACGCTCGTCCGCCGAGCATGGACCGGGTGCTGGGGCTGGGGGCGCAGGGAACCTCGGCGCGCATGGCGGGGGGCGTCCGGCAGGGCGAGCTGGGCTCTCTCTGCCCCCCTAGCCCTCCCCTGAGCTCGCGAGTCTCCGGGGACCCCGGGGCGTCCGTGCGTGCGCGCGTGCTTGCGCTCTCGCGGTTTCGGGGGGACAGCGGAGCGCACTCGCAGCCCGCCTCCTTCCAGGGGATTCGGTTTCTAGTTTCTGGTTTCTGGCTCTTCGAGCAGAGCCGCAGACGTGGGCTGTGACTGCCTTTGTCACTCTTTGTCACCTCGTCTGAAACCCCCCAGCCCAGAGCTCGGTTTGGGCTCCACTGGATTCTACTTGGTCTTTAGAATTCTGGAAAGTCCTTCTTTTCCCTGCCTGGAGCCTCCCTTTCTCCTCCCTCTTCCTGGGGCTGCAAAGACCGCGATTTCCTGAAGCGGCTCTCAAGGCCGGCGTTTGGAGCAAGCGGCAGTTGTAAAATGGATTTTGACTGTTGGTAAATCCCGGAATGCGTCCGCTGGGAGGTGCCTCCGCGGAGGTGCAGGAGGAAGGCTGGTTCGCTGCCCGGCCCTGCTCGGGGGCAGCCCTCGAAAGGGAGAGATCAGCTCGGTGAACCCCCCAAGGTCATCCCGTCTTCAAGGGGATGAAAGCGCAGGGACCAAGTCTGAGAAGTTTTCGTTTCTGCCGAGAAATCCAGGACGGATCCCGCGGACCCGACAGGTTTAAGCAGAAGAGTGCCCTCCTCCCCCCTCCTCTCTCCTCCCCCTCCTCTCCCCTCCCCTCTCCTTCCCCTCCTCTCTCCTCCCCCCTCCCCTCCCCTCCTCCCCTCTCCCCTCCTCTCTCCTCCCCCCTCCCCTCCACTCCCCTCTTCCCCCCTCCTCTCTGCTCCCCTCCTCTCTGCTCTCCCCTCCTCTCTCCTCCTCTCCTCTCCCCTCCCCTCTCCTCCCCTCCTCTCTCCTCCCCCTCCCCTCCACTCCCCTCCTCCCCCTCCTCTCTCCTCCCCTCCTCTCCCCTCCTCTCTCTTCCCCCTTCTCTCTCCTCCCCCCTCCCCTCCACTCCTCTCCTCTCTCCTCCTCTCTCCTCCCCCTTCTCTCTCCTCCCCCTCCTCTCTCCTCCCCCTCCTCTCTCCTCCCCTCTTCTCTCCTCCTCTCTCCTCCCCCTCCTGTCTCCTCCCCCTCCTCTCTCCTCTCCCCTCCTCTCTCCTCCCCTCCTCTCTCCTCTCCCCTCCTCTCTCCTCCCCTCCTCTCTCCTCCTCTCTCCTCCCCTCCTCTCTCCTCCCTCTCCTCTCTCCTCTCCCCTCCTCTCTCCTCCCCTCCTCTCTCCTCCCCTCCTCTCTCCTCCCCTCTTCTCCTCTTCCCTCCTCTCCCCTCCCCTCCCCACCTCTCCCCTCCCCTCTCCTCCTGTCTCCTTCCCTCCCCTCCCCTCCCCTTTTCTCCCCTCTTCTCCTCTTCTCCTCTTCCCTCCTCTCCCCTCCCCTCCCCTCCTGTCTCCTTCCCTCCTTTCCCCTCCCTCCCCTCCCTCCCCTCCCTCCCCTCCCCTTCCCTCCCCTCTTCTCCCCTCTTCTCCTCTTCCCCCCCTTCCCTCCTCTCCCCTCCCCTCCTCTCTGAGACTGAATGTCGTGTACAGCTGCCTGCAAAGGCCTCACTTCATTAATAATTCCCACTTAGTCAATGGGATGGAATTGCTGTGGGTTCTTTTAAACTGTGAATTTTGAGGGCCAGTGTGGCACATTTGGGGAGTGAAATCCATTTGGCTGTGGATCCCTGGGGCCGACCAGCCACACTCATACTAAGGATTATACAGTGTTGCCAAGAAAAGACTTATATCTGTATCTTAATTGGGGGCTGGTTATGAAAACTTCTTTGAGATTCTTTCCAAGACCAGTGCCAAATAGTGTTCTGATTCCTTTTTTCTTACAATTTATGTATTTCACTTTGCAAAAGTTTTTTTTTTATAACTTGAGATTTCCATAATTTAAGGAAAAAATTGGGTGTTTTTGTAGGCATGGGAAGAAAAGGAGGGAAGCGAGTTCTTGGCTGGCACAGAAGCGGGAGGCTGTGCAATTTTTCCTTCCAATGCCTGGCACAGAGTCCTGCGCATGCCAGCTGCTCAGAAAATATGTGCTGGCTGATTAATTGTTTGGTTATAATTAAGAGTTTCTACCCAGTGTATGGCTGGGAGCTGCATTAATAATTACAGGTGTATGTGCCATAATTAACAGGTTGTGTAGAACACATAGGCTGGCAGGAAATGATAAAATGTCGCGGTTTGCCCTGACAAAAGCAGGTGAGGTCCGAGTGTCCCGGGAGGGCTCCGTGCAGCCTCTTCCTCCTCTGGCCCCGCGGTTCTGGATGCTCTTCCTGGAAGAAGCTCCTGTTCCTCAGGCAGCAGGAGGGCAGGCGGGGCTGCAGGTGTCTGGAGTGGGAGGGAGAGCTCGGCTCCGCAGCGAGAGCGGCTGCGTGGGGGTGGGTGTGCAGGGGAGCAGATGGGGCATCGCCAGGGTGTGGGTGCCGGGGTATTGGGAGAAGCCAGGAGAAGGGCGCCCGGGACTGGAAAGATGAGCATGGTGGCTTTTCCCAGTGAGACGGCTCCAGGAGGTCCGAGAAGAACGGCCTTGTGTGTCTAAATGCCTGAGTGCCTGTGTACTGATGGGCAACTTCACGAGAAATAGGGATGTTTTAGGGCCGAAGCATGGAGCTCCCCCACTGCCTGTGAGGTCACTCACTATCAGACTGAGCAGGGATGTCGTCAGGCAGCCCCTGGGCCTGTGACTGAGGAGGGCAGCAGTGCAGGGAGGGGAACCGGTGACTGCCTCCCCCACTGCACAAGGCTGGCCCCACAGCCACAGCCTCCACTCCTGGGGCTGGTCAGGGCCCCGGGCTGCATCAGAGCCTGCCTTTTAACAGGGGATCAGTCTGTGTCCCGCAGAGTGAGGGGCATGCGGGGTCCACTGGGCATTGAAGAAACACTATGGGTCTCTTTCACCGTCCTGTGCTTTCTTGAGAGCAGTTGCCCTTCAAGGGGCGCTGAAGCGGACGAGACAGAGAGGGTGGCCCTTGGCTCAGAGGCCAGTTGCCCGCTCCTGCCCCACCTGTGGGCACCTGTGGGCTTTCCTGGGCTCCTCTACCCAGCAGGTTTGTTTGTGAGAACAAACTCTATGGAACCTGGATTCGAGACCACTTTGCGGAGCCCCTGGAACTGAATGTCAGGTGGAAACAGATCACCAGAGGAAGGCTGGAGGGTCCACCCAGAGTCACGGCACTGGTACAAGGAATCTTTCTAAGCAATCCAGCTCGGCCTCCTCCTGTGGCAGGTGGAGTGGGACTGACCAGCAGCACACAGACTGGCTATCGGGAGCTTCGTGTGACTGAGTCACCGTAAGAACCGGGGAGGGGGGGGGGGTGCCCAGTCCTGTGAGCACGCGTCCCCGTCCCGAGGGCCTGAGACGTTGGGCAGAACTGCTAAATGCTGATATTTTCTGATTCCTCCCACGTGGGGTGAGAAGGCTGCACAAAATAATGTCTTAGCTCCTGACATTTAGAGGAGAAACTTGTCTCGTAAAAAGAGACATCAGTAGTACGTTCACTCAAAATGGAAATGCCCAACATTGTAATCTGATTGTGTGTTTAGAAAATCTAACTGAAATGTAATGTCTAAACGGCACAGAAGACCTTTGCGTTGCTTTATTAAATTAATGAAGCTGAGACAGTGCGAGAGAATTCACAGAGCGAGACTGGACGCAGCTGTGACGGCAAACTGCCCCCTCGGCCCCCACTCCCAGGCTGCTCCTGAGGGGCCGGGCTGGGGCTGCAGCTCCTCATCCCCACCACGCTGGTCCTGGACGGGCGGCTGGGCATCATGGCATCTCTTGATTTAGCAGCCCCTCCCCTTGCCTCCCCCAGCACACCTGCCCTCCGGGCCACACCTGCCCTGTCCCCGACCCTCAGTCCCTCAGGCCTCGGCCCTGCCTCCCCGTGGACAAGCCGACTCGGTGAGGACGGCAGACCAGTGCAGGCGGTAGCCGGAGCCCGGGTGGCAGTTCCCAGAACTTAATGAGCTTCCTGGATATTTTTAACCTTCTCAGATATTTAAACGATGGGGTTTCAATCTTAGATTAGACTTGGGGAGTGCTGGGCGTGTGAATTCGCAGGCTAGAATATGGGGCCCCACGGAGCCCAGAAACCCTCAGGCTAATCTGGATGCTCCTGCAGCTTCTTGCTAAATTCTGGCTTGAAGAGCCAAATTTATTTCTATAAAGGATTAGCGCCTGTGGGAGAGGCTGTGATCCCCGTGCTCCTGACGCTGCTTTCCTTCTCCTGGGCTGCGGCCTCTTGCCCAGGGCCTGGGGAGGGCTGTGGGGGACAGAGCCTGGCTGCCCTGGCTTCCCGGCCCCATGCCCCTGGCCGGTGTCTCCGCAGTGCCCACCCCTTGTGTGGGCTGAGGTCCTTGCCGTGGATGCATCCCGACTGCCCCACTAACCCTCAAGGGCCCTGCTGACCTGCTTCCGGCCACACCCAGGGGCTCAGTGTGGTTGGGGGCTGGGGCCTGGGGCTTCAGGTTCTCAACAGGAGTCCTGGTGAGTCTCTGGTGGGGAGGCTGGAAACACTGTTCTGTGTGCAGCTGGCATCTCTGTAGTGAGACCGAGGAGAGGAGAAGGGCCAGCATTTCTTACATCTCAGGCGTAGTTCGTGTGTTCTGGGTTGCAAAAGAAAACGTATTTCTCACCGTGGGTTCAAAATAATGGAAAGACCTTGCCCAGCGCTGTGTGTGCAGAGGCACCCAGGTCTCCTTTTCAATGAATTCAGCTTAGTTGGATTTAGGACCTAGTTGGGAAGCAGAGGACAGGGCCTGGCCATGCACGGTGGGCTCAGGACCCCTGGAACTGGCTAAGTGGGCACCGGTGGGTTCCCCCATCCCCGAGACCGAGGTTGCCTCCGCCGTCCCCTCGGGCAGAAGCACGTGTGTGTGCTGAGCCACCAGCCGCCCCGCCGGCCGACTTCCAATGGTCTCCCTGGATATGTGTGTCCAGCCCGAGGCTGGCGCGGCCAGGAAGTGGGCTCCCTCCCTGTTTTCTTTCTTTCCTTTTTTTCTGGATGCAGGGAGCTATCTTTGTGTGTAGATTAACAGGAAAAAAAGTGCACAACAAGTTTTATATCCGTATATTTTATTTAACATCATAGCAATTAGTGCAATGGAGTGAAATGCGTCAGTGAAATAAAAGTCAAAAATAGGAAAGAAAAGATGTCCTTCTGTGGGGGAAGGGATACACTGGTACATCCATTCCATGAAGTACTACTTTGCAACAAAAAGGAACGAGCTATTGATAGACCCGATAACTTGGGTGAATCTCTGGGGAGTTGTGCTGAGTAAAATAAGCTGGTCTCTAGTCATCATTCTGCATGATGCCATTTATATAACATTCTTGAAATGACAGAGTTATAGATGGAGGACGGATGCGTGGTGGCCAGGGTGAAGGAGAGGTGGGAGGGGATCAGTGTCTGGAGGCCCTGGGGCGGTGGATGCCCTGTGTCTGGACTGGGTCAGAGCCAGCACCCTGGCTGGGGGATTGGGCTGCAGTTTTGCAAGATGCTGCCATTGGGGAGGCTGGGCAAAGGGCACTCGGGGTCTCTCTGTGTTGTTTTTTCAACTGCCTGTGAATCTACAATTGTCTCAAAATAAGGTTAATTTTAAAAATGGTGGGGGCTGGCCCAGTGGTACAGTGGTTAAGTTCCACATGTTCCACTTGAGTGGCCCAGGTTCGTGGGTTCAGATCCCGGGCGTGGACGTACACAACCCATCAGTCATGCTGTGGCAGCTACCCACATACAAAATAGAGGAAGATTGGCCACAGATGTTAGCTCAGGCACAATCTTCCTCAGCAAAAAAACAAAGTAACAGATTTCATATAAAAGTTTAGTAAAAGTTCTGGATAATTAAGTCCGCCTTAAGAGTGGTTACCTTGAGGAATAGATTTGGTTTGAAGGGGATGGTGAAGGTGGACACGTACTTTTTACTCTACACGCGTCTGTATTTTGTTATTTCTTACAATGAAAATGTATTTGTGTGTTAGTAATATAACTTAAAATATATTTATCTTGGGGGTAAGGAACGCTTCTCAGAGAAAGTGACTTTAATATCCAAAAGCATCATTCTTCGCAGCATTCATGAGACAGTATCTGGCTCTAAATTAATACTGAAGTAACGTCCTGTGACAGGGAGATGGCAGACGTCAGGGCCCGTCCTCAGGTGAGGCGTGATGCACCGTTTGCCCATGTGCTTGCACACAGTGTAAACGGGGTGCGGGTTGGGGTGGGAGTTGTGACCTCCAGTGGAATCCAAGAAGAGACAGCATCATGCTCCTACCGGGTCCCAGTGTCAAACAAAGGACCACGACTCAGTGAAAACGTGGGTGTCTCCTCAGCGTCCTCAGTGTCACCACCCTCCACGCCCACCGTCCCCCTCCAACCGGATGGCACACAACCCCAGCCCTCGTCCTCAACAGTCTTGCTAAACCTTTCTGTTTCACTGTCCAGGAGGGAGGCAAGAGGAGAACCTTGGAAATGGGGTCTGAACACCTGAACTTGAGAGCTGCCCCGGGAGGGCTGTCCCGAGCCCCTGACGTGGAGGTCCTTCCTCCTCGCGCAGCGCCCTGCCCATCTCCCCTTACCTGGTGCCCACGCCCGCTCGGCTGGCTGCCCTGGAGCCCGGCGGCACCTGCTGCAGCTGCTGTGCAACCGCTGTGTGAATTTAGCCAACAGGTAAAAACACACAAAGGAAGATCAGAATTTTCAGTGGTTGTCTGTGGTGATGGGATTAAAGATATTTTTTCCTTCTCTTTTATTGTACTGCCCAATTTTCCATTCTTCCCGTGGGTTAGTTTTATAATTGGAACATTATTTTTTATGAAGATGAACGTCTAGGACTCATTTAGGCAAATTAATGTAGAGAAGAATAAGAAACATCCAAACCTATCCTTCTTATGGATGAAAGAAGAGAGAAGGGGTGTCGCCTCCATCCTGGGGAGGCTCCGCCCTCGAGCGCCCATCAGCTGGCCAGTAACATGGGTGTTTTTGCAGAATGGACAAGGTTCAGGTGCTTCCTTCGTGGATGGGAGGCTGAATCTCGGTGGGATAATATCATGATCCACTTCGGCCAAATTAACCCCCTAGTCCAGTCAAAGCAGCTGACTCTGTGGGGCGACTGTGCAGTGTGCTCAGGGGCGGGAGGAGGGACCGGCTTCTAGTGGGAAGACCGGGCGCACGGATGGGGGAGTCACACCACAGCTCCCCAGCTTGTAGTTGGCGCCCAGGATGCTGGAAATCACCTGCTTTTATATCCTTCCATGCAAAGCTCTAAACCTCATTAGACCATGCTGCTCAGAGCCAGCTCAGGGACCTGCAACCCTGGGGATGTCGTGTCCCTGAGCCGCTATTTGGCAGCCTCGTGTGTGCCCTCCTCAGAGACGGCAGATGGGAGACAATGCAGAGTGGTGGCAGCGGGGCCTAGGAGTGGGGTCCCGGGCCCATGGAGCAGCTAGCTGTCCTCTGTTGGTGGCTTCTCGCTGCCCTCTGGGGCCGCATCTCCGGGTGGTTCCCCAGGCCAGCCGCCTCTGCTGTGCTCCCCCTCTCTGCAGCTGATTGTTCATTGGGATGTCAATTCCCAGTGGGAGTGAAACTTTGACTCATTCCAGTTCACTGCCTTCCTTCCGGAAGTGGATAAAGGGCGCATTTCAAATTGAATTAAAAGGCTGTTAACGCACGTGCAAGTGAGATGAATAATGAGTCATTTCCTCTTTCTCATGAACATGAGATGTTCTCGTGGGCCTGACCGAGTGGGACATGGGGAAGCATTCGCTGACCTTGAGTGGGGCCGGCAGGCGTGTGAGGCAGTGGACAGGCGGCCGGGCGTGGTGGGGAGCGAAAGCCAGGACCCAGGAACTCGCCAGCTCACACGTGCAGGATATGCCGATCTTATTCCTGAGCAAAGCCAATGCCTGGGTGCGGGCGGCGGGCAGCAGCCAAGCTGCAGAGCTCATGCAGCCTTAAAGCTACAGTTGTCATGTGTGATCGTCCACAGGTTGTCAGGTGTATTTGTCACGCAGCTATCACACATGGCTGTCACATGGTTGTGACACACGGCTGTCACACAGGTAGTCACACTTTTCATATGCGGTCGTCACACCTGGCTGTCACACGGCTGTCACTGTGGCACGGTCAGCAGGTATTTGGTGGTGTCACTTCTCTGGTCACATCGAGCTTTCCAGGATGCCCTGCTCTCTCTTTCCCTGTCAGCACCCCCGGCCCCCACTGATGGCACAGAGGGCTGCCCGCTGCCTCCCCTGCAGGATCCTGGACTGTGTTCCTTTGCCCACAGCACCTTCTCTGCTCGCAAGTGCCTTGTTCTTGGCCCTGAGCACCCCTTCCTTCAGTGCACGGCTTTTGACCCGTTGAAAGGCCTGGTCGGGGAGGGTTGCTGTGAAACCGTCAGCAGGCAGGACATGCGTGCTTTCCAAGGACGGTGTGTGGGGTGGGGGCAGGCACTGCAGCTCGTCTCGCCCCCCTCACTGTGCCTACTTGAAGCAACCTGCTCGCGGCCCCCCCACCGGACAGACTTGACCTGCCGCAGACACTGCAGTGGCAGAACATTGTCCCAGTCGGGAAGCGTGAGTGCGTGGGCCACAGTTTGCTCTCCCACCCGAGATCCACATCAGGCAACCCTGAAGGAGGACCTTGAGGTCAGATAAGAGGGTAAGACGAGCTGCCCCATCATCTCGAGGAAGGTGCAGACAGAAACCGCTGCGTGAGACCCCCAGTGTGAGGAGGCCATGGCGGGGAGCACAGTGCAGTGGCGCAGCCATCCTCCGCCACGCGATGCTCCTGGATTCCAGGGTCTCAAGAAGCAGAAGCGGACAGCCTTGGCGAGGCTCCCTGAGGTTACTGCCGTCCCCGCCTCCTGTGCCGGGTCCCCACACTTTCCATAACAAACGTGCATTAGTAAGCTAGGAAACTATTTGAACGGCAGAGAATATGTTCCTGAAACAAGTGATATAAGTATTTATTTTTGGAACTCTGACTGTTAAAGTCAAATTATATAAAAATTAAATGACACCAGTTCATTCCAGGGAGACTGTCATGTGGCAGCCCTCTTTCCCGGTGCACTGGATTTCCCGCTGTGCTTTCACACCAGCTCCACCTAATCTGAGAGCTCGCTCAAGACTGCCTGCATTCCCGGCCCTGAAGAGGTCGGACTGAGAAAGAAGGGTTTGTGCACTGCTGGGCCCCTTCGCCTCACGCTGTTTCCCCCGCTGGCCTCCTGCGACCGTGTGGTTTCCCTCTTCAGAACACGTAGACGTGTTCACCAGGATGTAAAAGTAACGTTTCGTCGTGGTAGGAATAGTTGATGTTTGGTTCGTACTAAAATGACAGGACTGTCTGAACTGAACAACGGCCCCTCCCGTGCATGGCCTCCAGGTTTCTCACACGGTGACTCGGGGCTGTTCTTGCTTCTGGTGTTACAGATACAGGAACCGGGACACAGAGTAGTCGACTGACTAGTAACAAACCTCGATCTTCAGCAGCCTGGATGGGGCAGAAGCCCTTGAGTCTCTCTTGGCCAGGGTGTCCGGAGCTGAGGGGCAGATTTTAACCTTGAGGTAATTGGTACGAGGTGTGGTGGCTGCTGAGCCGGGAAGAGCCAGTGCTAGGAGCAGGCGGGGCAGTGGTGACTCGGAGATTGCTCTTACGCGCTGGTGGCGTCTCATTTTTGTAGCTTTGCTGACCTGGGATCCTGTATGGATTGTCCTGAATAATCACAGAGGAATGTGATTCTGATGGTCTTGTCACCAATTAGTTAGATTGCAGGGGTCGTGGAGAAGTTCTTTTTATCTTTCCAACACGTTAAGACACGAGTACCTGGGCAGGTGTCCAGCCCGGGCTAGTTACCCGTGGAGCTCTGAGCATGGCTTCACCAAGAGCAGGAATGTGACCCAGTGCCGACAGAGGTGGGAGAGGGAGGGAGGCAGGCAGGTCCCAGGGAGGTGGATGCTGGTGAGGGGGAGCCTCGAGGACCTGGAGCTGGACTCCTCCGCAGACTAATTCATCCAGGAGGTGGCCCAGGCGGGAAGGGTGAATGAGGAGGCCTCTCAGAATCTTCTCCCTTCCTCTTGACTCTGGGTCCAGTCTTCAGTCTCGGAGAGGGGCCCCAGTTCCCAGCTTCCTCCTGGGAGCAACAGCGCAGCTGCTCCTGCATGGCAGTCAGCTGTGGACTCAGCTGCCGTCCTCGCCCCTCGGATGCTGCGAGTCTGTGAGTGCACCAAGGCACAGCCTGCTCGCTGGGGAGGGTGGTTATGCAGCTTCTGGGGGGCACAGGCACGCTGCTTGCGACTCCACCACCTGACACCAGTGGTTCTCCCCAGGAATCGCGCGTATTTCTCTGTGAATGTGAATCGTGTGTCACCCGCTCTAGAGATTCTGAACAAGTCTTCTAAGAGGCAGGACGTTTGAATTGAGAGAAAACGGAAGTTTAGGAATCTTGAGGGCTGGCCTGTGTGAGCTGGTGGCCAAGGCCTGGAAGGTCCTGAGCCTCAGGTGCCAGAATTCCTTAAGGAGTCTGTGAGTCACGTTTGGATCTGTAAACGATACTTTCTTCCTGATCCTTGTGCTCTCAAGAACTAATCAGTGATAAGAGCCTAAGCAACTACATGGCTTTGGAGGTTTCTGTATTGTGGCAAAATACACATAACGAAATTTACCATTTTAACCATTTTTAAGCATACAGTTCAGTGGCATTAAACACATTCATAATGTTGTGCAGCCATCACCATCCATCCCCATAACTCTTTTCATCTCATAAAACTGAGACTCTGTCCCCATTAAACAATAGCTCCCATCTCCCCTCTCCCAGCTTCTGACACCCACCATCCTGCTTTCTGTCTGTACGATTTTGGTGGCTCTAAGAACCTCATGTAAGTGGAGTCATACACTATTTGTCTTTTTGTGACTGGCTCGTTTCACTCAGGATAACGTCCTCCAAGTTCGTCCACGCTGTAGGATCTTGCAGAATTTCCTTCCTTTTATGGCTGAATAATATTCTACTGTATGGATATACCACATTTTGTTTATCCATTCATCTCTTGTTGGAAGCTCCCACCTGTTGGCTGTTGTGAATAATGCTGCAATGAACATGGTGTACAAATGTCTGTTTGAGTCCCTGCTTTCCATTCTTTTGGTATAAACCTGGACGTGGGTTTGCTGGCTCATATTGTGATTCTATTTCTAATTTTCTGAGGAGCTACAATACTGTTTTCCACAGCAGCTGCACCATTTTTATCCCCATCACCAGTGCCCAAGGCTCCAGTTTCTCCACATTCTGGCCCACACTTGTTATTTTCTGGGGGAGGAGGTTAGATAATAGCCATCCTGATGGGTGTGAAGTGGTAACTCATCGGTTTTAATTTGCATTTCCCTCATGGCTAGTGATATTAGAACCTCTTTCATGTGCTCGTTGGCCATTTGTATATCTTCTTTGAAAGAATGTCTATTCAAGTCCTTTGCCCATCTTTAAAATAGGATTTTTTGTTATTTTTGAGTTGTAGGAATTCTCTATATATTCCAGATATTAATCCTTTATCAGATGTATAGTTTGAAAATATTTTCTCCTTATAATCTGATCTGTGGGTTGTCTTTTCACTCTGTTGATAGTGTTCTTTGGTGCAGAAAAATTATTTAATATTGATGAAGTCCCATTTGTCTATTTTTGCTTTTCTTGCTTGTGCTTTTGGTGTCATATCAAGAAACCATTGCCAAATTCAATGTCATGCATCTTTTCCTCTAAGAGTTTTACAGTTTCAGGTCTTTGATCCATTTTTAGTTAATTTCTGTGTGTGGTGTCAGATGAGGGTCCAGCTTCATTCTTTGGCATGTGGATGTGCAGTTTTCCAAAACCACTTGTTGAAAAGACTGTCTTTCTCCATTGAACAGTTTTGGCTCCTTTGTCAAAAATCATTTGACCATATATGGAAGCGTTTATTTCTGGGCTCTATTCTGTTCCATTGATCTGTATGTCTGTCTTTATGCTGCTACCACACTGTACGACACTAGAGTTTTGTAGTAGTTTTGAACTCCAACTTTGTTCTTTTTCAAGATTGTTTTGGCTGTTCAAGGGCCCTTAAGGTCCCACGTGAACTTGAGGATGGACTTTTCTATTTCTGCAAAAACATCGTTGGGGTTTTCATAGGGATTGCACGAATCTACAGACCGCCTTGGGTAGTATAGACACCTTAACAATATCAAGTCTGCCCATCCCTGAACATGGAACTTGTTTCCAATTATTTGTGTCTTCTTTCATTTCTTCCAGCAACTTTCTGTAGTTTTCTGCGAGTGGTCTTTCCACTCCCTGGTCAGGTGTATTCCTAAGTATTTTATTCTTTTTGATCCTGCTGTAAACGGAGTTGTTTAAAATTTACAATGACTGGGGCCTTGGCTGCAGCCCGCTTGTAAAGCAGGGGTGACCCAGCAGCCCTTTTAGGTGCCGTCCCCGTCCACACACACCCCCTTCCTTGAGCCCCTGCTGCAGAGCCGCCCTCCTGCTGCCTCGGCTGTGAGGGCCTCCCCTCCACCTCCGTCCAGCTGTGTCACCCATGGACCCGTCCAGTGAGGCAGGGATGGCCATTGGGACACTTCCGCCAGGTTTCTTCCTGCTAATGTCCCTGTGCCTCCATAGGACTGACTTCCTAGAGAAGAATATGCGCCTGATGCTGCTGTTTCTGCAGGGGGTCTCCCCCACGTCCAGAGCGGTGACACCCCCCCCCCCCACCGCCATGAGTCCCTGCCGCTGCAGTGACTCCGCCTGCAGGACCTGACGACCCTGCAGGGCAGGACGTGGCTTTACTCTCTCAGCCCATTTGTGCCTGTCGCAGCCATGAGTAAAGGAGAAGGTTTCCCATGGCTGCCAGGAAACAGCATTTCTCCTAAAAATTTTGTTTTCGGAAACCTGAAAGTCAAAGCAGCCGCACACGAGTCCCTCAGAGGGGGCGTGAGGAGTCGCACTGGGTCCATGTGGCGCAGCAGAACTTGGGGCGGGCTTTCCCAAGCAGGAGGCCTTGCCTCCGGGAGACCGCAGTGCCGGAGTCAGCTCATGCCTGCAGGAACTCGTGTGCCCGAGACAGACACAGTTCCTGGAAGAAGTGTCCAGAAGGTATCCTCCTTCCAAGCACTGGGCTCGGGGTGCTTTGAGTGTCCTTTCGGGGTAGCCAGAGGTGGGCATCTGGCAGCCCTTGCTGTTAGAAACAACCCCCCCCCCCGCCCCCCAGGTAGCTGTGAAGAGCCATGGCCCCAAGGCCTGGCCAGGCTGCTGGGCATACTGCTGACACATGGTCCAGCCTCGGGGCCCAGGGCCCAGCCACGTGCCTGGCCAGCGTAGATGCTCAGCGACCTTCTGTGCATTGAATGAGAAACTGAGGCATGCGTGAATAGTCAAGAAGTGAAAGAAAGAAAATTAGGAAGAGAGGAGCAGAGGGGCACACAGGACAGTGGAGCAGCAGCGCCGGCACAAGACTCCTCCCCTTTGGTCCTCTAGGCCAGCGAGGAGCCGTGGCCACATGGGGAGGCCGGGGGCCAAGGCCACAGGCCCACAGGACGTGGGACAAGCAAGAAGCCCACAGAGGGACGCTGGGCAAGCTGATGCCTGGAAGGGGCCCAGGACACAACCCGCCGATGGCAGCGTGGGGCAGTGCATTGCGACCTGGCTCTTGCAGAGCACCCGCCCTGTGACTTGGCACACAGCCTCACTGAGCCATGGAACCTTTCAGGTGGCCCCATAGGTGTGGCTGGGGCTCAGGTCACAGAGCTGGAAGCCAAGGGGGAGGGCTGCTGCTCCAAGCCCTGGGCTCCCTCTCGCACCCCCTACACGTCCCCATCACGGTGACGGACTTGGCGCCTGTCCACACCCGGCGCCACACTGGGCACGTGGTCTACACAGTGTCTGCTCTGATTGGGCTGCGTCAGGGCCTGACAGGTTGAGCGTCATGCCCGTCATGAGTCATGAGGCATCTCGTGATCACTCTGCTCTGCTGTACAGATGGGCTTGGAGCTCAGCTCAGGACTCGGTCAGGCCGGCACAGCTGGCTGGCCAGAGCCAGAGGCTGTCCACCACATAAAACATAGAATTTGCCATTTTAACCATGTTCAGTTGTACCGTTCAGTGGCATTAACTACACTTACCATGTCATGCAACCATCAATACTACTTGCAAAACCTTTTCATCACCCCAGACGGAAACCCTGTGCACATTAAGCAATAAGTGTGCTTACCCTGCCCTCCAGCCCCTGGGAACTTATACTTACTGCCTGCACAAATTTGCCTGTTCTAGATATTTCCTAGAATATCGGTCCTTTTGTGTCTGGCTTTTTTCACTTAGCAGAATGTTTTCAAGTTTCATCCATGTTGTAGCAGGTGTCAGTACTTCATTTCTCTCTGTGCTAAAAAATATCCCGTTGTGGGTATAGACCACATTTTGTTTATCTGTTCATCTGTTGATGGACACTCCCACCTTTTGGCTATCGTGAATAATGCTGCTGAGAATACTGGCTTACATTTATCTGTTGGAGTCCTTGCTTTCAGTTATTTAGAGTATATACTTAGGAGTGAATTGCTGGCTCATATGGTAACTCTATGTTTATTTTTTTGAGGAATTGTCAGAATGTTTTCCTCAGCAGCTGCACCATTTTACATTCCCACCAGCAATGTACCAGGGTTCCAGTTTCTCCACATTCTTGTCAACACTTGTTATTGTCTGTCTTTTTTATTATAGTTATCCCAGTAGATATGAAGTGGAAACTCACTGTGGTTTTGATTTGCATTTCCACAATGGCTAATGATTTTGGTCACCTTGTCATGTGCTTGTTGGCCATTTGTGTATCTTCTCTGGAGAAATGTCTGTTCAAGTCCTTTGCCCATTTTTAAACTGGGTTGTTTCTCTTTTTGTTGTTGAGTTGTAGGAGCTCTTTATATATTCTCAATATTAAATCCTTATCAGATATGTGATTTGCAAATATTTTCTCCCATTCTGTGGGTTGTCTTTTCACTCTGTTGAGAGTGTCCTTCAATGCACAAAAGTCTAATTTTAATGAAGTATGACTGATCTGTCTTTTCTTTCCTCATGTATCCTTTTCATGTCATATCTAAGAATTGCCAAATCCAAGGTCATGAAGATTTGACTCTGTTTTTTTCTAAGAGTTTTATACTTTTACCTCTTAAACTTAGTTCGTTGATCCATTTTGAGTTAAGTTTTGTATAGGGTGTGAGGTAAGGGTTCAAGTTCATCCTTTTGCGTGTAGACATCCAGCTTTCCCAACTCCATTTGTTGACAAGACTGTCTTTTCCACATTGAATGGTCTTAGCTCCCTTGTCGAAAATCAACTGACCATCGAAGTGAGAGTTTATTTCTGGGCCTCTATTCCCTTCCTCTGATCGGTATGTCCATGCCAGGGCCACACTCTTGGTTACTGTAGTTTTGTAGCACGTTTTGAAATTGGGAAGTTTGAGACCTCCAACTTTGTTCTTTTTTCAAAATTGTTTTGGCTGTTTAAAGTCTCTGATGTTCCATATGAATTTTAGGATGAGTTTTTCCATTTCTGCAAAAAGCCCTGTTAGGATTTTGATGGCTATTCTAGAAGTGGGCTGAACATTCTAGCATGTTTTACCTGTGAGGACATCCCAGCATTAACATTTGGGGGAGGGGGTGTGATGGCTTCAGTAAAACTTGTCGCATTCAGACTCAAGGTGCTTTTCATTCCAGTGCCCCAGGGTTTAAGCAGAAAAAGTTACGTTTTTTAAAAAAACTTTTTATTTGAACTATTTTAGACTTACAGAAAAGCTGCAAAATTAGCACAGAGTTTTCTTGTATCTTTCACCCAGCTCCCCCTCATGCTAACATCTTACACGGCGATTACACAAGAATCCAAACCAGAAAGTTAACATCGGTCCTATACAGTAACTAAGTCGTAGCCCTTCCCACTACTCTGTGTTCGGGGACCCTGTTCAGGACCCTGTGCCACATTCGGTTTGTATTTCTCCTGAGTCCCCTGCAGCCTGTAGCTTCTCCAGTTTTTCTTTGCCTCTCGAGATGGTGACACTTGAGAAGAATGTTGTTCTCAGCCTGTGAGAACTTACTAACTCGATGCAGCCTCTTATGCACAGCTCCTTCTGTGTGCCACCTCACAGCATGCCCTCAAACACTGTTTCCCTCAGCCCCTCGGGCTAGTTCTCGTCTTCCCACCCTTCAGTGAGGGTATCTGTGTGCTGCTCACGTTACTGTTTTTCATTTATCCCTTTGGGTGTTGGTTTATTTTGTGGCGTGGGCACAGAGTGTGGAACACCACCATGGTTCTAAGAGTCAGAGCCACACAAAAGGCTACCGAGAGGAGGCTGTCTGGTCTTCATCCCTGCCACCCTCTTCGGACCGCACTTCCTTCCACCTTCCAGCCCTGTGTGGGACAAATCTCTTCATTTTATTTATTTATTTATTTATTTTAAATGATTTGTAAGTGGATTGTGAGACTCTTTTTTTTTTTCTTTTTGCAGGCTTTTTTTGGTGAGGAAGATTGGCCCTGACCTAACATCTATTGCCAAGCTTCCTCTTTTCTCCCCTCCTCAAAGCCCCAGTGCATAGTTGTGTACCCTAGGTGTAGGTCCTCCTAGCTCCTCTGTGGGGATGCAGCCGCAGCGTGGCTTGATGAGCGGTGTGTATGTCCGCACCCAGGATGCTAAGCCACGGATCCCAGGCCACTGAAGCAGAGCGCACAAATGTAACCACTATGCCACCAGCCTGGCCCACAAGTCTCTTTAGTTTCTGGTTGATGCTTCCTAAACGTCTCTGTGCAGTCAGGCGACACCTGTGTGTTTTGTGTGCCTCTGTCCTCCCCGAAGTGCAGCGTGCTCTAGGAGCTCCTCTGCAGCTTGTGTTTTCACTAACAGTCTACCCTGGAGCCACTCTGTCAGGTCATGGAGACCTTCCTCTTTCTCTCTGCAGCTGCGGCACACCCCACGGTGTGGACCCACCGTACGTATTCAGCCACTCTCCTCTGCATGGCCGTTTGGGTGGTTTCCAGTTACAAACCATGCTGCACTGAGTAACCTGTGCCTGTCTATTTTTGCGTGTCTTCAGGGTCGACTCCTGGAGGTGGGATGCACGTGCTAAATTGGCTGGGTGTTGCCCCTTCCCTCCAGAGGCCGGCCCCGTGCGCACCCCCACCCTGGGCGAGTGCTGTTTCCTCACAGCCAGACCAACACACCATGTGCCTGGATTTTTGAATTTTTGCCAGTCCCACGGGTGAGAAATGATATCTCAGTGTTCTTTTAATTTGCACTTCTCTAATTATGAGTGTGCTAGAACTTTTTCCCCATACATTTGAGGGCCATTTTTATCTCTTTTTTGTGAATTGCCCATTCATGTTTTTTTTCTCATTTATCTACAGGGTTTTGGTCCCTTGTCCCTCAGTTTTTAAGAGTTCTTTCTATATTAGTCCTCTCCTCATAGTCCTTCTTTTTCAGGGTGTTCCTGGCTATTTGTACACATTTGAACTTTAGTATCAATGTGTCTAACTCCATCAAATAGCTTGCTCTGTTTTTAATGGAATTGAATTTATAAATTAACTTCAGGCGAAAAACATCTTTGTAACATTGAGTTGTCCTGTCCAAGAACAGGGGACCTCTTTCTTCTTGTTCACCTCTACTTTTGTGTCCCAGAGTGTTTTAAAATTTTCCTTGTAAAAATTGTACACATTCCTTGTGAAATTTATTCCTGCATATTTAATCTTTTTTATTGCCAGTAAGTCAACTTTTCAATCATCATGGCCTCTATCTATTGTTTGTATATAGGAAAGGCTATTGCTTTTGCAGCCTGCTACTTTACTGAATTCTTTTATTTAATAAATGAAAGTTCTGTCATTGATTCTCTGGGTTTCCGAGTGTACTATCATCTCATCTGCAAATAGAGATGGTTTTACTTCTTTTTTCCACTCTCTGCCTCGAATAGGTTTTCTTGCCTAATCGCATTGGTTAGCACCTCTAGGAAAGTGTGAACAATGTCAGAAACAGTGGGTGTCCTTCCCTTTTTCCAGATCTGAGTGGAAATGCTGCTAATTTTTCTCCATTAAATGAGAGACTGGTCTTTGTCCTTAACATGATAGTTTATTGAGTTAATAAAATATCTCTCAATACCTTGAGTGTTTGTCAAAGGCTTTCTTGGTATCTATGGAGATAACCACTTGATTTTTTCCCCTTTGATTTGTTTTTATGGGGAATAATGTTAATGGAGTTCTTACTCTTGAACCTACCTTGCATTCCTGGAATAAATTCCACTTTGCCATAGCATTTTTTCTTCTTAAAGAGTCATTGGAGTCTGTTTAATAATATTTTGTTTGAAATTTTTGCATTGATATTCAGAATGATATTGGACTGTGGTTTTATTTCCTCATACTGATCGTGTTTGGTTTGAATGTCAGTGTTTACTTGCTTCATAAAAGGGATTCGGAAGCTCCCTTCCTTTTCAATGCTCTGGAGTGATTTGCAGGTGTCAGGACTGCTTGGTCTTTATTGAGTCTGGTACAATGTCCTGTGAGTCTACCTGGGTTTGGTACTTTTTGTGGGGTCGTTCCTTTGTAACTTTCTCGGTTTCTTTAATGGAAATTGGCCTAAGCTTCTAACTCTAATTGGATGAATTTTGGTAGTCTGTGTTTCCTGAGGAAATTATCCATGTCATCTAGTTTTCAGATGTATTTGCATAGAAGACTTCAAAGTTCTCTTATGATTTTTAAAATTGTTTCTGTTTCAAAAGTTAAATTTCTTGAATATAATCCTGTGGTTAAAAAAAGGAAAAAGAAAGAAATTTGAGGATTGGCAAATGTTGTCATCCTAGGATTTGAAGGATTATTGTTTTCAAAGCAACACGTTAAAATATTGTTCATCATCAGTTTTCAAAGAATAAACTGGTGTGTGGATATGCAAAAATCTCTTTTCTGCTCTTTTTACTGTTGCTTAGAGAATTGCCCAGGACAAAAATGCATTTTATTGCCTGAGAGTTACAAGAGCATGCTTAGTGACCTCGGGGTTTTGACCAACTCCCTGATTGCCAGTTGGCATAAACTTTTTTTTTTCTTTAGATTGGCACCTGGACTAACAACTGTCGCCAATCTTTTTTTTTTTTTTTTTCTGCTTTATTTCCCAATCCTAACCCCCCCCCCCACCCCGCCCCCGCCGTACATAGTTGTATACCTTAGTTGCAGGTCCTTCTAGTCATGGGATGTGGGACACCACCTCAACGTGGCCTGACGAGCTGTGCCATGTCCGCACTCAGGATCCGAACCCTGGGCCGCCGCAGCGGAGCATGCAAACTTAACGACTTGGCCACAGAGCCGGCCCCGACATAAACTTTTTTGTTTTATTTTATTTTATTTTATTTTATTTGAGAAAGATTAGCCCTGAGCTAACTGCTGCCAATCCTCCTCTTTTTGCTGAGGAAGGCTGGCCCCGAGCTAACATCCATGCCCATCTTCCTCTACTGTATATGTGGGATGCCTACCACAGCATGGCTTGTCAAGCGGTGCCATGTCTACACCCGGGATCTGAACCAGCAAACCCTGGGCCACCAAAGTGGAACGAGCGCACTTAACCGCTGTGCCACCAGGCTGGCCCCTGACATCAACTTTAATACTCAGGCTATTAAATGCCAACAAGGATCCAACACAAAGGTCAATGTATCATACTGTATCTCATGGGACTTCAGTTTCATCATATAAAAAACTAAAAGATGTGATTTCCCCCCTAAAATTAGAATAGTTTTATTCCTTTTTCTAGTTACTAAAATTACTTGTATCTTTTGTGTTAAAAAAAAAAGAGAGAAAAACTCAACAAAGAAAATAGAAATCACCTAAAATTCCACTGCACATACCTATGTACTGTCAACCTGTTGATGACTTTCCTTCTGGAAGTTTCTTCATGCATCCATCTACCCACAGAGAGAGAAATGCTGTGTACAAACACAATCACCTGGTCTGTGCTCTTCTGTAACCTGCTTTTTCTTTCAAAGGCCATGTCATGCCCCTAGACTTGAAGAGGACGTCTGCAGTAAAAGACGCTGGCCATGAAGGGGAAGTTGTAGGTTTGTGAGTAAATCCTCAGGAAGGTTAGGACTTTTGTCCCAAGTGTCTGCACCAAGCCTGGTGGAGAGGCAGGAGGTGAGCTGGCGAGGAAGTGGGTACGGTGTCGGTGTCGGGAGCAGGAATGTCAGGGAGTTCTGTTGCTCTGGGAAACCCCAAGAATGCTGTAGTCAAACTGAAAGAGAGAATTTCTGGAGCATGAGGTCTTCACGTGGACGTAGTTGCTTCAGATTTCAACTGAAGACTTATTTTGCAGAAAGTTGGCAGCCCCAGGTATCCTGGAGGCACGCTACTTCCCGTGTGAGGAAGTTACAGCTACATAGAAATGAGACTGAGATCAGGGTCTTCTTGGAGAAATTGAGCCCCAGGGTCTCCAACGGTCTGCCTATTCTGCCTATTATTCCACGTCTGTGTTGTTGATAGTACGGTGTGATTAATTCACAATTATGCATGCAGTTCATCATGGAAAGTTAAATTACATGCATTACATTCTGTTTCAGAAGGTATGGGAATGATTAATCACTTGTTTAATAAAATTGATTTGAAAAAGAAATTACCAATTAAGAAATGTCATGATTAAAAAGTAAAAATTCAATTATCTGGAAAAGCTGCTTTGGCTCATGCTCACTTTCTGTTCGGGTAACAGATTGGCTCTGTGGTGCCTGCGAGGAAGCTGGCCTGCCCTCACTGGGGCCGGCCGGGGCCCGAGTTGGCCTCTGCTGGTCTTTTAGGGGGATACAGTGGAAGTCTCAGGCCTCCTTCTGGAGACTAGCCTGGGGACCCCTGACTTTAGGCTCAGCAGAGAGCCCCAGGAGGTCATGGAGCTGGAACATGGAAGAGACTGGTGGCTGGTCTGCCCCTGTGCCCTCCAATTGCAGCCCACTCACCTCTCAGGTACCAGGGATACTGGTTCGTGAGGGACGCACTCCCTCACCCCCTGCACGATGGGCAGAGGAGGGGAAGGGAAAACTACTGGAATCTTCGAGAATTTCAAACCAAGTCTCCCTTACATACCTTGCAGTTCCAGCCTGCTCTGTCCTGTAGAAATGTCTGCTCACTGTGGGCGCCCAGGGCCAGTCTGGGCCAGAGCCACGGCATCTCAAGTCCAGAAGGCGTCCCAGTCCAAAGAGAGCTCAGCCCTCACCAGCGGGGGACTTGGTAGCTTAGCATGACAGCTCTCTAACTTCTCTGTCTTCAGAATTACTTAGGCGGTTAAGGAGTCTTCTGTGTGTGGGTTGTATGTATCTCCATCACCGTGTTAGAAATTGATGAGGGCGTGGGCAAGCCTGCTGAGGCCCCCACCCTGGGGTCCCTTGACAAACTGAGGGAACATCCACTACCTCCCAGAGACCATCAGAGGCGAGAGATGCTCAGGATGGATTTGGGAAGTGCTGGAAGGAGAGACAGAACTCCCGGGAGTGTTACCCCTCCTTCCTGGTTTATGTCTCCTGCAAACTCCAGGCCTCGAAACCGCAGTACGCAGAGGGGTGCCTCCATTATCCACCAGCCACTGCACAGCCCGAGCACTTAAATAGAGTGTGGTGGGTTGGATGGAAATCTCTCTTCTCTGGGCTCCAGAAGCAAAAATACTTATGTAAATAGCTAGTTCAGAGAAAAGAAAATGGATTTGACAGTATATTTGCATACAAATGTACTATTTATAATCCTCTTGCCTATACATTGAAACAGATTTAGCAGTTACAATTGTACTGGAACATAATATTCTCCTTAAAAACCTTAGGCGGAAAGCCACAGAGAGATGTACTTAAATATATGAGGGTGTGCCTGATGAGAATCTACAAACTCTCAGCCGATTGCAGGTGAGAGACCCAGTTTGACCCTAAAAGGATTGTAGGTGAGACACAGAGGCCCTTTGAACAGGAAGGTAGATGTGGAGACCCAGGCCCCTCTGATGGGACTGCAGGTGAGAGATCCAGACTGACCCTAACAGAAGGGTAGGTGAGAGACCGAGGACCCCTCTTACAGGATTATACTCAAGAGACCCAGGCCGACCCTATATGATTGTATGTCTGTCAATCAGTTAACAAAACCTAGGGCCTCAGTGAGGGCCACATTGAGGTCACCTGGAGGGGATATGTGGCCCACCTGTGTTCTGCAGGACTCTGGGATCCTAATGGAGTGTGAGCAGGTGGGCTAAGTCCCAGAGACTCTTGGACTGCTGCTCCAGGAACTCCATTGAGACAGGAGTATCTCATTTAAGGGGGGGTGGGTGGTTGGGAGACAGCTCTGGGCCTGGGGAGCTGACTCCAGGGCATGCATTGCTCAGAGATGCCCTGGAGGAAGTTGGAAGCAATCAGGCCTTAGACGGAGAATCAGGAAAAGGTGAAGGGACCAGGACAGCTGAGCGGAGATGACAGGGCTCCAGAAGGATGGGCTGTCCCGTCACCTGGTAAAGGCCAAGTGCTTTTAGGACAGAAGACTTGGGTGGGAGGTGGTGCAGATCACAGTGAGAGTACATGGCGGTGGGGGCGTGGGGGAGGCGGTGGGAATGGAGACTCTCATTGAGAAGAGGTTGCCAAGAGGGAGTGAGAAATGGGCTGGCTGGCCAGGATGGATGTATTGTTTATATGCTGATTAGAAAGGCAGGAAACGGGACTAATTAGGGAGGACTTTCGGGAGGATCCTTCAGATGGGTGGGATGAGAACACGGGACACAGGTTGGTCTCCAGAAAGAACCCTTTTCCCAAAACAGCAAAAGTGGGGTGAGGGCCTTGTGTATGAGCCTCGAGGTAATAGTTCTCACATTTTATAGGGCACTGCCCTGGGTAGCTGTCTAATTTGCTAATTGGAGACAGAGGAGATAAGAAAAAGGAAGAAATGCTGAAAACTATTATGTTTTCATTTGTCTTGTCAAAACCCTGCACTTAAGAGATTCTATAAATTTTATAGACAAGAGTCAGAATGTTGTTTGGAGAAAAGGTACAAAAACTATCATGATGTAATTTAATTGGTAATTGGAGTGAATATAAATATTCCTCCTGAAATAGAAGCTCTTAACCTGGGATCTGTGTGTTCATCTGGCCATCATAGCTTCTAGAGGATCCATAAAACCCCAGACTGACCCAAGATTTTCTATGTGTGATTATGTGTATTTTATAAGGCGATGAATTGTGTTTATTGGATTCTCTAAGAAGTTCAGTACCCAACCAAGGTCAAGAAGCCAGGCCCTAACAGAGGAATTTAACGTGTCATTTCAGGGGTTGAAGAGCACTGGCAGAGGCCCTGTGAGACAGCTCCACTTGAAAAGGGACACCCAGGATGGGACCCACACAGGAAAACAGACCAAGGGTAAGAAATTTGCCTTCACAGGCGCTCCGCACCGCCACTAAAAGAAAACTGGAGGCTGTCTTTTTAAATTAAACCATCGCATTTAAAGAATCTTAATATATGGTTACCCCCAAAATACTGATTTCCTCAGAGATTAGATAAACAATGGGAAGGAAAGCAGAACTTTGGGGAAAGGCCCAGAAGGATAAACCGGGCTTCATGAGTGTGGGCACTCCCCTGAGGAGTTCTAAGTTAGGAGACTGGGGGTGGCTGCAAAATAATGAATTTGGGGTCCCCCAGAGAACCTAGTCCGCTGTCTACCAGCCCTCCCATCCTTGTCTGTGGGTTCCCGAGGCCACAATCCAGCCAACCTCATCCTCCACGGGGCTGTCTCCCCCACTGGTCTCATCTCAGGAGCACGGTGGCTGAGGAGCAAACATGGGGGAGGTGTTTGTTCTTGGAGGCTTTGTCCCAGGATGCCAGAGGTGAGCTGGGATGCTCGTGACTCGGGCCAGTGGGTGTCTGCAGCCCCACCCAGCTCCCGTGTGTCCCTCACCTGCTCTTCACCTGCCCAGGCCTCTCCCCTCGTCAGCCCTCGCTGCTATTGTGTTCCTCTGTCTTCTTCCCACTCTCTCCTGCTGTTTTCCAAAATACCATGCCTCTCTTCTTTCCCACTCTTCCCTGGTGTTTGTAGACTTAAATTTATACCTTAAATCTGGAAGGGGCCTGGCGATCATCTCATTCGACCCCTTGATTCACTGACTGGACCCTGAGACCCCGAGAGGCTTAAGTAACTGGCCTTAGGCACACAGAGCTGAGGCCAAGATCCTAGTCTTCTGACTCTGTCCTTGGATTTTCCCACCTAGATAGCAAGAATCCTGTTGTGCATGGCACCTGGCAGTCTAAGAAGAGTTTCACACATTTAGATGTGTTGTTTTCAAAGAAATATCCCTTCTCGGCTTTACTCCTCTCATCGGAAGGCAGATCAACAGTGTGCTGGAATATAGAATTGGGATGTTGCTCCCTCATCTGCTTTCCTGCTGTGAGCCGGGATCCACCCAATCAGTGGGGAAATTAGAAGCCTAATTTCCCTCAAAAATTGGCAGTGAAGGATGTTGTACAGTAGTCCCCCTCATCCTAGGGGGCTACATTCCAAGACCCCCAGGGGATGACTGAAACCACGGATAGCACCTAACCCTGTATATGCTATGTTTTCTCCTATACATACAGACATATGATAAGGTTTCATTTATAAATTAGGCACAGTAAGAGATTAACAACAATAACTAATAATAAATTAGAACAATTATAGCAATATATTGTAATAAAAATTACCATAGATCTTAGTAACCTCAGCATATGATTTTTTTTCTTTCCTTAATAAGTCGAGAACTTTTACCTTTTCACTTAAAGGAAGCAGTTTCCCCTTCTCTTTGGCACATCTAAATTGCCAGCATCACTCCTTTTGTACTTTGGGCCATTATTAAGTAAAACAAGGATTACTTGAACACGAGCACTGCAATACTGTGGCAGGGGATCTGATAACCAAGATGGCTACTAAGTGACTAACAGGCAGGTAGTTTATACAGTGTGGACCTGCTGGACAAAGGGATGCGTCACGTCCAGGGGGGACAGAGTGGAATGGCATGAGATTTCATCACACCACTCAGACAGTGTGCCGTTTAAAACTTAGGAATTGTTTATTTCTGGAATTTTCCATTTAGTATTTTTGGACTGCAGTTGACCGAGGGGATCTGAAACCAGGGAAAGCAAAACCATGGATAAGGGGGACCACGGTACAACTTTTCTCAATGTTTCTCCAGCTTGTAATTAGTTAAGGATTTCTTTCCATCTAACCTAAATCTCTCCTGCTGCAGTTTGATGTGACTGTTATGGTTGTTGGGAATTTCAGTTGTGATTCTAATTGTCATTTTTCTTTCCACACCCATGTTGTTAATGGTGTTTGGGAAGTGGGAAATCAGGAACTATGAGTTTATGAACAAAACCCAAATCTGTTTGGCCACAATAGTTTAAGAGATACAAACTTTCACTAGAATATCCCATTGACAGGAAAAGATCTGAGTGGGTCAAAGTGTGCTGTGTCAATGCGTGAATAACGGACAAATCAATGTAAACATATACATACATATATATATAATTGGACCCATTTGGTGAAGACCAGTGTGGTTAAGTTCTGACTGATTGTGTGAATGGAAGTATGACACTGGCAGGTCCACATGCACTAAAGCTGAACCCTTGGCCTGGGGCCCAGTGTCCACAGGTGTGCCAGGTCTGTCCAAAGGCAGTTGGCAGAGACCAGTTACACCAAGTGGCCAGGAAGAGAAAGGAAAGCAGGAGCGACCCACAGCAGACGGTCAAGAACATGAATGTGAACACAGGAGCCCGAGGAGCAGCCACACTTGCCTAGACGTGGCAGAACCAGGGAGGCCGAGGTCAGGCCGGGGAACGGTGGGCAGAGGAGGTCGCTTGGCTTGGTTTTATAGTGGGGTTTTCATGGTATTTATCATAATAAACCTTCATGTTAAGGCACAAAATGTGAGATTCTCACTTTAGGGAGGGCAGTCTGCTTTACTCTACAGATTAAACATTACCTTGTCCAAAGCACCCTGACAGAAACACCCAGGATCATGTTTCACCAAATATCTGGGCACCCCATGACCTGGTCATGTTGACAAAAAGTTAGCCATCACACAAGCATGATAACCATTATTAATATTTTGATAAATGAAAATGGAGGTTATATATTGTTTTGCATCTTGCTTTGTGAGGAGGAAAGCAATATCATAAGAATTATGTTTTGTTGATTTGGGATTTTTTTAAATTGTTTTTTTCTAGTTTTTTTTAAGTGAAAAATTTCAGACATACAGAAAAGTTGAAAGAATGCTATGTGAAAACCTAGCCATCTGTCTGTGCCTATGTATGTGTATATATATATATGAAATGTGTGTTGATGTATATATGAAATATATGAACCATTTGGAAGTAGTTGACATAAATCAAGACATTTTATCTCTGAATAGTTAAGCATGCATCTCCTAAAAATAAGGTCATTGTCTTTCATAACCACAATACCATTATAACACCTAAGAAAATTAACAAAAATGAATATATCAGGTCCAAATTCATATTTCCCAATTGTCCCAAAACTGTCTCTTTTGTAGGTTTTTGGATAAAAATCTAATCAAGATTTATACATTTCATTTGGTTATGTCTCTTAATCTCTTTTACTCCCAGATTCTAGAACATTCTTCCCACCTTTTATTTTGGCTTGTCTTTGACTCTTTGAAGAATCCAAGCCAGTTGTTCTGTAGGATGGCCCCGTTCCGGTTTCTCAGTGGTGTTTCTCTATCCCGCGCATTCTCTGGACACCGGGACTTGGGTCTAGGCATCTGATTAGAGCCTGTACTCACCTAGGGCAGAGCCAGATGACTGTTGGTGACTCGTTGCATCACATCCAAGGGCCATATTGTCAGGATGGCTGTGCCAAGTCTGCTGCTGGATTAAGGGGTGAGTACTAGATGTACCCATTTAAAGCCACACTCCCCTTCGCAATGACCTGGTAGCAAGCACTGGGCTGAGATCTTGTCCTCCAATGGTGGCAAACATCTTTTCTTTCTCTCTTTTATTACTGTATCACTGAAGATGCATAGGCTTCTCTTTACTCACATTTACAATAAGTCGAGTCATTATGTTTTTAGACTCTCAAAGTCTGCCGGTAGGAGCCCTTTCAGGCTGGCCCCACATCCTTTCGACACACGTCCATTCACATTGGAGCTCTTCTTTGCTTTCTGGCACAAGATGTCTCGTCTCACCTTGGACTTTGCCTGCCTCCCATCAGGAATCAGTTACAACCAGTGAGAAACAGTTCTTGAGTGGGAAGAAATGGTTCCTGATGGCTAAGTGCATTTTCAGTAGAAAGAGAAGCTATTTGGCTGTATGAACTTATGAGCTATGTTGGATGTGTTCATGCCTGCTCTTCTGAGCAGGTTGAATATTTCCCTCATTTATTCAATAGAACTGTCTGTGCTTCAGAAACACTTAGAGGTAAATTAACCCTAGTCTAGGCTCATTGATTTCGAACCCCCAAAAGGCAGAGGTCAAACGGAGGAGTTTGCAGTGAGACCTTGCCCATTAATAGCAGCCAGGGTGCCAGGCAAAGGTGGGTGGTGGGTTTTGCTGTGGGAATGGAGGCCCGGATGCTCCCTCAGAATTGTTCGGAATGTAAGTGAAGACTGCTCTTAAAATCCTGAGTCATTCTGGAGAGACTGGAGTCACTTTAAGTGGCTATTATTCTAAAAATAATTTTAGAAAAAATATTTGTTTAGAAATCAGAGGGGCCAGCCTGATGGTGTAGCAGTTAATTTCGTGCACTCTGCTTTGGCAGCCGCAGAGTTCAGATCATGGGCATGGACCTACGCACCACTTATCAGGCCATGCTGAGGCAGGCGTCCCACATATCAAGAAGAGGAAGTTGGGCATGGATGTTAGCTCAGGACCAATCTTCCTCAGCAACAAGAGGAAGATTGGCAACAGATGTTAGCTCAGGGCTAATCTTCCTCAAAAAAAAAAAAAAAAGAAAAGAAATCAGAGTGAGTGGACACCCAAAACATCTGACTACTTACATACTTCCCTTTAGACACAGTTTCCAAAAATTTAGAAGATATTGTATTAGCTAGAATATGAAGACACACTAGATGCTCAACACATATCATTTAAGTAAACTGAGTAATTATTTTAGGAGAAAAAAATCACTCTACATTGGTTTTATTTCATTGCAACTTGTTTCCAGAGCAAGTGGAATTTCTTTAAACTTATTTTATTACAAATCACAAGATTAGCAAATATTTTATAGCTTGCTTTCCAAATTTTGGGAGGCCTTCCTCTTCTGGGAAGATGGTGTAGACATACTCTTCTCTGTTCCTCCCACTGAGGACAACTAAAACTCCTGGGAATTATGAAGGAAGAAGTGAAACTCTCGCTGTTTGCAGACGACATGATCTTATATATAGAAAACCCCAAAGAATCCATTGGAAAACTGTTAGAAGTAATCAACAACTACAGCAAAGTTGCAGGGTATAAAATCAATCTGCATAAATCAGTAGCATTTCTATACTCCAGTAATGAACCAACAGAAAAAGAACTCAAGAATACAATACCATTCACAATCGCAACAAAAAGAATAAAATACCTTGGGGTAAATTTAACTAAGGAAGTGAAGGACTTATATAATGAAAATTACAAGGCCTTTCTGAGAGAATTGGATGACAACATAAGGAGATGGAAAGACATTCCATGTACATGGATTGGAAGAATAAACATAGTTAAAATGTCTATTCTACCTAAAGCAATCTACAGATTCAATGCTATCCCAATCAGAATCCCAATGACATTCTTTACAGAATTAGAACAAAGAATCCTAAAATTCATATGGGGCAACAAAAGACCCCGAATTGCTAAAGCAATCCTGAGAAAAAAGAACAAAACGGGAGGCATCACAATCCCTGACTTCAAAACATACTACAAAGCTACAGTAATCAAAACAGCATGGTACTGGTACAAAAACAGGTGCACAGATCAATGGAACAAAATTGAAAGCCCAGAAATAAAACCACACATCTATGGACAGCTTATCTTTGACAAAGGAGCTGAGGGCATACAATGGAGAAAAGAAAGTCTTTTCAACAAATGGTGCTGGGAAAACTGGAAACCATATATAAAAGAATGAAAATTGACCACTCTTTTTCACCACTCACCAAAATAAACTCAAAATGGATTAAAGACCTAAAGGTGAGACCTGAAACCATAAGGCTTCTGGAAGAAAACGTAGGCAGTACACTCTTTGACATCAGTATTAAAAGGATCTTTTCGGACACCATGCCTTCTCAGAGAAGGGAAACAATAGAAAGAATAAACAAATGGGACTTCATCAGATTAAAGAGCTTCTTCAAGGCAAATGAAAACAGGATTGAACCAAAAAAACAACCCACTAACTGGGAAAAAATATTTGCAAGTCATATATCTGACAAAGGCTTAATATCCTTAATATATAAAGAACTCTCACAACTCAATCACAAAACATCAAACAACCCAATCAAAAAATGGGCTGGAGACATGAACAGACATTTCTCCAAAGAAGATATAATGATGGCCAATAGGCACATGAAAAGATGCTCATCATCGCTGATCATCAGGGAAATGCAAATCAAAACTACACTAAGATATCACCTTACACCCGTTAGAATGACAAAAATATCTAAAACTAATAGCAACAAATGTTGGAGAGCTTGTGGAGAAAAAGGAACCCTCATACACTGCTGGTAGGAATGCAAACTGGTGCAGCCACTATGGAAAACAGTATGGAGATTCCTCAAAAAACTAAAACTAGAACTACCATACGATCCAGCCATCCCACTACTGGGTATTTATCCAAAGAGCCTGAAGTCAGCAATCCCAAAAGTCCTGTGCACCCCAATGTTTATTGCAGCACTGTTTACAATAGCCAAGACGTGGAAGCAACCTAAGTGCCCATCAGCAGACGAATGGATAAAGAAGATGTGGTACATATATACAATGGAATACTACTCAGCTGCAAAACAGAACAAAATCATTCCATTTGCAATAACATGGATGGAACTTGAGAGAATTATGTTAAGTGAAATAAGCCAGCGAGAGAAGGATAATCTGTGTATGACTCCACTCATATGAGGCATTTAAAATTATGGACCAAGAACAGTTTAGTGGATACCAGGGGAAAGGTGGGGTGGGGGGTGGGCACAAAGGGTGAAGTGGTGCACCTACAACATGACTGACAAACATTAATGTACAATTGAAATTTCACAAGATTGTAACCTATCAATAACTCAATAAAAAATAAAAATAAAAATAAAAATAAAAATAAAATAAAAACTCCTGGGAATTATATGTAAAACAAACATGAGAAGACTCTGAAAGGTGGAGAGAAGAGGGCAGACCAGCAGGGACCTCAGGACCCAAGAAACAACACCATGATGAGTTCCTGGAGGATTTTTTGTCTCAAACATCCCAAATGGGGAGTTGGAGAAGCTGGCAACCCAGAAATGCCAATAGGAGCAGGCAACAGAAGCCTGCTCTCTCCCACCAAAGGACCAGGAAAGGGGCAGCCTAGCAGGAGAGAACACTTCTAGATGATAATCACTCTACCCCAAACAGTGTGGCCCCAAACCCCAGCAATGGCAAGTCGGGACCCTAGACCTCCACCTTCCATTGCTGTAGTGAGGCACTCCAACCTCCCACTGGGCTGGTGGCAGCAGAGACCTGCTGGGGAGCAGGAACTCCCACCTCTACCCATCAATAATGAAGAGCCCCCCTGTGTCAATTGCAGCCAAGAGGGGACCCTGGTTTTCTACCCCCACCTGCCAGTGTGAGACGACAGCCCTCCCCCACCTTCCAGATCAGTGTCAGAGGAGGTCAGCTACAACATAAGGTTTAAATAAGATCCAGAGTCCCATCACATAATACCCAATATGTCCAGGCTTCATTAGAAAATCAGTCATCATACCAAGAACCAGGAAGATTTCAAACCAAATGAAAAAGGACAATCAACAGATACCAATACCAAGATGACAGGGATACTAGAATTATTGGGCAAAGATTTTTAAAGCAGCCCTTGTAAAAAATACTTTAATAAGCAATTACAAACACACCTGAAACAGATGAAAAAATCAAGCCTTAGCAAAGACATAGAAAGTCTCAGTGAAGGAATAGAAGATACAAAGAAAACAAAATGAATAGCTTAGAATGGAAAAATATAATGAATGAAATGAAAAACTTGATGGATGGATTCAAAAGCAGATGGAGGGGACAGACGAAAGAATCAGTGAACTGGAAGACTGAATATAGAAATTTTCCAATTTGAGTAATAGAAAATAGACTGAAAAAAATGAACAGAGCTTCAGGGGCCTGTGAGACTATAAGATCTAACATTCATGTCATCAGAGTCTTGGAAGGAGAGGAGAAAGATGGCAGGACTGGAAAGTTCTTGAAGAAATAATGACTTAAAACTTCTCAAATTTGGCAAAAGACATAAGTTCACATATTCAAGAAGCTGAATGAATCCCTAATAGGATAACCCCCAAAATCCACAATAGACACATCAGAGTCAAACTTCTGAAAACTAAAGGGAAATTAAAACTCTTGAAAGCAGTTAAGAGAGAAAAAACACCTTACCTATAGGGGAAGACAATTCAAATGGCAGTGGATTTCTCATCAGAAACCATGGAGGCCAGAAGGAAGTGAAACAACACTTTTCAAGTGCTAAAAAAAAAGATCAGCTCATAATCTTATACTCAGAAAAAATATCCTTGAGGAATGAAGGTGAAATCAAGACATTCTCAGATAGAGGAAAGCTGAGAAAATTTGTCACCAGCAGCTCTACCTTTAAATACTGACTCATTGGACGTTCTCCAAAGAGAAAGGAAACAATAAAAGAAGGAATCTTGGGACATCAGGAAGGAGAAAAATGGGAAGCAAGAATAGGAGTAAATCAATAGACTTACCTTCTCCTTTTGAGTTTTCTAAATTATGTTTGATGGTGGGAACAAACCTATAACACTTTCTGATGTGATTCTAAGGTATGTAGAAGGATTATTTAAGATAATTGTATTACAAAGGGGGTATGGTATACATACATAAAGAAAAGTTAGGTGTCTACACTGCACTCAGTAAAATAACACCACCAGTGGACTGTGATAAGTTATGTAAATATAATGCAATATCTGAAGCAACCACTAAAAACACTCAAAAACACTACAGATGATGGAAGGTAGAATTCTAAAATATGATCAAGACATCCACAGGGAGACAGGAAAAATAAAACAGAAATGAACAAAGAACAGAAAACATAAAATAAAATGGAAGATTTTATCAATGATTACATTATTGCGTTATCACATTATCAATATTACACTACCCATCAATAATTACATTAGATATAAATGGTATAAACAAAACAAATACCAATTAAAAGGCAGGGAGTGACAGAATGGATGAAAAAACATGACCCAATAATATGTTGTCCATGAGAAAGTCACTTCAATTATAACCATATAAGCAGGTTGAAATTAAAAGGATAGAAAAAGATATATCATGCAAACATCAATCAAAAGAAAGTTGGAGAGGCTGCATTAGTATTTGATAATGTAGATAAGGGGCAAATAAAACCAGCAGAGACAGGGAGGGGCGTCACCTGTGATGAAGGGTCCCTGTGCTGAGTGGACGTAGCCATCCTAGAGTGTGTGCAGCAAAGAACAGAGCTGCCAAAGGAGGGAAGAAGGGTAGGGCTGAGAGCAGGCTGGAGGGTAGCACAATTCCTGTCAAGTCCCAGTGCAAATACAGACAGAATTGTTCCAAAATCTGTATGGAAAGGCAAAGGAACAAGAATAGGTTAAACTATTTTGAAAAGAAGAATAAAGTGGGAGGAGTCAGACGTCCACCCGATTTTGAGACTTGCCATATAGCTAGTTATCAAGCTGTGTGTATTGGTGGAGAAACATTTACTGGATCAACGGAACAGAAGAGAAAACCCAGAAATAGATCCACACAAACATGCCCAACTGATTTTTGGCAAAGTTTCAAAGGTGATTCAACGTAGGAAAGATAGTCTTCAAAACAGTGCTGGAACAGTTGACATCCACAGGCCAAAACAGTGAACCTTGATCTAAGTCCCACACCTGGTACAAAAATTAACTCAAAATGGATCCCTGACTTAAAATGTAAAACTACAAACTCTAGAAAAAGAACGGTAGAAAGTCTTTGGGATGTTGGACTAGAAAAATTATTCTTGATACCAAAAACACAGTCAATAATACAAGAAATGATAAATTGGGCTTTATCAAAAGTAAAAACTTTTGCTTCACTGGGCATTTATCCCAGAGGAAAAAAAAATCTTCATGGAAATGTTTACAGCAGCTTTGTTCATGATAGTCAAATCCTGGAAATAACCCAGATGTCCTTCAACTTGTGATGGTTAAACAAACTGTGGCACATCCATAGGCAAGAGATCACTAGGCGTGAACTGTTGATACAGCAACAACCTGGCTGGGTCTCCAGAGAGTGATGCTGAGTGAAAAAAACCAATCCGAGAAGGTTACATAACTGTGTGAGTCCATTTATATACCACTTTTGGAATGACAGCAGTATAGAGATGGAGAACAGATTCGTGGTTTCAGTGGTTGCTGGGGTGGGTGTGGGGGGATGGGTGGGAGGGAGGGAAGTGGGTGTGACTATAAAAGGGTGTCAGGGGGTGATGGATGCCCTGCGTCTGGACTGTGTCAGTGTCAGCATACTGGTTGTGAGAGTGGGCTGCAGTTCTGCAAGATGCTACCAGTGGGCAAATTGGGTAAAAGGTACATGGGATCTCTACAATCTCAAAATTAAAAATTTAATTTAAAAAATTCTTGGGGGTAGTTATATACAGCTCTGCCGTATACACCTTGCTTTGTGGATAAGAGTTGTTAGTTACCAAATTCCTATGTGTCTTATAGATTTGGAGACTATATGTGGTTCTCAGAAATCGTAACTGAAAAATAATTGTCAATGTTTCTGTCAATAACATGGCTAAAAATAGATGTAATTAGCAAGTTTTCAGTTCTGTTCATATATACACTTTAGAAGGCTTTTGTAATTTGTGTAACTTTGACGTATAGAATATAAAACCATTTAAAACAAAATAATTGAATACATATGAGTTTAACAACCAGAAAGAAATTGTGGAATGATTCTAATAGTACTTGTCTTTATTTTAAGACTGTGAAAATCTCCTTAGAGTCTTATTTTGTCTAAAATTAGTTATCTACTTTGGCTCTTTGTTTTTAACCCTTAGGTGATTTTTATCTTAATTCATATAGTATTCGTCATGGTAGGACAGTAAGAATTCAAAGGCAAAACATTTAGTGGCTCATCAAATATTAGCCTGTGACCTCTTCACTGTCATGAGGCTCATGCATTTTTACTCTGAATTGTCTCAGCCACAGTTGTATGCTGGTCGGTGGAAGAAAAGCGTTTCTTATTTGCATCACTTCTTCCTTGTTGTCACATGGCCCATCTCACATGTCTGTTCTTGTGAAGATGTGCCGTCTCAGAGGTTAAGTGTTTTGACTACAAAGCCAAGTGCCTATCTGGAAGAAGACAAGACCAGCAAGAAGGTTGGGACAGTTTTTGAGAAAGGTCCGAGTCATGGCTCCCCTTTCCCACAAACCAACCCCTTTGGCCCTGGGGTGGCTGATGTCGAGAAGAGATGAGGGAAAAGGTAAACAGGTGTGAACCCAATTTATGAAGACACCCAAACCAAGGTGGAGGCAGGGAACAACTTACAAAGCCTTTAATTGGCGAGTTAATTATCTTGCAACATCTCTAGTGTGAGACGTGTTTTAGATCCTCGAGCAGTTGGCTTTTAAGCTGAGATCAAACCACTCTTCAAGCTTCCTCCTCGCGTGACGCCCTGCTTTGGTGGCAGCCTGTTGGTCCTCTGTGTCCCCTCAACAGCCTGGTGATGTCTCCCAGCATCTAAACTGATGTCTAGCTTCTGTCGTCTCTTTCCTTGTACGGCTGCTTCAGTGAGTTCTTTACTCGGTAAGACTGATGAGTATGAGCATGGTCTCAGCCTCTGCACCCCTGACGTTGGCTGGGTGACTCTCTGTGGTGGCCGTCCTGGGCCCTGCAGGGAACTGAGCAGCACCCCTGACCTCCACCCTCTTGATGCCAGTGGTCCCCCAGTCGTGACAACCAGAGATGTCTGCAGACAGTGCCATATGTCCCCTGGGGGGCAGAGTGGACCCTGGTTGAGAGCCCTGGTCTGGGAACTCCCTGGCCCCCTGGGCTATCTTTCCTTAAAGATAATGACCTGGTCTCCAGAGCAGCTTGTGTGAATCCTGGCAGCGCTCATGTAAATTACAGACCCCTGGATGTACAGAGCGCCCACCTCGAGTGAGGCCTCGTTTGTGTAAGGGAGCGCCCCCAATGAACGCCTGTAGAAATTCTGAGCGATTTTGATTCAGAGCTGTCAGTGTCATCATATCTCAGCAACTTCTCTTTATTCATTATGTTTGCCAGAGAGTCTCTGTGGTGCTCGTGCTGTCATTGTCCTCCATCTCATGTTCACACGCTCCTGTGTAGGAAAACCCGCACTTGCTGCCACTTCCTGGGACGAGGTGTCTGGGTGCTGGACAATCCCCTGCACCTCCGTTGTTCTGGGGCGGGGTGGCAAGGATGTGCGTCTCTGCAGAGGCTCCAGGATAACGGTGCAGGCTGACCAGCACAAATGGAATTACACCTGTGACTTAGTTTAAGCCACAGTTTATTTCAAACTGCTTGAGGGGTCCTAGAGCCACTTAACTTATTTACGAGTATTCAGCCAGACTCATACAGAACTTGATTATTTTCCTAGGAGGGGAGTGAGACTGGGTGGGAAGAATGCTGACTAACAGTTATAAATGGAATATTGAACATGAAAACTTGACCCGGGACCTTCGCCAAACCAAACTTCAATTCTTTTGGTGAAAAACAATGGCTGAAACCCCAGCATGGGGTGCAGCAACGGTGGGAGGCCTTGGTGGGTGCGGTAGACAATTTCTTCCGTTTCCTTTGGTGCAATGGTGTTGTGGATGCCTGTGTTCGTGCTTTGCCTTCTGCCTGGAAGAAAACATGGTCTTTTTTCACCCTTACCCCTTGTATTGGTTTCTCGGGGCTGCAGTAACAAAGCACCCCAAACAGGAGCTTCAAACAGTAGAAATGTATTCTCCCACAGTCTGGAGGCGGGAAGAGCAGAATCAGGGCGTCTGCGGGGCCGTGCTCCCTCTGAAACCTCTAGGGCAGATCCTTCCTGCCTCCTCACCTTCTGGGGGCTCTGGGCGCTCCTCAGCTTGCAGCCACATCCTCCTCCGCCCCCCCTCCAACGTCGTGTGGCCTCTGTCCTGTGTGTCTCTCTCCTCCCCCTGTGAGGACAGTCACGGGGTTAGGCCCACAGCAACCTCCTCTTAACTCGACAGCCTCTGCAAAGACCCTTTTTCCAAATAAGGTCACATTCACAGATGCTGGGGATTAGGTCTTTTGGGGGGACAGAGTTCAGCCTGCTGCACCCATGCTCCGCCTTCAGGGCGGCCGTGTGGTGAGAAGAAAGCAGGTGGGGACTGTGGCCTGTGGCCTGGGAGCTGCACCTCTGACAGGCCACCACTGCTGGCTGTTCATGTTCTGTGCCCCTGGAAACCTCGGTACCACAGCCGCCCCCTCCAGGGTGAGAGCAGACAGAAGCCGGGCTATTCTGCCTCGTCTGCTGGGTGACCCTGGGCAGGTTACCTCACCTCCCTGTGTCTCAGTGACCTTCAGCATAGAAGGTGGACAATAATCCTGCCTGCCTGTAGGATGTCAGCTGATTTGTAAGGACTTAGAGCTTTGCTGGGATCTGCCACGTTCTCCATGAGTGTTTGTTGAATGCATACAGTGAACAGCCATGCGCAATGTGCATTTCACAACCAGGGGTCAGTGCAGGAAGGTCTGTGCTCTCCTTCGGCTCCCTGCCCTCCCTCGCCTGCCTCTGCACATCCAGCCACTCCCTCAAGCCCCTCCCCCCCCCCCCCATCCTGCCTTCCCCTGAGGCATTAAGTATGGGCGCAGCCTCAGTGAGAAGCCCGGACCAGCTCAACCACAATTCCCACAGTGCCTCCCTTCCTCTGCTCTGGTCCCATCTTAGCCCTCAAATCACTTATTCACAATTGGGGATCCAAGACGCAGGCAGGCCATGACTAGGGTGGCAGACTCCCTCTCCCACCATCCTCCCTCCTGCATCCCACGCCGGTCCCCTCTGCTCTTCCCGGGGCAGGTAACCTCCCTCTCATTTACTCTGGTCGGCCCATGTCATTGTTAACAGCACCCTGCCTTCCAGAGAGTGTCCCAGTTTGGATGGTAAATTATTTGCACCCTAAGTTGCTTAGAGAAGCAGGTGATCGGCAGGGCAAAGGTTGGGCACTGTCGGTTCACAGACATAGTATCATAAAGTAGACTAATTCCTATAAAAGACCCAGCGAAGTGGCCGAAGATACTGTCATTGAATCCCTTTTCTTTCTACAATAAGAGACAGCAGGTTGCATCCTTGAATCGAGGCTCTTGGTGCATAGGACGTGCCGGACGATCGTTGGTTGAGCGAATGAAAGGATGAATGAGACTCTTGGTAACATGCTCTTTCAGACCTTTTTCCCTGCATGTTTCTCTTTCCATAAAGTTCCAGGAACCGTGGTCTCGAAATGCAGTGCTGGCCTCACCCTTCCCGACTCTGGGTTCAGATTCCTCCAGAGCAGATCCTGATAAAGGGCTCAGGTGACTTCCTTGGCGAGTCATCCCAGGAAAGCCAGCCCAGCAGTCGGGAGCCACACAGGGACGGGAAGGCAGAGCCAGTCTACAGTGGGGCCCCTGGGGGCCATCCCGCCTAGCTCCTTCAGTCACCATGAGGCTGCTCCGGGGAGCGCTAAGGCTCAGGCATCCCTGGCCTGTGCTGGGTGGGCAGGATGGACCCTGGTGGCCAGAGGAAGCCCCGGGCACAGAGATGCAGGTGTACAGCCCAGGGGCACGTGAGGGCCCCAGAGACGTGGGGACCATGGCGGGGCTCCCATCAGCGGCGCTCCATCTGCCCGGGTATATCAAGAGTCTCATTTTAAAGGTCAGCTGCTCTAATGAGAAAGCTCTATCTCTTTTTGCACAAGGAAAGAAATTTCTCCTAGAAAAGAATACTTCCCTTCTTTGGGTGAAATCCAAACTTCGTGGTCAATAAAGAGGTTGTAGTCTGTTCCCATTAACATTTTTAAGTCTCAATACAAAATGGTAGATTCAGTTACAGAATAAATGTTTCCTCAGCTGTGGATTGGCCTTCTGATGCCTGGCATCCCATTCCAAACCAGGCCTGTTTTTTCTCTCCTTTCGCCTGGACGAGGAAGCCCTGTACACACGCTCACGCTCACATTCACACCTCTGCCAGCGTGGCCTCCTCACCCCCCCAGGAGAGACCATCACTAATTGGCACCTCCACGCCCCCGCCTGTGTTCTCTGCTTCCTCTGCAAGCCGCCAGCACTGCCTGGCGCTGTTTCCCACAGCAGCCTGTGTGAGCAGCGGGCTCGGCAGCTCTGAGGACGGGTGTGCGCCTGCCAGGAGCAGGGCTCAAGAGGAAACAGCCAGTGGGGGAGGCAGCCTCTCCTTGCCTCCAATGCATTTGCCTCAGAAAGAGCAGACCCTGGCCGCCCAGCCCTTTCTGTCCGTGACCCTGGAGTGTGTCCCAGCCCCAGTTACCAAATGCTACAGGGATTCAGGCTGAAAATAGTGTGGCTAATGGAGAGCGGGGAGGCTGTGCGGGCCGCAGTGGGGTTCAGCCCTGAAGAGCATCTTCCCCAGAAGTAGAAAGACGAAAGCTTTCCTTACTTCCCAAGCTGAAAAACCATCCAGTTCCCCTGGATACATTTATTTGAGGATTAAGGCTCCCAGGTTTCCCTATACAGCACCAGGCGTGGGATTTTCCTTATCCTATTTGGCACTCTGGGAGTCTTCCATCTTGAGCACTGGTAAATCCCCAATCCTGATGCATCTTCTTCCCTTGGTTTATTTTTGCCTCTTCTTCTGGGATTCCTGGCGAACAGACCTTGGGAATTTTGCTTCCTCCTCTGCATGTGTGGCTTTTTCTGTAATGTTTGTCTCCTGTTGACTGTATGGGAGGCCTCCTGGGAGGGAGTGCCTCTACCTGATCCCAGTTTCTCTGCTTTCAACCTCGTCTACAGCTGCATTTGTTCATTTCCAGCAGCTTTGTTTCTTACTCACATCATCCTGGTCTTTTTTTTTTTTTTTTTTTAAAGATTTTATTTTTCTCCTTTTTCTCCCCAAAGCCCCCCGGTACATAGTTGTATATTTCGTTGTGGGTCCTTCTAGTTGTGGCATGTGGGACGCTGCCTCAGCGTGGTCTGATGAGCAGTGCCATGTCCGCGCCCAGGATTCGAACCAACGAAACACTGGGCCGCCTGCAGCGGAGCGCGCGAACTTAACCACTCGGCCACGGGGCCAGCCCCCATCCTGGTCTTTTTGATAATATCTTTTTTCTCTGGTGTTTTTAATTCCTTCTTTCATGTCTTTAATTATTTTTGATAATTCTATTATCTGAAGTTCCTAGGAGCCAAACCTATTACTCACGTCTCTGCTGCTGTTTGCTCATGTGGGTTGTTATCATGTGTGTTTTATAACTTTGGTCTGTAAATCCATCCTCACTGGGGCTTCATCGTGGGAATCCATGGGCTTGAATTGAGAGTCTGTCCCTCCAGGCCAGTGGCACTACTGACATTCTGGGCTGGGGCCCAGCCTTTAGTTCTGGGGCTGTGTCCTGTGCTCTGTATGGCTTTGGACCACCCCTGGTTTCTACCCGCTACCTGCAGTCACACCCAGTCCTGACAACCAAAAGTGTCCCCAGTTCTGGCCAAATGCCCAGTAGGGGCAGAGTCACCCCCAGCTGAGAACCGAGGCTCTGGGCTGCTTATGTGTGTGGTTCTAACACCACCCTGAGACTACTTCTATCGGCGTAAGTTCTTACCTGTGGGTTTCACAGACCAAAATTCCAACCTCAAACCCATTGTGGCTTCAGACACATGGTCTCATTTTGTACCTAGATCCAGGCAGAGAAGTCTTACAACCTTCCTGTCCCCATAGGTAGATTTTTCCTAGTTGTCCCTTTCGCTGAGGGTGTAGTCCTACAAAGGTCCCTGCTTCCTGTGGGGTTAGTTCAGACCCTTACCTCTTCTCACGATGGTGGTACCAATCTACTATCCAGCAAAACTGAATGCGTCTGGTAGACCCCACATCCTTGACAACAGAGTGTATCATCACACTTTGTCATCTATTCCAATATAATACCTTGTGGTAATTTGAAATGCTTATTTTGCTATTACGAATGAAGTTGAGCATGTTTTCATATGTTTAAAGGCTATTTTTCTGCTTTACTGTCAACTTTATGACAATTTGCCCATCTTTTCTATCGAGCTGTCGGTCTTTTTCTTAAAACGAACAGCACTTCAGAGTCTGTTATGTTCTAGGCTGGGGATGGGGAATGTGCTCCAGGGTTCCAGAAGTACCTTCGAAGTCTCTTAAGTCAACAAGAAGTTGACTTAAAAACACAAAGTAACATATAATTTATGTTTATATTTGTAAATGTATATTTTGGGGGAAGAAAACCCTTTCCAGCAAGAGTTCCAGGTTCTAGCGCAGTGTATCCTATTGTTTAACGATTATTCATCCCTACCTACCAAGAATTTGGAATTCGTGTTTGATTTGGCTTCAGAGAGTCAGTCAACCTGTTCTGCATGTTTAGATCATGACCCCAGGGGGACATGAGAAAGCGGAGGCATCAGCGCTGTGTACAGCCATGCGGCTTTCCAGCACGGTGCTTGTCGTGTAAGGCAGGTGATTGCTCTGTTCCTTAGGGTGAAGCTTGATGTTTGTGTTCCGGGTGGAAGCTGCTGGTCTCAGCGCAGATTTCAGCAGTTTTGTGAAGGCAGACGAGCAGCCTCTCCCTCTGGCAGGCTGCTGATCTGCACTGTTGAAGGCAAGCCTCGGCTCAGCCTGGGCGCCAGGCTGGCACCTTCTCTCTGCCAGCCGCTCCTGGAACCACAGACCACTCTGTCCTTCCCAGTTGGCCTCATGTCCCTGGAGAGACAGCAGGGCATGTGAGCACCACGCGCAGGCCCCAGTGAGATGTCCTCAACAGCACTGCTGCCGTTGCCTGCTGTTGCAGGCGCAGTGTGCTCTGAGGCCTTGCTCCTCGTTGGAGTTCAGTCTGTGAGCCCACTCAGAGCCTTGAATCCCTGGGAGTCCTCGATTTGAGGAAACAGCTCAGGAAACCTCTGCAACAAGTTCCCATGACCTAAACAACTGGTCCCTTTTAAGTAAAATAAGATCTCCCTCCTTCAGCACAACTTCTTCCAAATTTCCCCAACTCTTTGCCCAGCCAGCAGTCTCTGAGAAGCCCTCCTGGCTGTCCTGGGCTCCCTGGGTGCCCTCCCGAGCACCCTCTGCTTTCCCTGCACAGACCTGACTGTGGTGTTGGAGGCGCTGGGTGCGTGGGCCCCCAGACTGTAAGCCCCACAAAGCATCGCCAGGTGATCAGGTGACACAGCAGATACGGGTGAGACATTCACTGGACAATGCACTGATTATGGTCACTTTCTCCTCATTTCTGCAATGAGCTGGCTTTTGAAGGTCAGGGCACACACGGTCCCAGTGATTGTGAAAACTTCTTCCTCACTCCCTTCATGCAGTTATACCCCTAAGGCAACTTTTCTCACATCCACAAGAAACTCTCAAATTCTTTACTGGCAGGTGAGACCTAGCTGCTAAGTCGAGCTAGCTGATTGCATCTTGTTTAGGCTCTACCCCCGCCCCAACCCCTTTGCTCAAGTCTCAGGTGAGTCCCACTCTTGGGTCAGGTGGGCATTGGTGGGCTGCATGCTGAGCACATCCACGTGGATGCCTCTTGGCTTGACAACTCCTGAGCCGCTGGGCGGTGGGTTTCAGCTTCACCTGGCAGTGGTTGGAGTATAAAATCATTAACATGACGACAGAAAGTCTTGATGTTGACAGTTGAAGCTTTGGGGCTCAGACTTTAGTCACTAGACATGCTCTGTGACATGCATAGTTCTGGACTTCACCCCAGGCCAACTCACTCAGAATTTTTTTTATTTTTAAAAAATTGAGATAAAATTCAGATAACATAAAGTCTACCATTCAACCATTTTAATGTGTACAATTAAGTGTTTTTAGTATATTAACAATGTTATGCAATCATCACCACTATCTAATGCCAGAGCATTTTCTTTACCCTAAAATAAACCCCATACCCATTCATCAGTCACTCCCATCACACCCTCCCCCACCCCCTGGCAACTGCTAACCTGCTTTCTGTCTACAAATTTGCCTGTTCTGGACATTTCCTATAAATGGATTCACACGAGACCTTTTCTGCCTGGCTTCTTTCACTTACACGATGTTTTCAAGGTTCATCCATGTTGTAGCGTGGATCAGTACTTCTTTTTTTATGACTGAATTATGTCCCAACGTATAGATAGATCAAATTTGTCTGTCCATCATCAGTCAATGGACAGTCCGGTGTTCCCACCTTTGGCGATTGTGAATAATCCTGCTGTGAACATTCATGTATGAGTTTTTCTGTGGATGGCGTTTTCATTTCCCTTGGGCGTATACCTAGGAGTGGAATTGTTGACCTTTCTGAAGAACTACTTGACTGTTTCCACAGCAGCTGCACTGTCTCGCGTCCCCACAGCGGCGTAGGGGTTCGAGCTTCTCCACATCGTCTCCAATGCTGCTTTTCCATTTGTCTGATTATAGCCATGCTAATGGATGTGAAGTGGTATCTGGTAGTTTTGATTTGCATTTCCCTGATGACTAATGATGTGGAGCATCTTTTCATGTATTTTTCAGCCATTTTTGTGTCTTCCTTGGAGAAATGTCTGTTCTCGTCCTTTGCCCATGTTTTAATTGGGTTGTTTGTCTTTTTGTTGTTAAGGTGTCAAGTTCTCTGTATATTCTGGACACTAGACCCTTATCAGATATATGATTTGCAATTTTTTCCCTATTCTGTGAATTGTCATTTCATTTCCTTGAAATGTCCTTTAATGTACAAAGGAGTTTAATTTTGACGAAGTCTAGCATATCTTTTTTCCTTTCGTCACTTGTGCAATATCGTATTTCAGGAACCACCACCTGATCAAGGTCATGAAGATCCACCCCTGTGTTTCTTCTATCAGACTCTCCCCTCCCCAGGGTTTGTGTAGGTGTTTTTGTTTGTTTTCGTGACTTTTCTGAACTAATTATGCAAAGTCTGCAATTTCTGTCTTGTGTGGCCACTGATATCTCTGTTCCATTAACATAATGGTCAGCAAATGATTAGACAGAGACTCTTAAATGCCTGGAACCAAAGCAACAGCAAACCAGCCTTGCAGATGGGCTGTGTGTGTGTGTGGTGGGCGGCTCATGTTCAACACTCAGCACGCAGTTCACACTCTTTCTTCCCCTTCCCCTCCTGCTGTGCAGTCTGAAGGTGGGGGGTGGGGGAGAGAGGGAGGGCCTTCCTTCTCAGGGCCTTCCTGAGCACCTGCATGGCCCCAGGCACCTGCATGTCCTAGATTTCCAGCAATCGGGAGAAGCTTCTCCAAGCCCTTATTCCCCAAACACCTCACTCCCCAGCCTCTCCTCCCGAGCTTCCTGGTTAATCTGTCATTTGCTCAACTGTTATCAGTTGCCTCAGGTAGAAATAGGTAAAACATTTTCCTGGAAATGATTTTGACAAACTGCCCAGGTGGCATGTTAGCGCTGAAGAGTCCCAAGTTAGGGGAGAGAGGCAAGCCTTCTGAGCCGGTCCTTCAGGTCAGAATAAATGATCACATTTCCTTGTGAAATAGGTCCGTCTCCTCCTTCTGGTGCATTCCTGGTACCGGGATGCCAGGCTGTCGTCCTCAGGGTGACGACGCTGAGCTGGGAGCCGGGTGTTCAAATGCTGCCGAGCTCGCTGCTGTTGCCGAGTCAGCCGTGTTTTTTCAGTGTTCCCCTGGCTGCTGCAAGCCTTTGGTTAATTTCCAGAGTTACAAAAGACTCAGTTCTGATGGTTTTAACCAGCTTTTTGTTGCTTTGGTAGAGGGATGGGTTTTTGGAGCTCCTTACTATACAATTTTCCAGTCACTCAGAATTTTAAGTGTTGGGCAGGAATGTGCAGTTTTTGCAGGTTCCTTGATGACTCTGATGCTGTTGGCCCACAGCGCATGCTTTGAGAACACTGAGCTGGTACTGTGTCTCTCCTCTCCAGGTTACCACCTCGTCTGACGTCTGAGATTTCCTCTCTGGGAGATGGGCCTGTCATAAGCACTGTCCGATGTCTTTAGAGTTCGTGGCCCTGGCTTGGGATCTGCCTGCTTTCTTTGCTGTTGTCACCGTTGCCCGAGTACACAGAGGTGCCTAGAGCTAGAGCACCTGGCCTCGCCGTGTCAGCCAGCAGAGAGACATCTTAGGCAGCCGCTCTGGGGGAGGAGGACTGCCCTTCAGCAGCATGGAGGAGAAGCCGCAGCTGTCTCCGTGAAGGTCAAAAGCCTTGGCTGACTTATGGACCCTCTTTGAGGTGGTTCCTGAGTCAGTGACCCTATTTCCAGACAGATACACAGACTTAAAGGGGGTGACCTGGCACTGGGCAGAGGAATGAACGTAAAGTGCAAATGTGGCAAAATTCACCATGAAAGTTAAAATGTTCATATTCAGGCCACAAAATGATTTGGCCTAATTTATGTGTTCGTGAAGTGTCCCTTTAATGAGTGCTGCGTAAGCTATGCTTTTAGGAATTGTGGTTGCCAGTCTCTGCTCATGCCAGGACAGATGCTCATTAGGAAGAGAAATAGTATTTAGTATTTCTTCTGTGAGATCCTTGAACCTGGTCATGGAGTCAAATGAGTCATCACTCGTGTAAGAGACCTGGCTGGACTCTCGCCCTGGCCCATGTCTTCCGGAGCAGGCGTCCAATGGAGAATGCCCTAAGTATCTGCCAGTTAGTGCAGCGGACACAGATTCAGCATCTCTGAAAGGCTACCTGGGTTGGCAATTCCTATGCTCCCAAGATCTTTTCCTTTCTTTGAATGTCTAGAGCAGTGGATTTAAGCTTTGCGGGCCATAGATCCCTTAGAGAGTCTGAGGACCCTCCATTAGAAAAATGTGAACATAGGGCGAACCTAGACGGCCTAGTGGTTAAGTTTGGCATACTCCGCTTCAGTGGCCCAGGGTTGGATTCCAGGTGTGGACCCACACCATTAGTCTGTCAGTGGCCATGCTGTAGCGGTGACCCACACAAAAAGAGGAAAGATTGGCAGTGGATGTTAGCTCAGAGTGAATCTTCCTCAGGAAAAAAAAGGAAAGAAATTGCACATACACAAGTGTTTGCATGTAGTTTTATTAGGCTTGTGGACACCCTGAAGAATCTCCATGGACAACAGATAAGAACCTCTGATTTAGAGAAATCAAGGCAGCAGGAGAAGCAGGCACTAAGTGTCTGTCTCCAGACAGTGTCTCTCAACACCAGCTGTGTGCAAAATTATCTGGAAGCTTTTTAAAAAGAAAAACAAAACCTTTTTTATTATGGAAATTTTTAAACATGCCTAAAAGTGGAGAGAAAGTCTAATGAGCCCCAGGGTCCCCATCACTCAACACCCCGGCTGTGAAAAGCAGGAAGAAGGTCTGTCTGCACAGTCCAGGGAGACCCGCTTAGGGAAGGCCCCAGACATCTTTCACTGCGAATACCTCACTGTGGGCCCTAAGAGACAGAACTCCCGTTCTTAGACAGCAATACCATTCTCATACCTTTAAAAAATTCCTTAAAGTCGTGTGTAGTGCAAGGGGTTCTCAATTACTCTTAAATGTCTTTTTTAGTGGGTTCCCTCTGATGCGAATCCCAACAACGTCCTTGCGGCACTTGGCTGTTGGCTGACGCTTCTTGAATCTCTCACACGTGGAGCCGCCTCCCTATTCGTGCCCGGCAGCTAAGAGGCTGATACCCACCGGTGGCCAGACCTCCCGAGGCCGCGTCCCCAAGGCCGGCTTCCTTGTACTTCCTGTTCTGCGGCCCAAAGTTGGCCGTTTCCCTTGTCTCCCCGAGACAGATTAAGACAGGGTGCCATTTAACCAGGGTCTGCTGGAAAGCATGAGGGGTCCCCCCTTTGGATCCTCGGTAGACGTCAGGTCTGCAGGAGAGAAGAACCAAGTGCGTGGGCCGAGAGAGCGCTCGGTTCGGTTCGGTTCGGTCCCCGGCCCGGGTCGTGTGTGGTCAGGGTGCTCCCCGGGCTCCACAGCGCGGCCTAACGCGCGCTCCGTTCCTTTTGCAGGCCCAGCCTCCTGACCCGGCCTATGCGCCCCGGCCCAGCGCATGGGGCCATGGCCCTGCTCCCGGGGCAGGCGGAGCCCCGGGCCCTGGAGCCTCCGGGCGGCGGCGGCGGCGGGGCCCGCGCCCGGCATGTCATCATCAACGTGGGCGGCTGCAGGGTGCGCCTGGCCTGGGCCGCGCTGGCCCGCTGTCCCCTCGCGCGCCTGGAGCGCCTACGGGCCTGTCGCGGCCACGACGAGCTGCTGCGCGTGTGCGACGACTACGACGTGAGCCGCGACGAGTTCTTCTTCGACCGCAGCCCATGCGCCTTCCGCGCCATCGTGGCGCTGCTGCGCGCCGGCAAGCTGCGCCTGCTGCGGGGCCCGTGCGCGCTGGCCTTCCGCGACGAGCTGGCCTACTGGGGCATCGACGAGGCCCGTCTGGAGCGCTGCTGCCTGCGCCGCCTGCGCCGCCGCGAGGAGGAGGCCGCCGAGGCCCAGGGCGCGGGGCCGGCGGGGCGCGGGGCGCCGGGCAGCCCGGAGCGCGCCCTGGGGCCCAGCGGGCGGCTGGCGCGCGGCCGGCGGCGCCTGCGCGACGTGGTGGACAACCCGCACTCGGGGCCGGCCGGCAAGCTCTTCGCCTGCGTGTCCGTCGCCTTCGTGGCCGTCACGGCTGTCGGCCTCTGCCTGAGCACCATGCCGGACATCCGCGCCGAGGAGGAGCGGGTGAGCGCGCCGGGGCTAGAGCGGGGACGGGGGAGGCTGGGGCCCGGACCGTGCGGGCGGCGTGGACAGGACAGGGGCTGAGGGGTTGGCCAGGCAGCGGGGACAAGAGGGGGTGGGGCTGGGGCCAGAGGCAGCTGGGCCGAGGGAGCGCACGCCGAGTAGTGGTCTTAGATGTCCAGGACCCAGCTCGCCCGCGCTGTTGACAGGCGCCTCGAGTGACCCCCGAGTGAGGGCACACAGGCCGGCAGCTGTGCACTGACAGCGCAGGCTCCAAGTTACAGCCAGCCTCGAGAACGCAGCGAGGCCTGCTGAGCAGGCCTTCTCCGCTGACTCTCTCCAACGTCAGGCCCCGGACGCTCGGTCAACCTGAAGCTGAAACACTTGGTGTGGGAAGGGTCTAGAGAGCTGTGTGCTTTACCTCGAGTCCCGAGTCCTGGGCCACAGGGACGTGACCTGTGGCCTGGGCATTCTTTCAGGGCACAGAGCCAGGGCCGGGCTTCCAGCTCAGGTAAACCCAGGGCTGGCTTCATCCAGGTGTTGGGGCTCCTTCCTGCCCCCTTCTGTGTGTCGGGTGAGAATGCTGGCACAGAACGTGGGCAGAAGTGTAATTCTCCGCTAGAATGTTCTCCAAAGCCTGTCCTTGTTTGTGCACTGAGTGCGTCGTGGAAGGTTCAGGAAACATTCGGGGAAGGCTCTGTGCTGTTGGATTGGTGGGTTAGAAGAGAGGGTGTTACTGTATCTGAAGGACGAAGCTGAGTGTTGGCCTGCATTTCCTGATGGGGTGGTGGGGGGCGTCCTGCCTGCCCCTCTGCTTGATGGTGCCCTGCTTCTGCCTTCCAGCCTCTGGGCAGAGCAGCTCATCATCCCAGCCTCAGAGCCCTTCCGCGGTCCAGAGGTTATGCCCGGAGCACGTCCGGTGGGTCAGCTCATCATGACAATGTCTTGCTTCCTCCCGGAACATTCGCTGTTAGCTGGCTTTACCCGGAGTGTGGTGACCCTGACTGCAGATTAAATTTAAATGTAAATTTTAGGAAATTGGTTTGGCTTCCTTCGTTGTTTGGGTGCCTGATTCCTGAGCTATCATTTCCAGTTGTCTTCACCGGGCCACGTCTTGGATTCTGCTTCTGAAAAAACACTGGAGGTGTCTGGATTTTCTGAGTAGCAACAACCCCATACAGTATGCGGGAGGGAATCATTTACATGAGAATCAGGAAACAGGAGGCGTTAGGGCTGCCTCTCCTGGTGGCGTCATCCCTGGAGTCAGGCCGGGCCCTTGCAGAATCCTCCCAGGCGCCCACTGGTCTCCACATCACCACGGTTCATACCCCCACCCACCTCCTCCCCGTTCTCTGAAACATCACTTCACACCACTAGGTGTGTCTCACCAAACCAGTTACCGGTTTAGAAAGTAATGATCCCTGTGTCAGTGATGCGTGGTGAAACACGTTTGTGTGCTGGCCGCTCCCAAGTGCGGGGTCCCCCGTGACACCCAGCCACACGGTGGGTGCTGAGTGCGCTGCACAGGAAGGAGGAAATTCCCAGTGTCATCACCTTTGTGTGTGTAGTAAAATGTATGTAAAATTTGCCATCCTGACCATTTTCAAGTGCACAGTTCAGTGTATTAAGTACGTTCACACTGTTGTGCAGCCGTGCCCACCATCCGTCTCCAGAGCTTTCTCAGCTTCCCAAACTGAAGGTCCGTCCCCATTAAACACCAGCTCCCCTCGCCCTCCTGCGCCGCTGGCACCCACCGTCTGCTCTGTGTCTCTGTGACTGGACGACTCTGAGCCCTCACGTGGGTGAAGTCATACAGGATCCGTCCTTCTGTGACTGGCTCATTCCACTCAGGCTGCGACCTCCAGGTTCGTCCATGTTGAGGCAGGTGTCAGGCTCTCCTTCCTTTTAAAGGCAGAACATACTCCCCTGTGTGTATGCCCCACGTTGTCTGCACAGGCGTCACCTCGGCGCGCAGTGAGTCCCCTGCCCAGGGCTGGGTGGGCCAAGATGGTAAATCCTGTGTCTTCCACGCTCAGTGGGCTGCTCAGGTGTCCAGATGGAAGAACGCAACAGAGACCCCAGGGGTGGCCGGGCAGCAAATCACCTCCGCCCCCCGGCTCTGTTCGCCGTCCTCGGTCGTGCGCTGGTGCTCTGTCCACCCCCTGACCGCTGGGGCTGGTCCTCCGCGGTGAGGCCGAGGCGTGGAGCTCTGCCCGCGGCGCGGTGTGTCCTCGCGCCGCCCCGTTCGCCCCACACGGCAGGTGCAGGAGAGGAGCCCGCCGGCCGCTCCCCGAGCAGCCCAGCACCAGGCCCTCTGTCCCTTTGCTCGCCCAGGAGCAGCCCGGGGCGTGGCCTCCCGCTGGTTCCGCCTCCGGTGGTTCCGGGGCGCGGTCCCCCGCTGGTGCCGCCTCGGGCGGTTCCGGGCGCGGTCCTGGGACGGCGGCGTGTCCCCTCTTCTGCCGAGAGTGAGTACCGTCCCGAGTGTCCGGAGCCCCCGAGCCGAAGCGGGCGGCCCTGACGCTGCCACGTGCGCCGCTTCGTGCTTCACAGGAGCCGCGCACCCCGGGCACGCGGGGCTCCGGGAGGGCCCCTGCCCCGCTGAGCAGGCCCCGGCTGGGGCGGAGAGCGCCTGTCGGACGCCGGCCCCTGCGGGTGGTGTCGCCTGGACGGTCGGCCCACCGGGGCTGCGCCGGCTCCCGGCCCCACGCTGCACCCAGACGGGCCGGGGCGGGGCCCTCCTGCGCTCCGCCCCCCGCCCCCCACAGGGAGAGAGGGCGGCGAGGAGCCGGCGGGCCCGGCGTGGGGGCCGTGGGCGGAGACGGCTGCCATCGGCATCCGGGGGGTGGTGCAGAGACACCGGGGCCCGAGCTGGCAGGGGAGGACCCTGGCCAGCCTGACGGGCGGGCGAGGGTTGGGCTGGGCCATGGCAGGTGCCCAGGGACACTTGGTTACATGGGGAGCTGCTGGCCGTGGGCCCCTCGGGAATGCCACTGGAGCTCCCTCCTGGGTCACTGTGCTCCCTATGCCACCGAAACAGACCGCCACAAACCGCCTGGTCGAGGCAACAGGTTCTTCTCTCTCAGTCCTGGAGCCAGGAGTCCGACCCCGCCTCACTGGGCTGCTGTCTGGGAGTCGGCAGGCTGGTTCCTGTGGGGGCTCGGGGGAGAATCCCTTCCTGGCCTTCCAGCTGGTAGGGCTGGAGTGTGCCTGGCCCGTGGCCTTTCCTCCGTCCTCACAGTGCCTTGCTCTGGTCTCTTCTGCCCTCATCTCCTTCTGCCTCCGACCCTGCAGCCTCCCTCTTAGGAGGACCCTGTGATTGCACCGAGCCCACCCGCAATCCAGGCCTCTGCCAGCTCAGGGCCCTCACCTTCGTCCCACCTGCACAGCCCCTTCTGCCATGGGAGGTGACACACGCGGAAGGTGCTGCAGGTCTGGGGACCAAGACTTGGGTGTCTTCCGGGCGTTATCCAGCCAACCGCAGTCATGAAAATTCTCAGGGCCCAGGTTTCTGCTCCTTGTTCTCCAGGCCCCATCGGGGTCAGCAGCCACACCTCCCCTGCCAGCACCATTGGTGCAAGGCCTGCGGGGCCTGCAGGGCCTGCGAGCACCTGCCACCTGCCTGCTCCCAGGGGACCCAGATGGTGAGAAGCAGCATCTGCATGGCCCGGAGGTGACCAGGAGGAGCAGGGTTGTCTGCAATAATCGGCATCCGAGGGGTGCTTCCCCCCTCGTCCAAGCCACAGTGTTCACCCCGCCAGCTTTCAGCCCTTGCAGCCGCTCAGACACCGCTGTCCTCATCCTGCCATGTGTCCATGGTCTCAGACTAAGCAGACATGAGGCGTTTCTCTTTTCAATGAAGAATCCCCTCCTGTCTGAGGGCATCGAGGGCATGGGACCCTAGAGGGATGACTCAGTGCTGCAGCCTCGGAGTTGGCCGTCACAGAGCCTCCAGGAAAGAACCGTGGTTCCATCTGGAGACGAGGATAAAACTCATGAGAAAGGAAGACCTCATTGTCGGGCACATGTGCCCAACTGTGGGCAGACGAGGAAACAGAGCTGCCCAGAAAACTAGTGGCACACGCTCCAGTCCTAAATTATCTTCCAGCCAAACGCTCGCCACGTGTCACCAACAGCTCTTCAGAGCTTACGAATGAAGCATCTTTAACACAAGTCAACTGCTTCCTTGCTGTGGGCATCTTGGAGCACGCCCCGCCCGAGAGGGACTGCTTATTGGGTCGAGGGCACAGAGAGGGGAGCAAGGCTGCCCAGCCCCCACCCCACTGCACCCCGTGTCCCCCCAGTGGAATCACCCCCCAGGGGCCCTTGGGACTCAGCCTCTACCTACAGGACCTAGGGGCTCCCTGCCCTGTCCCAGAAGGTCTGCGCCTAACAGCACTGCCTCCCCCAGCACTCCTGCCAGGAGTGGGGCTCACTTCTCAGTGCCTGGTCTACGGCGGGACCATGCACATGGTGGCTGTGGCTTCCCAGACCCAGGCCTTAGGGTGATTTGTGCAATGATTCCATCTTGCCTGCAGGGACAAAGGTTAGTAATACCAAAACCCTAAACATCCATAGCCACAGAAAGTTATCCTGAATTCTGTGACCCCCGAATAGTACATTGGAAACCAAAACACACTCAGTGTGCACTGTGGTTCCTAGGGAAACAGTCACGGTGATAATCATCCAGAGATATTTCCACCACTTAGTTACCGGGCTGAACGGAGCCCCCCAGCAGACAAGTCGGTGTTTTCGTGCAGGTGCTCGGGGGAGTGTGGAGGGCCATGGCCCCCACGGCTGCGGTAGGGTCAGAGTTGGACGTGGTGCTGCACCCTCTGGACATCAGAGGGCCCAGGCTCAGTGCTGACGGGACTTCTCCAGGCTCTCGGACGGCGAGGCGGCTCCAGAGCTGACCACACCTCCCACTCCAGGTCGCCGAGGAGGCCCAGGACGGAGCGGACGGTGAGAGCCTCTGTTTCCCGTGGCTTTTGTGGAGTCTCCGTGGGCCTCTGGCCTTCATTCTCTACCCCGCCACCACTGTGCTGTGGCCAGCACCCTGATGAGGCACCACGTGAGCACACAGTGTGACCAGAGCACCCTAGTTACCGCAAGTCGCCGGGAGGTGGGTGCTGATTCTCCCGAGAAACGTGCGTCTGGATTGTTAGGTGACGGGGCAGCAGAGTGGTGCCTTGTTGGGGTCGAGTGCTCTCCGTGGCCAGGAGAGGCCCGGGGCGCACCTAGGTGCTGGCTGTGAGGACCATTGCAGTGACATCTATTTTAGCGACCCGATAGCTGAGGAGAGGCCTTCAGAACTGTCTGGAGGATGGGTGGACAGAAGTTATTCCAGCGAGTAGCTCCTAGATCCCTTTTGTGTGGTGGTGGCTGGAGTGTTGCCTGGAGACCGTGCTGGGCGCCTGCCTGGGCCCTGGCTGGCAGCGGGGACAGGCTGTGCGCCAGCCCATCAGAACAGCGAGTCTTCATGGAACGTCTGCAGAGCGCAGGTTGTTTCTCTAAAGCTATCGCTTCCTTCACATCGCGGCTGGTATTTGGATCTGCATGTCGATTTTTTCCTTTGAGCTCACGTGATTAAATTAAGACCCGCATAATCAGTTATAGATTTCATGACTGGGATTCCAGCTACTGAATGCACTGAGAACATTTGGCAGCAGCATCGAAAGCTGGTGACAAAGTCTCTGCTGTGTGTGGGCATACAACACACATCGAATTTGGCCAGCTTCTTGCTGGAGTGAGAGCTTTACTGTTTCTGAGCTGTGTTAGTCAGGGTTCTCCAGAGAAACAGAACCAGCAGGAGACAGACAGATGGATAGATAGGTAGATAAAATGCAAATACATAAAATACATGTATTTTATAAGGAATTGGCTCACACAGTGATGGAAGCTGAGAAGTTCCAAGATCTGCAGTCGACAAGCTGGAGACCCAGGAGAACGGATGGTGTTCCAGCCTGAAAGCCCCCAGGTTCGAGACCTAAGAAGAGCCAATGTTTCAGTTTGAGTACAAAAGACAGGCTGTTCCAGCCCAGGCAGGCGGGCGGGAGGAGCTCCTAACTGAGGGAGGTCAGCATTTCTCTTCTGTTCAGGCCGTCAGCTGATTGGGTGAGGCCCGCCCACATGGGACATAGCTGTCTGTTTTACTCAGAGTCCACTGATTCAAATGTTAATCCCAGGGGCTGGCCCCGTGGCCGAGTGGTTAAGTTCACGTGCTCCGCTTTGGTGGCCCAGGGTTTGCTGGTTCGAATCCTCGGCACGGACGTGGCACCACTTGTCAGGCCATGCTGAGGCAGCGTCCCATATGCCACGGCTAGAAGGACCCACAACTAAAAATATACAACTATGTACTGGGGGGATTTGGGGAGGGAAAAAAAAAAGTTAATCCCAACCAGAACACACCTAGAATCGTGTTTGACTAAATGTCTGGGCCCCCATGGCCCAGTCAGGTTGACACATAAAATTAACCACTGCCTGAGCGCTGGCTCTCGCTCACTGTTTCACAGACGTATCTGTTGGGTGGGGTGTTCTGTTCACTGGCACATCCCACAAGGCTGGCCCTCAGAGATGACAAATCGGCTTCCCAGCATCAGCAGTTCTAACCTGTCCTTTGGGATCTTTGGGGACCCGACCGGGGCTTACAAGGGAGCCATGGCATGACGCCTGGCATGGGACTGTCATCCCTGTCCCTAAACACAAGCCTGAAAGCAGAGTTATGTGTGTCTGAGCCCTGGGGGGCTGGGGCTTCTGCACTGAGAACTGATTTCTTTGGAAGAGCAGGTACGGTGGATGGAATGTTGTGTCCCCCCAGATCCAGACATTGAAATCCAGCCCCCAGTGTGATGGTGTTAGGAGGGGGCCTTTGTGAGGTGATTGAATGAGATTAGCGTCTTTATAAAAGAGGCCCGGAGAGCTCCTGTATCCTCTGCCATGTGAAGACACAGCGAGAAGACGCCGTCCGTGAACCAGGAGGCAGGCCCTCAGCAGACACGGAATCTGCTGGCACTTGGATCTTGGACTTCCAGCCTCCGAAACCACGAGGAGTAAGTGCCAGTTCTCTCAGCCCCAGGGTGTGGTGTTTATCATAGCAGCCTTGGGGACTGAGCCAGCATGCATGGGAACCTCCTGGGGGCTGAGCTGGGGGCTTGGTCTTTCCTCCTGAGCTCCTGGTGGAGCTGCTCCCGTCCCTGACGGCATAAGCATGCTGTGTCAGCTACAGAGGAGCCAGACCATGGGGCCTCCCACTAGCATCGAGGGCTGCGCCGTGGGGGCCTGCAGCTATGCACGCTCAGCATGTTGCCTCCACTTCGTCCTAAGAGGCGCCAGTCCCTGCCTAGCGGGGGACAGCCAGCTTCCACATGGAAACGTGGCTGAGCAGTCGGCAGCTCGTAGCCCTCTGCATCCTGTTGGCACATGCAGGCAGAGGGGCTGGGAGTGTCATCCTGGCCAGGTGGCTGCAGGCCCGGTGAGGGTTAGGTTGCTCTTTGCTGAAAGGAGGAAGGAAAGGTGGATGCTGGTAGCGGTAGCAGCCCTGCAGCCGGTCCTGACCTCAGGCGACTGCCCTGTGCCCCTGGGGCTGCAGGAATGCCAGGGCAGAGAAGGGGGCATGGGAATTACCCCCTCATTCCCGAGGAGGGCTGCCAAGAATGGAGGCTCCCCACCTCTGAAAAATGGGTGATGAGCTTGGTTGGTTTATTTTCCTTTTTGCAAAGATCTGATCCAGAATCAGCAAAATCCCGTGGGAATACAATGCAGCGGGCCAAGCCTGGTTCAGATCCTGCCTCCGTTCATCTTTCTTTTCTGTAAAATGAGGATGGCCGTCCCTCCTGACTGCTGTGAAAGGTGGGGTGGTGCTCTCTCTCCCAGTGGGCGTCAGGCCCTTCCTGCCCCTTCCTCAGCCGCGCCCCAACCTCGCTGCCCAGAATCTCGGTCCCAGGCCCCAGACAGCTGGGCTGTCGGCGCCCACATCTGAGGCGCTGCCTGTTTCCGTGGGGCTCCCTCCTGCGAGACTCGCAGAGGCACTGGAAACAGAGCCGGATGTGCCGAGGGATAAACATGAAGCTCAGAACGTTTTTTACCCTCTACTTTCTGCACAGATTTGGCAGGGAAAAAATAGGGGGTTTGTGTTTTGGCTTTACGCTTTAGTCTGAAATAGAAGACCTGAGCTCAAAGCCTAGAACAGAAGCTGCGAGGCTTTTTTCTTTTTTTTAAGACTTTATTTTTTAGAGTAATTTTAGGTTCACAGCAAAATTGAGGGGAAGATGCAGAGATTTCCCCTGTACCCCTCCCTCACAACCACCATCCCTTCAGAGTGGTACGTTTGCTGGAGTTGATGAACCTACACTGGCACGTCGGCATCCCCTAGAGTCCGTGGTTTACATCGGGGTTCACTCCTGGTGTTGCACTTTCTCTGGGTTTGGACAAAGGTGAAATGAAGTCATCCATCGTGTGGTCCCATGCAGAGTAGCTACACTGCCCTGAACATCTTCTGCTCTGCTTGTTTGTCCCCCGATCCCTGGCAACCACTGATCTTTTTCCTGCCTCCATAGTTCTGCCTTTTCCACAGGGTCATGTAGTTGGAGTCACACAGTACGTAGCCTTTTCAAACTGGCTTCTTTCACTTAGTAATATGCATTTAAGGGTCCTCCCTGTCTTCTCATGACTTGATAGCTCATTTCTTTTTGGTGCCAAATGATATTCCGTTGTCCGGATGTACCACAATTTGTTTATCCACTCACCTACTGAGGGACATCTTGGTTGCTTCCAGCATTTGGCAATTATGAATAAAGCTGCTATAAACATCCATGTGCAGGTTTGTGTGTGGACAAATTTTCAACTCATTTGGGTAAATGCCAAGGAGTGTGATGGCTGAAAATTATGATAAAAGTATATTTAGTTTTGTAAGAAACCACCGAACTGTCTTCCAAAGTGGCTGCCATTTTTCGTTCCCGCCCACGATGAGTGAGAGTTTTGGCTATTCTAATAGGTGTGCAGTGGTATCTCGTTGTTTTAACTTGCATTTCCCATGTGATATGTGATGTGGAGCATCTTTTAATATGCTTATTTGCATCTGGATGTCTTCTTTTCTCAGACATTCACTACGAGAACTTGGTCAAGCTCTTGGAAGTAAAAATGTGTGGGTTCCCCCTGTGACTGGGCCCCCTGGGGCTCTAACTCTCGAGTTGTCCACACTGAGCCTCCAGCAATCTGTCAGTCACAGGTGAGGCTGTCCTACCCGGCCCTGGTTCCTGCGGCCGCCTCAGGTCTCTGCTCCGGGAAGCCGGGACTCCCATGTTCGCCTGACCGTCTCTCCTGTCTTGGGAGCAGAGGTCAGCCCTGTGTCCTCCTCTCTCACAGATCCAAGAAGCAAGGTTGATTTTTCAGTCTGTTCAGCTTTTCAGTTGCTGTTAGGATGGAGAGGCAGCTTCAAGCTCCTTCTTTGCAGAACTGGACACCAGTCCCAAGATTCTTTTTGACCTAATCTGTCCAAGGCCTTTGGTTTGTCTTCTCTGTCACGCTAAGAGGCAAAATTGGGTATTGGTTAGTTCTCAGACTCTAATGCAGAGCAGGGCTCCATCCCAGCTCTTGCTCTGACTGCACAAGACCTAAGGCACTTACGTGTCCTCTCTGAGCCCCAGTTGCCTCATCTATAAGTGCAGATTCTTCAGAGCTGTTGAGATTAAGCAGGTCTGAGTCCTGCTTTCCCTAAACAGCCACTGCAAGCAGCCCCTTGCCCTCGGGCCCTTGGACAGTCACTAACTCCAGGACAGAGTGGGGAGGAAAGGCCGGGGTGGAAGATGGGCAGAAAAGAAGAGAGAAGAAAGAATGTGGAGCCCAGCATGGTGCCCTGTAGCCCCTCGGGGCCAAGGTCATGGCTGCTCGTGTCCCACCCCTCCCCGTCCCCACTGAGTCCCCTCTCCTGGGTCCACCAAGATGAAGTGCTCTTGCAGTTAAAGCTGTTCTAATGAGGGGACTTTGCCGTTGCCTAAACCAGGGCCCCGTCAGGCTGCGGGGTTGAAGTTCTCTGTCTTGTTACCCTCAGTGCACACTGCAGGAGTCATTCTGTCTTCACTTTTTCTCCGCAGCTGCCAGCATGGGAGTGGCTATGAGAGTATTAACTGGTTAGTAACAAGCGGAAAAGAAGGGTCTCTCCACGTGTGTGTAATTCATTGCCTCCTGGCACTTCCCTCATAGGATTGAGTTATTTTGACTTAGCCACATTTTTAAGGGAGCCGAATTCATCCAAGCATAAATTTATCAGGCGTCACCCAGCTGGGGCTGTGAAGAGACCCGAGAAGTTGGAATTCAGATGATTTTAGGCTCCACTTAAGCCTGAAATGTTAAGGATAACCGGAAAGGATGTTTTTAATAAGAAGGCATTAACTATTATAATTCAGCAAATTGGCTAGTCCCAGAGGAGGAGCTTGTGCTGTTTATTTTACCAAAAATATTAATTCATCAACAGCTGTAAGAAGTTTGGTAAAGGTTTGGAGCTAGGAGGTGGGCAGGAAATACGTTCATGAGTCCCTAAACTGGTGGTTCCTGGGTCCTCGATGGGAGCAGGTGACGTTCCGAGCCGGCTGTGCTTGGAGGAGCACGGATTTCAGCGAAGACCGTGGGGATTGGAGGAGTTCCTATTTTCTGATTCAACCTGCAAATGAACATCTTGAGAAATAAACCAGGCGCGTCTGCGAGGACTGTTATGTGGGCTCAGGTTGGTGCAGAGTTGGGACCTCAGATGCTGTCCAGGGACATGGGCAGCCAGGCCTCTCCCCACCGCCACCCAGCTTTCCAGGCCCTGGGGGGCATGCTGGTCCCTCTGCTCCCCACACAGCCAGAGAGCATGCAGCTCTTCAGAGAGTTTTCCTGATCGCGACATGGCACTTGTTCTTTATAGAGAGCCGGGAAAGAACAGAGCAGTACAGAGAATAAAGTAGAAACCAACTGTAAGGCAATGACTGTCGCTTGAATGTCTCAGCTCAGGTGCTTTCTTCTCGATGCTCTTTGTGAAACTCTGAAAGTCCTTTACACGTGGTCGTATAGCCACTGGGCTCCTGTAACACTGTGACCCTGAGCATCATCCAGAAACTGCAACAGCTGAGCAGTCGTGCTGTTTTGTCATTATAACTATTCCCTCCTTGCTGCTTTCGTTTCCAGTTCTTTGCTGTTATAAGCGACTGGCATGAACATTCTTGTTCATAGATCTTTGTCCACTCCACTGATTATTTCCTTGGGTGTACCCATCCCATGGGTGGACGGCGAGAGTCCGGGGTTGTCACTGCCCGGGGCTCTCGCTGTCCACCCAGGGTGGTCTGGGTGTTCTGCATGAGCACCCATGCTGGGTGTCCTTATGACAACTTGCCTGTCTCTTAAAAAGAGCCATCTCCTGGCTTTTTTGATTTGCAGTTGATCACTGGGAGGCTAACATCTCTTCACGCCTTCACCTGCCGTTTACACTTCTGAGGATTTCCTTTCCTTCTCTGTCCACCTTTATTAGGTTGTTGTTTTGTACTTCTTAATTCTGTGTATGCTTGGAGATATTTTCCCAGTGTGCTCACACCCTGATCCCCTCCGGGGGAAGAACAGCTGCCAGCCTCTAGCCCATTCTCCATCCCTAGCCGGGGTCTCCCTCCACCACCACCCACCTTTGTCAGCCCTCGCTCAGCTGCCCTCCAACCTCTGTACCTCTGCCTCCTTGCAGTGCCCTAGGCTGCCCCTCTGTGGGACTCCTGCTGCTCAACCCCCCCAGTGCCGCCTCTTCACAAACCCTCCCAGACCATCCACATCTTCCTTGGCCTGTCTTCCATGCACCTATTTTAGCTAAAACAGGCATCAGGACCAGCCTGAACTGCAGAGTCTGGCAGTATTTCCCTTGTGATTGGAACTCCTAGTGAAGAGGCCTTTTGTCTTATTGGTCTTTGCATCCTGCAGGGAGCACAGCACACGGCTCGTCTTCATGGGCGTTGTTGAATTTTGGCTCTCAGTTTGGGAAGATGTGAGTGATTACTGTAAAATACGGAGTGGCTGGAACAGGTAATGTGTTGGCATATTTCTCCCAGGAGACACCCTTGGACTCCAGACAGAGCGATTTAGCACAGAGACAGGCACTGCTTCTGTGCACAGCTGGTGAAACCGTGTGACCTTGGCGCAGATGAACATACAATGGCCCCAGACTGTGATGGACACACAAATGCATGAAGGACATGCAATGGCCCCAGACCCTGATGGACACACAAATGGCCCCAGACCCTGATGGACACACAAATGGCTGCAGACCCTGATGGACACACGATGGTCCCAGGCCATGATGGACACAGAGTGGCCCCAGGCCATGATGGTCATGCACTGGCCCCAGGCCGTGATGGTCATGCAATGCCCCAGGCCATGATAGACACACAAATGACCCCAGACAGTGATGGACACACAAATGGCACCAGACCATGATGGACATGCAATGGCCCCAGACTGTTCACAGGTCACAGCCCTGCAAAGAGACTTGAGAGTCAGTTGTGTGGGGGAGGCTGCAGGACCATGATGGGCTTGTGTCTGAGGGCAGCCCCTAGGACCACCAGCTCAGCAAGAATAATTCTGAACCAAGTGGGCAGTGACTCTGACCTGCGTACAAACTTAGGTGGTGAGCCAGGCGCTGTCCTGACTACCACCTGGCCCTGTGAGTATCACCAGATCCATTTCAAAAACCTCTTTCCTGAGCTCCAATTCTCATACCACACATTGGCCCATAAAGATTGCACGATTCACTGTGTGTCCCCCGGGTCAGGCAGCCTTTGCCGCATCACCAAGTGGGAACTGTACTGATTATCTAATTTGCCTCCTTATTTGCAGATCAAATGAAAACCCAATAGAATTAGCTGAAAAATTATTATAAATAAATGAATTTGTTAAGGTGGCTGGCTGGAAAATATGCAAAAATCAGCTACTTTTCTATATGCTATCAGTAATAGAAAATTTAATGGGAAAACTATTCTGGTTGCTATAATAACAAAAACATGAAATGCCTAGGAATAATCTCAGCAAGAAAGTTTCAATAGCTATAAAAGAAAAAAATATCACTCTACTGAGAGACGTGAAAAGGGCTGAATAAAGAGTGGCATGTCATGTTCTTGAATGGGAAAAGTACCCCCGAAGTTAATATTTAAATTTATTACACTCTCAACAAAACACCAACGTTATTTTTGGAACCTCACAAAATAATCTTAAAAATCTAGTGAAATACATATGGAATACTAGCCTGTAAATTCTGGAGAATAAGGGAACAAAAGTATAAAAGAGGAGACCCACCCCGATATCAATTATCTCTTACTGTGTAATAAACTACCCCAAAACCTGTTGGATCAGAGCGTGAGCTCCTTGTTTGCTGGTGATTCCGTGGTTGGCGTTTGGGCTGGAAGAGCTTGCTCCATCCGTGAGGCATCACGGGGCTCACCGTGCAGTGGGGTCTCGCCCAGGACGGCTGCGGTCTCTTCTCTCTTCCACCAGGAGCTGGCCCAGGCACGTCACACGGTGGTGGAACTCCGTCAGCACCAATGCATGGCCAGGTCCCGTGTGCCCGCGTCCTGTTGGCCCAAGCAGATCTCACGCCAATCTCATGGGGAGATCTTTATAATTTGGTAAGAAAACCAGAAACCATGAAGGAAAGTAAATATTTGACAATGTAAGAATTAAAAACTAATGAAAGCCTTTTGATTTCTACATCCCAGCCACCAGTGTGGGTTCACTGTACTGTGTGCTCTCAGGAGTTAAATGAGAAGACCTCGATGCAGCACCCCCGTCCTCTGTGCCCTGCACGTTTAGAAGTAAGGCCTTGTGCTAACTGGGTACTATCTCACACGTGGTGCAAGCCAATCTTCTGGAAATGAAAACCAGTTACAAGTTAAATTATGCATAATTATTAGAAAGAGATCTATTTATTGGTTATTGATTAAAAACATCATTTTTTTACAAATAATCATAGTGACTTATATAGACAAGATGTAAGCACATTGTAGTCACTACCTTTTCATTATTTGTGTTATTAAATAGGGAAGTAATGTTTAATAAAGACTACATTAAGGATGATGATTTTTATGTATCCTAATTATTAGGAACATTGATTTTTATGAATTTTATTTGAAGGTGATAAGAAAAAATGAACACAGCCATAATTTTCAATCATGGAGTTTATTCTTCTGAAAATAAAGCATAAATAAAATGACCTAGAGTCCATATATCTTAAAAAAAATAAAATTAATGAAAGCCTCCACTTCCCCAATTTAAACAGTAAAGAACTGAAATCTAAGAATAAAATTGCAGTGTATATGACCAAGGGCTAATATCCTTCATATAGAGGAAATTCAAACATTTATAAGAAAATAATGGCATCTCAGTACAAAGGAGGGCTAAGATATGAGCCAGAAATTAAAGAAGATGAGTAATGGCAAAACATAGGAAAAGATGTTTCCTTTATGATCAGAGAGATGCACATTTAAACAAGGAGACAGCATCTTACTTACCCTGTTCGCAAAGACTAGAATAACTGACCACACCCATGCCTGCGAGGGTGTTTAGACATGAGCCCTTCCGTGTATTGTTGAAGGGAGTCTGAAGAGGAGGCCAATGTGGAGACGTCTACCCAGGTATCAAACACGCTTCCACTTGACTTAGGAAATCCACTTCTGGGAATTTACGCCAAGAGATCATTGGAATTGCATGTTTCTGTGAACTGTTGCTTATAAAATGGTGAAAACAAGGGCCAGTCCCATGGCCTAGTGGTTAAGTTTGGAACACTCTACCTCAGCAGCCCGGATTCGGTTCCTGGGTACGGACCTACACCACTCGTGAGCTATGCTGTGGCAACATACGGCATACAAAATAGAAGAAGACTGGCACAGATGTTAGCTCAGGGCCAACCTTCCTCAGCAAAAAACAAAACAAAACAATGGTAAAAACTTGAAGACATAAATGTCTTACTATAAAGAGTCAAATAAGACTAAAATTCTTTGCAGCTTTTAAATATTTATTTATATATGTATTTGTTTACTTTATTTTTTCTCAAAAGCAGTTTTCAGCACTCAGTCAAAAAGACAGGTGCCGGAGAGGCACACCACCGTGAATACCAGTCCGGAGAAGGAAGGAAGGCTGAAGCAGATCCATGGGACTTTGAATGCTGGAATTGCAGACATGGACTGCAGAGTAACTGTATTCAAGAAGAGAAAAAGCCAGCTCGCGGCTCCTCCCTTGGGCGGGGCTGGGAAGCTCCTGGCTGCTGGCTGAGGGTCTGTCCCCTGCCCTGGGCCCTGCCAGGGACCCACAGGGAGGCGAGCTGCATGGGCAAGAACGTGAGGATCAGAACTCTGACAAGTCGGCTCTGAACGTGAGCTCTGAGCCAGCTCCCACGGGAATGCGCGAGCGGTGCTGACAGGAGTCACGCATCTGGTGAAATTACCCGTAGAGGGATGGAAATTAACTTTGAGAAGCCTGTTGACTGGAAATTGCTCGTCAGCGTGGCAGGAAGCGGCTTGTGCTCGGGAGGCTCCCTGCCTCTCTGCCTCCTCCCAGGTGGCGTCCTGCAGATGTTCTGTCCCTCTGGCCGTCTCTCTGAGGCCCGGGTCACAGGCACGTTGGGCGCCTGCTCTCAGGCCCGAGGAGACAGATGAGGAGGCACAGGCAGGCCTCAGGGCATCCGAGGCTGCGGGCTCCTTGCGCGGACAGCCCCTGCTTCCTTAGTGCTCGGCTGTCACGGTCCTGAAATTCTTAATCCTGTGAACGAGGACACAGCAGTGACTCCAGGTCCTGTGAGGAGGCCCTGCCTGGGGCTCCACGAGGACCAGAGCCCAGGGAGGCAGAGCAGGTCCTTGCGGGTGGCAGCGTGAGCTCTACCAGCTGCACTCGGGGGCCATTCCTGAACAGGCACTAAAGCGGAGCAGAAATGTGGAATGGTCGTGGCTCGAGTTGGAGGTGGGCTTGTGGTTGCTGGAGGAGTCGGTGGGTGGGAGCCTGTTGCCCCACACATGGGGAGGGGGACAGACAGTGTCTGGACTGAGCCCAGGGAAGGGGCTGACGGTGAAGACACAGAAAGCTCTGAATGCGTTCAGGCTGCAGACAGTGTTCACCTTGAGACAGGAGACATTGACACTGGGTGGTGTCGGTGCATATTCCGTCTGTTTCGTGAGTGCAGGAGCCCGTGGGGCCTGGCGTGGGGCTTCCTGGGTAGCGGGCTGAGGGACATGAGAAGGGACCGGAAAATATTCATTTTTTATTTAAAGATGACCTTTAAAATGCTTTCCTGCACTTTTGTAGATAGCTGCATCACGCAGAGATGAAAATTACTGAGTGTGGAATTTCTCTGCTCTAGTGCAGAACCCGAGAGCAAACAGGATGTGAGGGGCTGGCAGGGACTCACTGAGCCCCCCGGGGCTGGCGGTGTTGGCGGTGGCAGAGCTGGTGTGACGTGTACGTGTAAGTGCAGTGCGTGGACCTGCCAAGGCAGAGTTCGTCAAGGAGAATTCATAAAGAACCTTATGTCGTACTGAGACTCTTCGACAGTGTTCTGACACGCACACATTGGAGCACCCCAAGTGAGCACAGTGGGGCCAGCCAGTGAGGCTGCTGTTGTCCACAGGCCCTGCCTGCCTGGGTTTTGCAGGACTGGATCTTTGCTCGTGAACTTGCCCAAGGATGTCCGTTCAGTGTTGGCCGCGCCGTGGTCCCGCAGGAAACCTTGGCTCATCCTGTGGATGCACAGCCTGCTGGCTTGTGAGGTGCTGGGGTGTTCAGAGCCCCCAGGGGCAGTGCTCCCCGGACCTCCGGCTGCTGCAGGCTCTGATGCAGTTGCCGGGGAGGTGCTCCTTGCTTGGAAAAAGTCACTTCCTGCTGAACCCAATCAGAAAGCAGCTCCCCTCAGCCCCCAGCACAGAAGCCGAGGTGCCAAGGCCCTTCCTGGTCTGCACCACTGGGCTTCCTGCCCAGGGTTGTGGGGCCGGAAAGCAGGTGGCCTTGCTGTGCAGAGAGGCACAGAGCTCCGCAGTTTATGGTCTTGCCCTGCCTTTCTGTGACTCAAGTAGAATTCAGATTCATGATCTGGAACATTCTCTCCTGAGATGGACACCCTCCTTATTTATTCATGAGAGGGGTTGCCATCTGTAACTGTCTTGTTCCTCTGTGTCTGTACACGGCTCGTGTCAGTCACTCCTGCGAGGACGTCAGGGCCTGAGGGCAGGGACCCCAGAGGCCCCAGCACAGTTCCTGGCCCAATGCATGTGCTCAGCAAAGCTAGTTGAGTGAATGAATGAATCTCAGTGGTGCACACGTGTTCACAGCTGTGGGGACCACGCAGCCTCACTCACTTCTCAGCACACCAACATGTAAGATGCTGGCGGTAGTTGGTGCCTACTCGTTCTTGAAGACAGCTCACCGCATCCAGACAGGACATCGCTCACAGGAGAACCAGCAGACGCTGCATTGGGGCCTTTGGAAGACCAGGCGAGTTCCAACCAGGGGAGGGCAGAGCAGGGGCACCTTGTAATGAAGTTGTCTCCACTTCGTTATATAGGACAGCCCGAAACCAGTCCTCGGAGTGTTGACAGGAAAGGGAATTGACAGCCCTGCTTCAGGGCAGATAATCTGAAACGAGTGCATTCATCATTTCCATGCAAATGACTGTTGGCTATTTTTAAACAATTTGTTCTGTTAAGTGGATTTAATGTTCCTTCTCCTCCTCCACTGGCACTACAAGAGCCTTTTTCCATAGATACTTGGAAAAAATAAACCTCAGTTCAGTTCAAAGTCAAATTATTATAAATTCATAGTTAATGAATGAGTTAATAAGGGTTTTCTTTCAGGTACTTATGGGAAGCTAAAGATAAACACTGCACACTGTGGTTAGTGAATGAGTAAATAAGTTATCGAGGCTAAGTCCTTTTTATAGGATTATCCTTCATGCATCCAGTCTGTGAACAGAGTGGAACTGCTGAATTTCCTGCCCGCTGAGGACAGCAGCTTCCCTGGATGGTTTTGCCGGCTACACAAGGTCCATGATGGGTCGATGGAGGGATGGGCGTCAGTGTCCAGAGAATCACAGGCAGCAGAGGGACGTGAGCATTTTGGGAACTTAATCACATAGCAGACAAGTGTGAGGAGCCTGCCAGCCTTGGGGCCTCTGATGAAGACGCTTGCTGTGCTCAGACCCCCCACCCGGGGGACGGGGCTCTGCTGGGAGCCCAGTGGGCGCCCTGGCTGTGCAGCGTGCAGAGGCAAATCCACCCACGGCCTTTACTTCATCTCCTCATGCGTATACTTCACTTTAATCTACCGAGAGTAATGGTGCACGGTGTATCAGAACCAGCAGCACTCCCTGGAAGGGCTAATGCCACTGAATGTGTGATGCTCTGAGACGGGAACAGAGCCGGGGATGGAAGCCCACCCTGGGTCAGGCCTTTCCCGACATCGCGCTGGTGACCACCTACAGCCTCTGTCACCGAAGACCATGGCCTGGTGCTCCTGTTTATTTCCCTAGAAAATAAGAACAGGGCCAGCACTGAGTGAACACCGTGCTGTGGAGGCTATGCTCCTGAGAATGGTTTCCAAGACCTCTTGGTTTCCAGAAGTTGGCATGGACCAGCTGTCACCGTCCCTGGTCTCAGAGCCAGCCTGCCTGCACCTGTGCTCCTCTCTGCCTGGGGTGGACGGTGCCTCGCTGTGCCTGGGCGGCGTCCCGAGCACCCTCCGAGTCTCCTGTCTCCCACCCAGCCCACCTGCTGTGCTGCAGCCTGGATCCCTGAATGTGGGCCGCTTTGCAGACTTCGGGCAGCACACAGCTGTTGGGGGACAAAGGCTGAGGACGGGGAGTGGGGCACGTGGGAGATGAGCCCGCTCCTGCTGCCCCAACTATACAGCTTCCGGCCACCCCCCTGCCCCAGGAAGCCTGAGGCCTGTGAACAGGATTTGGGGGTGCAAATACCACAGAGGGCTGTGGGGTGCCGGGGCTGCAACAGGTATTGTGGGGGAACCTGCTGCATACCTCCCCCATCCAGGACGCCTCCACCCCTGACCCCTGCCCGCAGGAGCCTGGGGCCCGTCTCTGGAGGACCTGAGCTCCTCGGGGAGAAGCTGCCTGCCGGCATCAGGGTCCTGACAAAGGCCCAGCCCCATCTGGTCATCCGCTTGAGGCCTGGCCCCCCTCATAGGAAAGGAGACAAGTAGGGAAACTTGAAACAAGTTGAGACTTGAGACAAGTAGGGATAACATGAAAGGAAGGGTGAGATGGGGCTTGGAGGAGAGAAGCCCTGAACAGGAAACAGAGATGCTCAAGAATTGTCATTGGTGCCCCCAGAGGGCAGGAGGGGGTGTTGTGTCACGAAACGAACAAGACGCTGTGGAAGCAAGTCAAGGATGGAGGGGTGCAGTTGGGAACTGGGAGCGGGACTGCCTGGATCAACAGGACCTGGTGCATGTCTGGAGGATTAGATACCAAGAGAACGGGGGGAGGTGGGGTGGGAACATGGAGGCAGGAAGGACGTCCCTCACGGAGCAGATTCCAGCAGGGACGGCTGAGGGGAGCCTGCTGGGCCTCGGGTCTCAGGATCCTGGCACGCAGGTCTCGCACTGACGGGCACCCTGCACAGTGGATGAAGATGTGCCCACACTGGGCTCCTCACCATGAAACTCGAGGGAAAGAGGATTCCTGGAAGCTTTGGGGAGCAAGGGAAATACAAGGTCATGTAGGAAGGGTGAACGGTCACGGCAGCCTTGGTCTTCAGGATGGCGGGCCCTGGGGTGGCCGGGCTGGTGGCATTCTAGTTCTGATCTTTGTGCTGGTCCTGTGGGTCCATTCAGTTTGGAAATGCCCTGACTTATGATTTATGCACCTTCTTGTGAATTGAAACTTCAGCAGCAAAGCTTGGATATAATGGGGCAACCCCTTCAAATCCTGAGTGGGAATGAATTTCTACCATCACTGTGTCAGGCCATCATGCAGGCAAGCTTGGAGGCAGAACAAAGACCTCCTAGCCATGCACAGGCTTCCCTCCCAGGCACCTTTCCGCAGGAAGCTACTGGAGGATGTGCTTCAGCAGAACGATGAGTGAACCAAAGAGGGGGCACACAGACTCCACGGAGCCCAAATCAAGAGGGGCAAAAGGAAACTGCCCCTCCGCCTGCACATGAGGGCAGGGGTCCCCGTGGGGGGGCAGACCAGAGAGGAAACACACTCATCAACTCTGTTGTGCTGGAGCATTTGGAAAAAATGCACCATATTCATAGCAAGCTGCGCAGTTTTAGAATGCAGCCATAAAACTTCAGTAAAAACAAAACATTTTATGAGGAAAAAAAAAAGTGATTTTAGACCACGACCTGACTCAGCAGTGACCAGTATTCACCTTGTCTTAATAATTACTGACTTTCCCCACAACGTGAATAACTATGTTTGGAGGAAAGTAGTAACCGACGTGTGGGGGCGGCGAGGTGAAGTATGTGAGAGCCAGGCCTGAACGACAGTCAGTGGAAACATAAAATTATCATGTCAATAGTCAGACGAGCATGTTATTTAAAAGTATGGAAGTAACTATTAGAAGAAACTACTAAAAATTGACAACTTGCATCCGGGAAATGAGTGGGGGGTAGGAATACTGTTTTTTCCTATAAGCCTTTTATTATTAATGGAGTTTTAAAAAAACTATATATGCATGTGTTACTTTTGCAAAACAAAAATTAAAGACATGTTCAATCACTAAAACGCGCTCAAGAAGAATTGGATAACCTGAATAATCCTGCGCTTATTACAGAAATTTAATTCATAGTTTAAAACCTTCCAAAAACAAAACTCCAGTCTCAGATGGTTTCACTCGTGAATTCTACCAAAAATTTAAGGAAGAAAAAGCATTTCTACACAATCTCTTCCAGAAAATAGAAGAGGAGGGGACACTTCCCAACTCATTTATGACACCAATATGATCCTGGTACCAAACCAAACAAAGGCTTTAGGAGAAAAAAATATACAGACCAGTATCTGTCAAGAAGAGAGATGCAAACTCCTCCATGCGCACTAGTCAATCAAGCACAGCAGCATGTGGGGAGGCCCACGTGTTGGGACCAAGTGGAGCTCTCCAGGAGAGCAAGGCTGGTTCCGCTTTGAAGTCAGTTGGCATCACTGGTAATATTAACACAGCAGAGAAAATAGCCATGTGATCATCTCAATAGGCGTAGAAAAAGCATTTGGCAAATTCAGTATCCATTCATGATTAAAACAAAAAACTGCAACCATCCAGAAACAGAGGGCATTTCCTTAGCCTGATAGAGAACATCTATTTAAAAACCCTACCACGGGTAACACACATAATGATGAAACAGGACAGACTGGATGCCCCCTGAGGGCAGGGAGAAAGCCTGGTCAGCACGGAAAACTGGAAGGCCTAGCCAGTGAAATGAAGCAAGAGCAGGAAATAAGGGTACATGGTTAGAAAGAAAAACTGTGTTCCTGAGAATCCCAAGAGATCCACGAATAAGCTTGAAGAATGAATAAGCGAGTTCACTTCCATGTGATCAGCAGTCCACCCAGGCGTTTACCCGAGAGGATGGAAGCGTCTGTCATACGTAGGTTTGCACGCGAACATGCACACCACTAATCTGAAATAGCCCCAAGAGGACCACTCACATGTACACCAACAGATGGAGGCATGACCAGCGGTACGTCCCTGCCACGAGCTTGTCAGCAGTAAAGAACACACCACTGACTCCTGAGACAGCAGGGGTGAATCCCAGGTTACACACGCAGGAGAAGACTGCATGCAGCATGACGCACTGTGTGGGACGTTCCGGAAAGGCAAAGGGAGCAGGGGTGCCAGCCTTGGGCTGACAGTCTGGCTGTAGACGCTGCCCAGGGAGTTGGGGGTTGTAGGGGGCACATGGCTTTAGCATGGGTCTGAGAAGAGAGCATATCCTCCAACATAATCTGTGGGCATTTCTGATATTCCCTGAGAACCCACTGCCCAAACTAGGATTTCCAGGTCGACTTGTACACAGCCTTTTGAATGCTTTTAAAATACATTTGTCAGAAGTTTCTACCAATTCTGGAGCCACCCTGGGCCTCCAGATCCTTGGCCTGGGCTGGGGCCCAGGTGACCCTGGCCTGGTGGAGAGCGTGTTAAGTTTATGTAGCTGTTTAGGGGAATAAGCCAGCAATTTCTGATAAATATGAAGATGTTCCTGTCTGACAAACCGACAGTTCCGTTCCCAGGAAGCCCTGGGGAAACTCTAGCTCACATCCCTGTAGGGTGTTCCTAACAGTTTGGTGGTGGGGTGGTTTCTTGTGGCTGTGGAGGATGATACCACTGACTTACGTTTAAAGAGAGGCACCGGCTTTGGCATTTGGCTCGGCAATGCCTGGACGTGGGAGCAGTGGGCCCCGCCAGCCACCCCCCATCCTCACAGGTGTGTCTGTAATGAGCTCAAGCTGAACTCGCTGACTGAGCCATTTCGGTGGAGGCAGCCAACCTTTGGTTCTTGGGCCACAGGAATTGGAGGGTGTCCAGTTCCCATCCTAGAAGGAAACCAAATTACAAGAAAGGAGCTGAGGCCACAGCCCAAGTCTCAGGCGCCTGCTGGGGCTGCTTACACAGACTTTGCAGGTTGGTTCCTGGATCCCAGGGCTGCCACTCGGGTGGGGCACACAGTGTCTGATGGACTTCGACCAAGAAGGGGTGTTTGCCCGTGGGACAAACATTCATAACGCCACCGGGGACCAGTGCTCCTGGGGCCGGGCGTGGGCCTTGCGGGAGCGTCAGGACAGTCCTGGGGGCAGGAGAGTGAGGGCGTGGGGAGCTGCGGTCTGCAGAGAGGGCTCTGCCTCCAGCGCGGGCGGGGGAGTGAGGGCTTCTCTTCAGACCTGCAGGCAGAAGCCTGGAGCCGGCCTGTGTGCCATCCCAGGCCCCCGCCCGCCCCCTCCCCAGGAGCCCCCACAGCTGCAGCTTCGGGTCTCCTGTCCCAGACCTGACGAGGTCGTCCCCGGGGGCTCTTTCCTCCCCTCCTGGGACCTCTCCCCCTTCAGTGGACCCCCTTCTGTTCCTAGAGTCTCGACTCACCTCTGCTCACAGACACCAGGCCTCACCAGCTCAAGGAAGCCTTTGCTGGAAGCTTCCGTGCTGTCCTGAGGGGAAAGGAGCCCCAAGCTGCCCCACACCCGCCTCTCCGGATGTTCTCCCGAGCTTCCTGGCAGTGGGTCCAGCGGGTCTCCCAGCCCGCGCCAACGCACGTTTCTCTGGGCCCTGTGGCCTGGGCTCCTCCTGTCTGCTCTGCCCCTCAACTCCCCACCCACGGTCTCGGGGCCACCCTTCTCCAGGCCATCCCGGCTCTTTCCGCAGCCTTGATCCTTCTGCGCAGCAGCACAAATCTGCATCCACCCCAGGCGTTTCTGTGGGACTTCCACTCTGCAGGGTCCTGCCCGTCCCAGTGAACCCCCTCGCCTGTCTGGGTGGAGACGGTCATGTATCCTGCCCCCTGGCCCCCCCAGTCTAGTCGGTCCCCACTTCCTAATGTGTCCATTTCCAAAACCCCACTCCTCCCATCCCTCGGTCTCCAGCACTGCTGCAAGGCTCGGCCCTCGCCTCCCGTGGGCCTCCCTGCCTCTTCTTGACCCCCCTCAGCCTCCCCATCGGCCTCCAGGGCTCCAGTGTCCCCTGGACAAGCTGACCTCTCTGCCCCCTTCCCCAGAGACCAGCTCCTGAACACCCGGTGCCAAGATCCCCCTGCCTTTTCTCCCCACCTCTCAGGACCCGACTCACCTCTGGGCAGCCCTCCTTCCAGAGGCCTCCTTCCCTATGCACCCCAGCCTGGCGCTTGCACCCCCAGTGAGAACCCAGTGCCTCAGCTCCGAGGGAGCAGAGGGCCTGTCCCTGCCCCTCGGCATCTGCTGGCCCAGCTGCACCAGGTCCAGCTGTGGGGCTGCAGAGACCTCGCAGGGGAGCCCCTCACGTTGATACTTCCCTCCTCGGCCCCCGGCACCCACACAGACAGCTAGAGGTGGGGTGGCCAGGACGGGCGGGTCAGGGCTCAGGGCCCAGCATGGTGGACCGGGCATAAGGGGGACTCTGGCTCCCGGGCTGCCCTTTATTATGACCTCCTATTTCCTGTGCAGAGCAGGAAGTGCTGTGATATCTGAGCAGGAGTGCGGGCAGGTTCTAGAGCTGGGACACGGGTGCTGCCTGCCTGGCTCCGGGCTGTTGTGTACATTTGTGTGGCTTCCTGGTACGTTCAGAGCTGTTGTTCTGGGATGGGAGGGCGATGGGTCCCACACATTCCTGCACACGTGAGCACACTCACTTCCCTTCCCATAGGAACTCCACGGGGACACGAAGGGCAGGCTGGGACAGCCCCGCCCACTGGAAGGAGGGAAGTGGGGCTTTGCCACTGCTAGCCAGCGAGGCCAGACCCATCGCAGAGTTTGGGGTCCATGTTCTCTCCCTCCAGAAGTGTCTGTCCTGGGATCTCCATGTCCTCTCCATGCCACCTGGGACCCAGGACCCAGGACCAGAGCTCTCCTTGGCCCCAACAGCAGACAGGCAGAAGCCGTCAGCAGGACCCCCTATCCAGCCCCAGTGGTCAGTCCTGGGTGGGGGCACAGAGTGATCCCCAGGAGCCTCCTCCTGGAGCTAAGCAGCTCGGGCAGAGGAGCCACCACCTGGACCCCAGGCCCAGCACCATGGCCACCAGGCACACCCGTGTCACTCACCCAGGCCAGCCACACACAGACAACCCACGGCAAATGCATCAGGGCCACCTGCTGCTCGTGGCCTGATTTAAAAATGTGAATGTCAGGGAAATGCCAGAGAAAGCCAGAGGAGACCAAAGAGGGCAGGGGCTTCAAAACTGGGTGAGCCAGGCTGAACATAGATTTATTTCTGACCAATTTTGGCCAAATAGGCCAGATGTGTCAAATTATGATAAATGGAGGTCTGTTTTCTGGGTTGAAAGTTCCAGAAATAGCTTCCTCCCATTAACCTGCAGGCTGGTCCTTAAGGAGATGGCAGGGGGGGGGGTCCATCTCTTTCCAAATCTGCGGGCTCCAGGCGGGCACATTGGGGTCACTCCTCATGCGTGGGGCAAGGCCCTCCCCTAGAGGTCTCCTCTCCCCGTCTGCCCACCCAAATGGTGCTGGAAGCTGCGCTGGGTTGGGGCTGCCTGCAATGCTGAGATGATGGGGACCCAGGGCCTGCGGTCAGCCCCGAATGGGACGTTGTGTGGATTTTGGGGCTGTGAGTCCCAGGGCCACTGAACACCCTTGGGCTGAGGTCGTCAGACTCTTCTGGGGGGCAGGGCCCAGGCCCAGACCCTCCCCCAAGGCCCCTCCACCTCAGGTCTGGGCCACCATCAGCGGCAAGCTGCGGATGGTGCCAGGCTCTGCACACTGGGATTCCTGGGACACGCATCCTAAGAGAGGGAACCTTCCGGAAGGGAGAGAGGCAGCACCCATGCTGTGCCCCTGCCCCTAACCGCTGCTCCCGCCGGCTGTGGGCTGTCCTCCCGCTGGCCTCACTCCCAGGTGTCCTACCGCTAGGGTCTGTGACTGTCGCCAGATGCCACAGGGGGAGCAGAGCCCAGCAGCCACGACCCTCCCCGGGTTCCCTCAGCACTGTTGAGAAGGAGGAAGAGCCGCTGCGCCCTCCTGCCCCGGCCCTTCTGGAAGCTACACTTGCCGTCGCACCCCGGCCTGTGCCCGGGACTGGCTCTGGCTGGGGGGAGCCGGCAGGTGGGAGTGGTCGAGAGGCCAGTGTGGGCGCAGTGCACATCAGGGGGCACAGGCGGGCTGGGGGCCCCTCCCTGCACAGCAGATCCTAATCCCGAGGATGACAGCAAGCCGCCTCTGCCCTCCCCCCATGACAGAGAGGGACACGGGCTGGGAGACACCATAGAACCGCACACGGAGCTGAGAGCGACATTCTCGGACCCAGGCCATGCCACAGACCTGTCCCAAAGAGTCTGGGCCCCTCCAGTCAGGCTGCAGCCCTGCTGCTCCTTCAGTGAGGGGCACAGACAGGTGTGGACGCTCCTAGAAGGGACACAGTCAGCGCCTGGAGCGAGCTGTCACTCCCGAGCCAGGATGGGCCGGGCGACCCCTGGAAAGGCCCTGGCCTGGCCGACACAGTGCTGACCTGGCAGGGAGGCGTGGGGCCCGCAAGGCCTCTGGGGAGGACAGGCCATTGAAGACCCTTGACCTGTGACCCACGTGCCCCAGGAGAGGGTCTAGAAACCGGAAGTTCCTCCCACAGCCTCGGAGGCCCCTTCATCTGGGCTGGAGGCCCCATCAACTTTTCTGAGAAGAGACCCACCTGCCCAGGGCCCACCCTTGTGCCCAGGGACCACGGAGGAAGTGAGCAGGTGGCCAGTATTTCAAGCACACAAGGATGATGATTAATGTAGAGGCCCAGGGACTGGGCTCCGGCAGCCACTAATGGGACGGCCGGGCTCCGCCCGATACACACAGAGAGTGGCTGGCTTGGAAAGTGCGGGTTGGAGAGAGGCTTGCGGGACCCAAGTGTGCCCGGTTTCCTTGCAGACCAGGTGATGCATCAGTGTCTGGCCCTGAACATACAAGACAGGACTCAGGAGCAGCCTGTGGGCGCACTCACCTCGGTGCCCTCAGTACCAATGCTGCAGATGTTTGCCGGGTTTTGCAATCGATGGCTGAACCATGACCTGTTCTCCATCTGGAGTATCCGATGGGTTCTCAAGTGCTGTCTGCTGGTGGTGGAAGGTCTCTTCTGCCGGCCCCAAGCTTTATCACCTGGTGAGAGGGCTCAGGGAGCCGGACTGGCATGAGGCTGTGTCCTTGATGCTCAGATGGGCCTGAGCCAGTTGGGCACAAGGCACCCGGGAGGCTGAGCCCAGACTTGAGCAGTGAGCATGACAGGCGTCAGCTGTCTGGTGTGTTCTGATGTTTCTCCAGTTCCTTGACATGAGAGAGGTCGCCCGGGGAGGGACTTAGGCTGGGTGGGGGCTCAGGGTTAAAGGTGAGACCTGGCCAGACCAGGGCCCTCCAGCAGCTGGGAGCTGGGAGAGGTCTGCATGTTCTCTGTCTTCTTTCCTCTCAAGGCCCCCGCCCCAAGCGCCTGCTGGGGTACCCGGGGCCTTGGCAGGCCTGCTGTCCCCGCCCATGGTCCACAAACAGCCACACACTCTGGGATTCACCTAGAGGTCAGTCTCTTTAAAAATAGCTTTACTGATATATAATTCATACGCCATACGACTCACCCTGTAGAGTACAGGATTCAGTAGCCTTCAGTGTGTTCACAGGGCTGTGCAGCCATCACCGCAATGTAAGTTTAGAACGTTCCGTCACCCAAGGAGACCCCTGCCCCTTAGCAGCCGCTCCCCTCCAGCCCTGAGCAACCACTTCTACTTTGTCTCCATGCATGTCCTTACTCTGGGCCTCACAGAGGACAGACCCACACAGCCTGTGTCTCTCATGACCAGCTTCTTTCACTTCGAATTGTCTTCAGGGTCCACCGGTGGTGTGGCAGGTGTCAGCGCCTCACTCCTTTCTACGGCCCAATAACATCCCATTGTGTGGATCTGCCACATTTTGTTTATCCGTTCGTCAGTGGTGGACGCTTGGTTTGTTTCCACCTTTCGGCTCTTATGCATAATGCTGCCGTGAACATTCTTGTACAAGTTTCTGTGTGGACACATGTGCTCACTTCTCCCAGGCACACACCTGGGAGTAGAGCTGCTGGGTCGGTGGTAACTCCATGTTTAGTCACTTGAGAACCTGCCAGACTGTTTTCCAAAATGACTGGATTGGTTCACGTTCCCATCAGCAGTGTTTTTTCATGAGGGCTCCGTTTTTTCTGCATCCTCACCAACACTTGTTGTCATCTGAGTTTTCTTTCTAGCCATCCTCGTGGGTGTGAGGTGGGATCTCGTGGTTGTTTTTATTTGCATTTCCCTGATGGTTAATGATGTTCAGCATCTTTCCATATACTTGTTCTTTCATATACTTCTTTAGAGAAATGTCTCTTCAGATCCCTTGCCCATTTTAATATGTGGTTGTTTGTCTTTTTATTATTGAGGTGTAAGAATCCTTTATATTTCATAGATACAAGTCCCTTACCAGAGATAAGATCTGAAAATGTTTTCTCCCATTCTGTGGGTTGTCTTACTTTCCAGATGGTGTCTGTCAGTCTGCTCTGGCCTCCATAACAAGTACCACTGACCGTGTGGCTTAAACAAGAGAAACTCATGTTCTCACAGTTCCCGAGGCTGGACGTTCGAGATGAAGGTGTCGGCAGGGTTGGTCTCCTCTAAGGCCTGTCTCCTTGCTGTGTAGACAGCGTCTTCTCCTGTGTGTTCACACGGTTCATCCCTCTCTGTGAGTCTGTGTCCTAATCCCCTCTTCCTATGAGGACAGTCAGATTGGATCAGGGCACCCACATGAACTCATGTTACCTCAATTACCTCTTTAGAGACCCCATCTCCTAATGTAGTCACATTCTTGGGTGCTGGGAGTTAGAACTTCAACATAGGAATTTTGAAGAGAAACAATTCAGGCCATAACAGTTTTGAGGCACAGAAGTTTTTAATTTTGATATTTAATTCATCTATTTTATCTTGGTTGTGTCGACACAAAATAAGCAGTAACCATTGTATAGAGAAGAGAAATAGGTGAGTTTCACTTGAGCCACGGTAAGGATTATAACCTGGAAGGCCCTAGAAAGCATTCTGGAGAAGCTTGGTTTTCAGTACAGTCTTCTATCTTTTTAGAACAAAGAACGTACTTGTCATTTCTCCCTTTTGAGCAATAATCTTCCGATAGAAAGCACTGCTGATCAAAATATTGTCCCTCGGTGCCAGGGTGGCTCCTGCCTGCCCTGGGCCCATCATGTCCCTCAGTGATGGGCTTTTATGTCATTGATTTGCCCAGTTATCCACGTTGGGGGGAAATAGTCAGATATAGTGGACAAGTGTAGAGGTATATATCAACAGAGGAAGCATCTCATAGGTTATGTAATTTGTCAATTATTTTTAGACTATTGCACAAACATACATGTGCTTTTACATGACGTCCTATAGTTACATTGTTCATGACTATTGTAGAATAGATAATTGAATACTTGAAATGATTAGTTTAAAATAAGTTCTTAGGTATAGTCTTTATCAGAAAAGGAAATTCATCCAGGGTTGTAAGATCGATCGACCATCTCAAGTCACCAAGCAATCGTTACTCTAGCTTACGTGCCAGTCTTACAAAACTGAGTAAACAGTAGTTTGAATGTTATAACTAATACAAGAATTCCAAGGAGTAATAGAAATAGGAATTGCCATCTGGGTTGCAAAAGGGAGCCAATTCCGGAAGGGAGCCAACTAAATCACAACTAGGTGTGGGATCGCTTAGGGCTTTCACCTGGTTTTTCACGCACTTTAGCAGCGAGGACACATTGGAAGATTCACTGGGGATAAAAACACAGCATTTAGTCCTAATGATTACACGCATATCACCTTGGGATGCAGTTAAAATTTCTAAAGCCATTTTATTTTAAAGGGCAGCCTCTCTCATTAAAGACAGTTCACTATTTGATAATGCTATTCCTACTTGACTATCATTAAGGACTTGTTGAGTAAATTTAGTCAGGGCTTCTATATGTGATATATGACATCTTCTAGCTCCAAAGAAGGAGCAAATATAGCCGCTGGGTGACCATACCAGTGGAACACTGAGTGAGCCCATCTGGCCTTAAGGAGAGGAAGCTGGCAACAGATGTTAGCTCAGGGCAAACCCTTCCCTGCGTCCAGGGGACCCAGGGTGCAGCGTCCCAGCCACCTAGGTGGCAGCCAAGGCCAGAGGTTTGTCCCATACAACCACTGAGTTCCATCAGGAGCCATCCAATAAATGCCTACCTTCAAGACCAGTGTGGTCCTAACCAACCACTTTCTTTAAGTATAATAGCATTCGAAAACCTTAAATGGAACAATTATAAAATGGATATATGGTTTCAGCATTACAGGGGTTTAAATGAGGAGATATAAGGTTGGGAATACAGGCCTGGTCTGGAGGCTAGGAACAGCTGTCTACAACAGATGCCGCCGTCTTCTCATCCTGGTTTGGAGGTGTTTGTCTTGGTCAGTCAAAGTCAGGTGTCAGAAACAGGAGTTGAAATCTACCCAGGCAGAGGAGGCTTTTTAATGAGAAATGTGAATCCATGAGTCGATGCCCTTTAATTTTGCAGTGTACAGAATGGTTAAAATTATCTGTTATGGTTCTTTCCAACGGGGCTGCAGAGAGTATTTTATTTGATGCTTCTTCCAATAAATAAATTCTCCAGGTTATAGTCCATGATCCTTAAGGTCTTCATCTCCTGGGAGCTCTCTGTGAAAGGAATCAGCTAGCAATCTTTCATTTCTTTTAAGCACCTCCATGAGACCCTGGCAACAATGTAATATATCTCCCTTAAGCAAAGTTGGTTCATACATTTCCTCATCTAATTGCATAGACTGTCCTGTTATTATTTCAAAAGGAGACAGCCGATGTTTACAGTGTAGCTCTAAGATGGACAAGTACTAGCGGAAGAGCTTTGGGCCACCAGAGACTGAATGCTTCTGAAAGATTTGCCAAGTGAGTTCTGATTACATGGTTAGTTAAAATGCTGCATTATTGGCCAAATGCCACAAATAGATTTAATAATTTGTGTGGTGGGATGAGCTCCCCAGTCACTGAAAAACTCAGTAGGAATTCCCCAGACAGGAATTACCCTTTCCAATAAGTTGCCTACTGCTAAAGCCTTCGCTCTTCTGCAAGGAAAGGCCTCAACCCAATGTGAGAACACATAGATCATTACTAAGATACTTAGATCCTTGAGATGGTGGTATTTGAACAAAGTTCAAATGGGCCCGCATGGTACCATGTGCCTGTTCAAACTGGTTCCAGGTGGTCTCTGGTGGGTTTCTCTGAAATCCTGCTGCAGTACACCAAGAAATATCGATGTAAAATAACCAATAACCATTCTATAGATAAGAGAAGTACAGTGAGTTTACCTGAGCGAGATTGAGGATGATAACCCGGAAGGCCTTAGAAAGCATTCTGGAGAAGCATGGTTTTCAGTAGTCTTATATCTTCGTAGAACAAAGAACATACATTAAACACAGCCTGGATACATTTTCATCAAAGTTTCAAAGAGGTATTTAGTTGCAGATTAGCAGGTCAACATGACCCTGACTTTGGGAAAGGGACTAATCCTGGCATTACCAACAGAGTGTTAGCAATTGGGCTAGGAGGGGAAGTATCCATTCTCACCTTAAGAGAGTGCATTCTTTATTTCAATGGTTACAGCAGATGTACAATGTACGTTTGATAGGCCAGAAGTCAGGCTTTTTAGTTCAAGTTTTGAACTTGAATCGATTTTGAACCCGAATAGTTACCACACATACCTCAGTATGTGAAAATCTCTTGTCAGTCGCTTGTGCTTTGGGTGTCATATCTAAGAATCCTTTGCCAAATCCGAGGTTATGACAGTTCTAGATCACGTGCTTTCAGCCTGAAGAGCTTCCTTTCAGATTTTCTGTAAGGCTGGTGTACTAGAAACGAATTCTCTCAGTTCTATCTATCTGGAAAAGTCTTCATTTCCCCCTTTATTTTTGAATGATAGCTTTGCTAGATATAGGATTCTTGGTAAACGGTTTTTTTCTGAGCACTTTGAATATGTTATCCCCTGTCTTCTGGCCTGCACTGTTTCTGCTTAGAAGTCAGTTTGTTATCTTATTGGAGTTGCCTCACAAGTGACGTGTTATTTTCTCTGCTGCTTTCCAGATGTTCTCCTTGCCTTTGACTTCCCGCATTTTTACTGTGATGTGTCTGTGGGTCTCTTTACGTTTACCCCTCCTGGAGTTCATTGATTTGTAGGTTATCATTTTTCAATAGATTTGAAAGTTTCCAGCTGTTACTTCCTGGAACATTTTTCTCCTTTCTCTCCCCTCTCCTCTGTACTTGCATTTCCCCATGTTGGTGGACTAGCAGTACCCTACATTTTTCTGAGACTCATCATTTTTCTCCCTCTCTCTTCTTTGGCCTGCATAATCTCTATTAATGTATCTTCAAGTTCACTGATTCTTTCTTCTGCCAGTTCAAAACTACCATGGAGCTCCTCTAGTGAGTTTTTCATTTGTTATTATAATTTTCAACTCCCAAATTTGCATTTGGTTCTTTTTAAAATTTTCTCTTTATTGATATTCTCACTTGATGCAATGGATTGTTATCAAGCCTTCCATTACCTCTTTAATCAAGCTTTCCACTAGTTCTGTGAACACATTTATAATGGCTATTTCGAAGTCTTTTTCTGTTAAATCTGACACTTGGTCATTCTCACAGGCAGTTTCTGTTGCCTTATTTTTTTCTGATGATGGGTCGTGCTTTTCTGTTTCTTTGCCTGAGCCATTGTAGCAACCCTGATGCTGCCCCCCACTCAGGGCTTTTTACTGCTATTCACTTGTTTAGAAATTGGCCGGATTATTTTAGTGAAGTCTATTCTTGCTCCCCTCCCACCACACACACACTCACACATACACAGCGTTCAGCCCTTGCCATTGCTCCCCAGGGAGGCCCAGCTTGGGGACACCCGCGGTCACCCTGGGATGACAGTGCTTGGGGCAGGGTTCTCTTTCTTTCCCTGACCACACCCAGCTGTGAAATCCTCTAATTGCTGGCTGATTCCTCTGTTGTTTTCAGCAATGTCCCGGGGCACAAATTGCTCTACTAACCGAGCCAGTCAAACTGTGGCTCTTGGGATGGAATAGTTTCTGAGGCCAGTGTCCGGTATTTGTTCTGACCCCAGGAGGGCTCCTCCAGATGTCTTCTACCCCAGTTCTTCCTGCAAACTAGCCAGCCTGCAGCCTAGGCTGTGTCTTCATTAGATCCGTGAATCTCCTCATTTTCCTTCTACAACTGCCACTGCTCTTGAAAGCACTCTTGGGTTTGAACTTCACCACTTTCTGTTGCAAATGAAGTCTGTTTCTTTGGGAAAAAACAGGAGCTGCCTTCCGGCCTGCTTCTCCCCCCACCCCCTCCGTCCCCCAGCCACCAGGTGAAACCTCTGCACCAGGGCTTGGGGATGGGGATGGGCACAGTAGTAAGCCTCTTTCTTGGTGATTCCCCATTCTCAGAGCTGAGTGCTGTGTGGAGGGAGGGGAAGCAGCAGGCCGAGGTCCTTTAGCTTGCCTCTCCTGGCGAAACCACCCTCACAAGCCTGGGCAAGGGCGATGTGGGGTCCCAGTGTTCTCCGTGCGCCACCAGGTGGAGTCTCCATTCCACCCCACCTGTGGAGCTGGGCGAAGGCGCCCCTCTTCTCAGCTGCCCTGAGCTGGGACTCAGCCAGCAGCAGGTAGCTGGGGGCAGGACGAGCAACGCTGGAGTCCCACTCCTCCTGGGAAGAAAGCCCCAGGCGGGGGGCTGGGGGCGGGAGCCATGCGTCCCGGCTGCAGCCTCTGGAGCAGTCTCCTTGCTGCGGGGCCGTGCGGGGGTCTTGGTTCAAACACTAAAGACTCTTGCCCTTCTTACCGAGTTTTCACAGATTTTCTTGAACAGATGTTCCATTTGCTATTTGCTCTTAGGACCAGTTCCAGAGGCTTTAAATGGTTTTGTGTTTTTTTGATGATTTTCATCGGGTTTGCTGGGGAGCAGGCCAGCTGAGCTCCTCATGCTGTCACGCCAGAAGCCAATCTCCCAGTACATCTTTTTTACAGGAACTGGGTTTTGCGATACCCCTTGGCCCCTGCAGTGGCACACTCGCATCGGTTGGGATCAAGAGGCACGGGGAGTGACATCCCCCGCTCCTTGCCCCTAACACGTGTCCCCCTCTCCTCCCCAGGGCGAGTGCTCCCCCAAGTGCCGAAACCTCTTCGTGCTGGAGACGGTGTGCGTGGCCTGGTTCTCCTTCGAGTTCCTACTGCGCTCGCTGCAGGCCGAGAGCAAGTGCGCCTTCCTGCGGACGCCGCTCAACATCATCGACATCCTGGCCATCCTGCCCTTCTACGTGTCGCTGCTCGTGGGCCTGGCGGCTGGCGGCGCGGCGCGGGCGGGCGCGGGCGCGGGCGCGGGCGGCAACAAGCTGCTGGAGCGCGCGGGGCTGGTGCTGCGGCTGCTGCGCGCGCTGCGCGTGCTCTACGTGATGCGCCTGGCGCGCCACTCGCTGGGGCTGCGCTCGCTCGGCCTGACCGTGCGCCGCTGCGCGCGCGAGTTCGGGCTGCTGCTGCTCTTCCTCTGCGTGGCCATGGCGCTCTTCGCGCCGCTCGTGCACCTGGCCGAGCGCGAGCTGGGCGCGCGCCGCGACTTCTCTAGCGTGCCGGCCAGTTACTGGTGGGCCGTCATCTCCATGACCACCGTGGGCTACGGCGACATGGTGCCGCGCAGCCTCCCCGGGCAGGTGGTGGCGCTGAGCAGCATCCTCAGCGGCATCCTGCTCATGGCCTTCCCGGTCACCTCCATCTTCCACACCTTCTCGCGCTCCTACTCCGAGCTCAAGGAGCAGCAGCAGCGCGCCGCCAGCCCCGAGCCGGCCTTGCGCGAAGACAGCACGCGCTCCCCCACCGCCACAGAGGACAGTTCGCAGGGGCCCGACGGCGCCGACCTGGCCGGGGACTCCGCGGACGCGCCGTGGGCGCGGGCAGGACCGGCCTGACCGCGGTGGTGGACAGGGCAGCGGTGGCCGCGGGGCCGGCAGGCTGCCCCTCTGCGGCTTGAGAAATAGAACCAGAGGCCTCGCCTCGTGCCCCGTCCGGAGCGACTTTGCGGGGCGGCAGCTCCCCTTCGCCGCGTATCTAGTCCACGTGCATGTTGCTCCGACCAGCGTCCCCAGAAGGCGGCCCAGGGCTGGGCTGACTCCAGCGGGGACCGAAGGCCATCCCGAGCTTGGAGTGAAGTCCTGCCCGGAAGCATCGCCAGCCCTTCTCCTCTGCCTTCCCTGGACTCCATGGCTAGCAAAAACCAAACTCAACAAGTCCAGGAGGTTCCGAGCCTGTAGCAAATGCCAGAAGGCCACACTAGTCCCCTGGCCTGCTCTTCAGCCAGGGCAGCCCCCGGGAGCTGGGGGCCACAACCGGGGGCAGCCTCGGGGAGTAGTGGGGGGCAAGTCCCTGGGGGAAGAGGCCCCGGGGGAGCAAAGGCAGGCAGACCCTCCCTGCTCTGCCAGACAGCCACAGTGGCCGTGCCCAAGGGGAGGGAGGCCCCTACACATGCAGCTCTGCTGAGGCCCACGTCCTTGCCAAGGAACAGGGACAGAGGTGTCACATCGATGCTCTCAGCCCTCTAGTTCCTTTGGGGGTCCCAGCCATGCCCTCTGACCTTCCTTCCCTGGCACTGGTTCTGTGGGCTCTTCCTGAATGGCCTCCTCACACCTTATCCCCTGAAAACGCCTCTGCGAAGCTCCAGGTGCAGGTCCCCGGCCCTCACAGGTGGGCTGGGCACCACAGCCTCCCCTCCCCTATGGGAACACTTCCCTCCTCCCCGGGCCTGGCCTGGAGGAGGAGGTAGGGGAGGAGAGGGAGAAAGGGGCCCTGGGCGGCAGGTGTGAGGAGAAGCCGGACCTCACCGAGGAGGGAGCCTTTTCTGCTCTGGAGATCAGCAGTGGAACTTTCCAAATCGTGCTGCTTGGTACTTTTCCATTTCAACGAGCTGAACCACGACTCCTGAGACATCGCTGCCACAGCCCCTTTGGTGGGGGGACCTGCATCACCCCAGGAGGCCCACTGACATGGGCACCCACCCCCACCACCCACGCGGCTTTGACAGGGCCCCTGGTGTAGGGCCAGCTCGTGGAGAGGAAGGGGCTGGCTGCAGCGGGGCCGGGGTGGGGCCCTTGCTCTGCAGACATTTCCTAAGATGCTACTGCAACTCAATAAAAAGAGCGCCTCTCCTGCACAGCTTGGGCTGCCTTCCTCTCACCAGTGCCAGCATCCACCCCAGAGCACGGGGCTCTTGCGGCCAGGATGGGGTTTCCTGCGATCATAGAGAAGCCAGTACATGCAGTAGGACACCTCCGCCTGGACAGCACCCTGTGTGCGAAGCCCAGCTGTGTCCCTCAGTGCCCCTTCCCCCAGTTCCAGAATCTGCTACCGTGGCACCCCCAGCCTCCTGCTCGCCCCCCCAACCCCCCCATTGTTCCCCAGGGCAGGGCTGGGTGTTCTCAGAGAGCTGGGCTTGGAACAGAACCCAGGGCTGGAAGGGAGGGATTTCCACAATGAGCCCAAACTCTACAGGGGTGGGGTGGGCTGAACCTCCTGACGCAGGCTCGGTTTCTCCTTCTCGTCTTCCGTGAGTACTGGGCTCCACCTATTGAGTCTGTTGGTCAGTGTCAGGTGGACAAGGGCCCTGGGGAGCAGGGAAACGGAAGTAACTTGATCTTACCAGTGACCAAGAAATGTTTCACAGTCAGAGTGAGCTGAGGGTCCCCAAACCATGTGGAGGCAAAGCCTGTCTCCCAGTGACTGCTCCCTCGGGGGTCCCACATTAGCTCTCGGGGGAAGAAAGGGTCCCCTTGTATCAGATGGGGAAACAGAGCTGTCCACCAGGCCGGATTTGGCACCCTGGACTGACACCTGCTCACCCAGCCTGCCTGCACGGCCAGGATGGCCCAAGCTCCACCTGCAGCTTCTCCCTGGGGCCGGCTCCCTGTGGGTGGGAGGCCGGGCCCTGCCCTGGTTCCTGCCATCCTGGGCCACGGTCCCCTTCTTCCTCCCTCCTGGGCCCACACAGCCCTGGCCAAGGCCAGCGGGGTCTACCTGGGGACCAGAGGAGCCCACCTGAGTACCGGCTCCTGCCAGGCAGTCCTCCAGGGCCCAGCCCTGCTTCCTCCTGTGGCCAGGTCAGTGGACGCTCCCACATGCCAACACGGGGCAGGCCCGGGGTGCAAAGCTGGCAGCCCTCTCACAGGGACAGCGGTGGGTCCTGCTGAGGAGCGAGCAGCGAGCTTGGTACCCTCTGACACAGACGTCTGCTGGTGCCCGCGGGACCCCCACATGTTGATGCCACACTCGAGGTGCTGGCCACCCTCTGCTCCTCGTCCAACATGGCTGGTGATCTCCAGGGTAAGCTGCTTCCCCCTGTGCAGTGGGGCTCGCTGACCTTCCCACGAAGACCTCCAGAAATAACCCAGGCTCCCCAGGGACCAGGTCAGCGGCAGGGACCTGAGGGAGCTGTCCTGTCCCACTCCACACCCCGGGCTGCAGTGGTTCTGCGGGTGCCCAGGGGCCCTCCAAGACCAGGAGAGCCATTGGAACGCCAGAGGCCACCTTGAGCCACAGGAGTGAGGGCGCCCAATGGCCGTGCTGCTGAGAACAGGGGTGTGAGGTGGGAGGGAGGGGCACTCATTTCCCACCAGCAGCAGACCACCCAGCCCCTGGGTTTCCTCTCCCTTCCAAAGTGCCAGGGGCCACCCCACCCACCCGGACCCTCCACAGCCACCCCTTCCTCCAAGGCAGTGGTCCCACAGGCTGGGCTCTGGGTAGGCCTCCCACTGGCCATGGCCTCAGTTTCCCATCTGGATGAGGAGGCCAGGAGCTTGCCAGGTCCCTACCAGCCTGCTACCTCAGGCACGCTGTTGGAACCCACACTGAAGACACCTCCTGCCAGTGACGTAAGGCCGTCTGCTTCAAGTGCTCACAGTGTTCCAGGGGGACGGGAGGAGGCCCAGTGTGCACACGCAACCCTGAAGCCACCCTGCGCGCCGTGCAGAGCGCCGTCCGATGCGCTGACTCAGGAGGGCTGGGCATGGGTCGTGATCACTCTGGTCAGTGAGGTGCCCAAGCCTGTAGGCTGGGTCTGTGCAGGCAGGCCCATCTCTGCATCTGTCTCCTCAGTGGTAAAACCAGAGGGATCCTGAAGAACCTTCTGGCTCCACATCCCAAAGATGAAAAATCCCAGTCCCTGCCAGAGCTCTCCGGTTCCCTGAAACCATCTGCGAGCATTTCAGGGGCGATTTGCATCTATGACACTCTCCCGTTGCTCTTGGGCTGCTTCTGCTCGTGCTGTGCATCCTTCCTTGTACCCTGACCAGCAGGCCGGCCACTCCAACCTGCATGCACCTGCTCCCTCCATCACCACCTGCACCCACCTCCCTCCACCCCCCAATCACCTGCTCCCTCCACCCCTCAATCATCTGCTCCTTCCACCCCCCAATCACCTGCTCCCTCTACCCCCTCACCCACCTGCTCCCTCCACCCCCCAATCACCTGCTCCCTCTACCCCCTCACCCACCTGCTCCCTCCACCCCTCAATCACCTGCTCCCTCCACCCCCCTCACCCATCTGCTCCTCCACCCCCTCACCAACCTGCGCCCTCCATCCCCCACCTGCGCCCACTTGCTCCATCCCCCACCTGTGCCCACCTGCTCTCTCCACTCCCCTCACCCACCTGCTCCCTCTTCCCCCCACCCACCTGCTACCTGCACCCCCCTCACACACCTGCTTCCTCTATCCCCCACCTGTGCCCACCTGCTCCCTCCACCCACCTCACCCACCCGCTCCCTCCACCCCCTCACCAGCCTGCTCTCTTCACCCACCCACTGTGTGTGCTTCTGGGGAATCTGGGGGACCCCTCAGACTGAACATGCTCCATTGTTGATGTTGGAGGCCTGAAAACCCCCATATTTGATGCCTAATTCCTATACCCCTTATTTTAGGGGAAAATGCACCCCGCCTTCCCCCCACACACAGTTTCTTCTTGGCAGCTTGATGCAGCAAAACACTCACAGCTGTGCGTGCTCTAAGCTTTCAGAGCCTCCACTCAATGAGATGAGGCTCGTCCCCACCCAGGAGCCAGAGCAGCATCACCATTTTGCTCCCGTTTCCAAAATGCTCTCCTGTTGAGAGGAAGAGCTATAAAAACAAATAAGAGATTTATGATTTTGGGGAAAAGTGATCTTCATGTATTTTTCCATAAGAAGTACCACTGCTCGTGGGGCTGTTAAGAACTTCTGGCCTCTCCCTGCTGGACGGCTGTGTCCGGCACTCAGGGCGCAGAGCTCACTCGGCCGGGGCAACAGCTGGGCCCGTGAAACAGCTCCTGTGGCCCCGCCTCTGATGGCAATTCCAGGGACTCTTCAGAGGGACACGGGCGCCTTCTCCCTGTCACTTCTCAGCTCCTTCTCAGAACCACAGAAATAGGCTACAGGTAAGTTCACAGGAAGAGAGAGGGGTTACCCAAAAAAGCACCTTCGTATATTTTTTTGTCTTTTTTCTACTATTTGAATTTTTACTGTAGGCATTAATTTTTTAATTAAAATAGTTCATTTTAATTAACACTTTATCAGAAGGGAAAAGTCCACCCCCAAAGCAGGACCTGTCCTGCGTCAGTAAGTGGATCCAGGTCCACAGTGAGGATCCTTGCACCCTCAGAGGAGCGCGGAGGTCGCCACTTTGATCAGCCCATTCTTGGGTCTCCCAGGTGCCGGAGGCTGGGTGACTCGCCAAAACAATTAAAAATATATCTCTTTCATATATTTTCACTTCATATATTTTTTTAATATCTTGCCCCCAATGTAAATACTCTCCATGCGAAAAAGCAAATTGCTCAGGACAGACAGCTCCGTCCCTACTTGCTATACCGGATTGTCCTGCAAGTGACCCATGTGCTCTCGGTTTTCCTTGAAACACTTCTCTTGGCCGTTAAATGAGATCCTTCCCATCCTTTCGAGGCATTCTGTGTGAACTGGCAGAGACCAAGGCACCAAGATGTGACACAGACTCGCCTGCAGGGAGCCCAGGACTCGGGGTCAGGCGCCAGCCCACGCTGGCCTGGCCCTGCTGGCACAGGGCAGTCACTGTCCCCAGGGCTGGTCTGTTCTGGGGGAGCCTGAGCGAGCCACCGAGGTCTCTCAGGGGCCAAGCTGTATCAAGGGACCTGGTGCCGGCCCAGCCCAGGGCATGTGGATGTGTCAGGGCAGAGGCCAGTGCCTGGAGCCAGCCCCTCCCAGGGTCCCCCCACCGAGGTGAAATGAGGACAGGGACCAATGCTCCACTCTGGCCTGGGCCCCACTCTGACTCCATTCACGAGGCCACACTGGATCCGCGAGCGGTTTATTGATTTAGAGTCACCACACTGACAGAACCTTGAATGCTCCCGCACACGGCACATTCAGTCACTGCTTCAACTGGTGACATTTTAACCTGTAGGCAATTGCTGCTACAGACATCTCCTTTTGTGTTTTAAAAATAAACATTTTCAAAGCATCTTACAGGCCAAAAAACCAGCAGGACCCTCACTCAAACATTCAGGAGTTTTTGAGGAAAACTCAGGGGGAAGCCCATTTGAACGTTTCCCACCGGCCACAGCAGACACCATGAGAGCTTTGGCACTGGCCGCAGATGGCGTGGACACTGCAGAGAGCCGCCCCTCCGCCCAGCAGAAGGGGAAACGCTGCCTGCGGGAGCCACACAGAAGCATCTAGAACCCTCGGCCTTGGGGTCTGGGGGCTGGCACAGGGCTGAGATGCTCTGAGATGCTCGTGTAAAACTGAGAGGGAGGGATATCCAGTGGCCCCGTCACAGCCAGAGGCAGGACATGGAGAAGCGCACACAGACTGGAGGACGTTGGGCAGGGATGCCCACGCCAGGCACAGCCCACCACCTGGGAAGGTCACTGCAGGCCTGCGAGCTCAGAGTGTGCGGACGCCCTGCATGCCGGGGGGACGCCTGCCTCCAGCATCCTCTCCTGACCTGCAGGCCGTCCCCGTCCTGGAAAACGGACACCCAAGGCTCTGTGCCACAGCAGGTGTGTGCAACCCTGAATGCAAGGGCAGCCTCCCGGGGTGGTGGTGAGTCTGCCCCGCCCCACCCTGGGCCTCAGCCCTCCCTGGAGCCCATGCCGGCCGGCCGGCCGCACCCCGCCCAACACACACACACACACACACACACACGCATGCACGCACACACCCATGCACGCACACGCACGCCCCTGGGGCTCACGGAGTGCTCCGGGCTCTAGTTCCAACACCCCTCAGCTCGCCCTGGCCAGTGCCCAGTGGTGGACACGGGCTGGCTCTGTCCCCCCAGGGCGGGTGCACAGCAGCCTCTCCTAGGAGGACGCCAGCATAGCAACGAGGGCCCCGGGCCCCACTGCCAAGTGGAGGGCCAAGTCCAGGTCCTGTGGGGCAGCTGTGGTGAAGGAGGCCCTGGAGAGACCAACTCTGGCCAGATAAAGGAGAGCGCACGTCATGGCATCCCTCCGGCTTCCTCTCCACGAGTGCCAGGCACACATAAAACTGGCCATGCTCTCTGCACCTGGGCCCAACCCTGCCGGAGTCCCACTTGGCCGCATGCTGTCACCACACGCTGTCGCTGCATGCCGTCACCAGGGCGTCCACTCGCAGGCCGTTCTGAGACTGTGGGCTCTGTGTGCTGGGACCCTGGTTGTCCTGACGCTGCTTCTCCTTCTTGCTCCCCAGTCCCACCCGTCAGAGGCTCAGCCCCTAGCCTACGCCCCGGGCCCGCTGTGGGCTGAGCTGATCTCAGGGGCTGAGGTTCCCTGACACCCTCTGTCCTGGGGCGGCCCCAGCCTGCCGTTCCCTGGGTCCGTGAGCAGCTACCAGGTTCTCGCTGGGTGTCTTCCAAGAGGAGACTCGCCTTCCATCCCCATGAAAACAACCGCATCCCAACCCTTGGGTGTAAAATCTGCTCGCTTGTCCTGGGAGTGAATGAGCACAAACACTGGCACACAGGCCCCCTGCCCGCCACCCTCAGAGCCCACAGAGGCTGATTGAGACCCCAGTGGCCGGGACACCATCTCAGGGGGCCACGGTGCCTGCCTGCCCCACACAGGAGGACAGGTGGCCGGGCTGGTGCCTGTGGCCAGCGGTCACACGTCCTCGTCCTCCCCGGCCACCTCAGAGGGCCTTGGTACTGGCGGGGTGCACCGCATGGGGGGCCGGCTTCGGAGGGTGGCGGGCAAACACGTAGGCCTGCGCCAGGATGGCCAGGTCCACCAGCACCTGCAGCAGACCGCACACGGAGAACTGCAGGGGTGCGCCGTTGAGCAGGAAGTACACTGTCTTGAAGGTGTCGCCACTCGTCCACATGAGCACCATCTTGATGCTGTGGAGACATGAGCCAGGGGTCAGGGGCAAAGCAGGGGTCAGGGGAACACGCACAGCGGTCCAGGGAACACACACGGGGTCCAGGGAATACTCACAGGGTCAGGGGACACACAGGGGGTCGGGGACCCACCAGGCAGTCAGGAGACACCCAGGCCCCAGCCTGTCCCTCCCATTCCTCCTGTCCCTTGAGGCTGCTGCGTGCACAGCCAAAGGGACGGGAGGGCCTATGGATGGAGAAGCCTCGGCTCAGTGGGGCAGGAAGGGGCCAGCTCCGGGCAGGGCCCACGTGGCCTCCCAGACGTTCCCCCTTCCTGGCTGCAGGCAGATCCGCTGTGTGTCCCTCGGGAGACTCATGGTGGCCTCAGAGACACCTGCTCACACGACGTCCTGGGGGCCCACTCAGCAGGGGCAGCAGCTGCCTCAGAACTTCAGGAGGGCAGCCCTTGGCCACAGGGACCGCAGGGCCACCACCCCAGGTCGTGGCACCTGGCCTAGTGTGCCCCATGTGCTGCTGATGGAGCCTGCCTGGGAGGGGGCGGCCCCTCTCACCCCGAGCCCCTCCACCCCAGGTCCCTGGGGCCCCTGCCTGCACCCAGGGGTGCTGAGATCGGAACCAGAGGCCCCCGGGTGAAGCGGAACGAAGTGGGCAGCTCTCAAGAGTTCCTGCCCAGCCCCTTCACTCAGAAGATAATCTGAGGCGGTTCCACTTCTGTAATCGGTGCAAACCCTCCTTCAAATGCCTCTATTAGACCCTCTGGTCACAGGGAACCTTGGAGAAGAAACAGGGAACAATGCCACTCACTGCCCACGGTCCACGCATTTCTCTATTTGCAGGCGGCCTCTAACGCCCCGGCTAGCGGAGTGCGACCATAAACACCGCTGTGTTTTCCTGCATAAAACGTTTCTGTCAGACCCATTTCCATCCGCAAGGTGAACTGTGACGGCTAATTAAGCTAGACCACAGAGTCTGTGGGAGTGGGAGCTGCCCGGCAGTGGGAAGGAGGGTGAGGACCCGAGTGGACAGGACACATGTAAGAATTGCAAACGCTGGGCCGAGGAGCCCTCCGTAGGCCGCCGAGGGCACAGTGGGGCACCCTGAGATCGCAGAGGGGGCTGCACCTCACCCGGGAGCCATGGACCCTGACAACCTCTGAGGCCAGGTCAGTTCTCATCTATAAAACCCAGTCAGCAGCCCCTCTCCTGGACGCTCAGCACGTGGACGGAGCAGGCGCTGAGACATTGCTCAACATCCCCTCCTCAGCCCACTGAAGCATCCAACCGACCAGGCAGAACCCGACGGGAAGTGGAGATCTCTGCTGACCTTTCACCCCGGCTGTCCCAGGTCTTCCGGGATCACCACCCAGAAAGCGATGCAAGGCTCCGAGAGCTGCAAAGAAGCTGCGCTCCTGGCCGGCTCATCTGTGGTCAGGCTCCCCGCAGCCAGGTGAGCACGGTGCACCTTCGTTGGCTTGTGGTGTCGGCTCACACAGTGTTTCAAAACTTTTGGTTTGAATTAGCAGATGACTAATTCTGTGTAAAAAAAAAAAAAAAAATCCAGATTCCTGGCTTCCCTTGAAAAAGATCTTTCTTGGAAGATTTTAAAGTATGCGTTCAATTCTTTAATAGGTATGGTGATCTATTCAGTAGATATTCAGGTTATCTGTTTCTGCTTGGGTCAGTCCTGGTAGTTTGTGGCTTCCAAGTAATTGGTCCATTTTATCCAAGTTGTCGAGTTTATGGGCAGAGCCGTTCACAGTGCTTCCTCCTAATGTCTGTGGGTCTACAGAATATCTTCTCTTCCACTCCTAGGGTGGAATTCGTGTTCTCTTTCTTCTTTGTCAGTCTGACCACAGGCTTACAATTTTAATGGCCCCTCAACTCCCCTGGCAAGGAATCCTCAGTTTCCCATCATCTGAAAAGGTCTTCATTTCACCTTTATTCCTGAAGGATATTTTTGCTGAATATAGAACTCTGGAGTGACAGTTCTCTTCTTTCTGCACCTGAAAAATGTGCCACTTCCTTCTGACGTCCGTGGCTCCTGAGCGAGGCCGTGGCTCCTGAGCGAGGCCGTGGTGACGCGAGTCGTCCTTCCCCTGGAGGCGGTGAGTCCTGGCTCTGGCTGCTCCCACTCGTTTGACTCCAGGCCTCAGCAGTGATGTGGTGCACGCTTGGGATTGGCTGAACTTCTTAAATCTGTGAGTGTATCTTGTATCCAATTTGAGAACTTTTCAGCATTTATTTCTTCACTATTTTTCCTGCTCCACACCCTTTCTCCTCTCCTCTGAACTCAGATGGTGTGAATGTTAGACTTTTTGGTACTGTCCCGAGTCTGTTCTTTTTTTTCTCCCCTGATTTTTTTCTGTTGTTCAGAGTGGAGGCTGTTTATTGATCTATCTTCACGTTCACTGACTCCTCTCTCACCTCCATTCTACTACTGAACTCATGTACATTTTTTATTTAGCTAATTGTATTTTTCAATGGAAAATTTCCCAAAATTTTTCTGTTTTCTTTTCTGTAGCTTCCATTTTTTTGCTGAAATGTTCCATCTCCCCATTCATTTCAAGAGTGTGTGGTCCTGCTCTTCTGAGCACGGTCATACTGGTGACTGTAAAACCTCTGAAATCCCGGTATCGCATCACCCTGGTTGACCGTCTGTTGGTTGTCCTTGTTGTCTGTTGGTTGCGTTTTCCTTCGAGAGTTGTTGAGATTTTCCTGATTCTTCATACAGTGAGTAATTCTGGTTTACATCCTGCACATTTTCAACACCTCGTCAGTGCTATTTGGACCTGCCACACAGACAGCACCCAGTGGCCACTCTGGGCCTTGGCTGGTGGTGTATCCCACAGTTCAGTTCTCAAAGCCTTGGGGGTGTGGTCTAGGGCCCCTTCCATGCATGCCCAGCCTGGGGGTGGGCCCAGGAGTTCATGCACAACTTTATGGGATCCCTTTCCCAAGATGCATCGTCTCTTCCAGCTCCCTGATGCTCTGTGCTCTCAGGGCCCCTCTCCTGGGCCTCCAGCTGGTGAGCCAGGGCTTTAGTCTCCCTGGTCTGCTGTGCACACCCCACGGCTGGACCTGCCTCCAGCAGAGCCCTGTACTGAGCACATGGACGTGCCCACGGAGCCTTCCTACAAGACGTCTCCCCACTGTCACCCTCGTGTCCCCACCTTGCTCCTCCCCCCGCCCCCAGACCCTCTGTCACCTCCTTTCCTACATGCACGAAGCCTGGCAAAAAAGCAAGAAACGGTCTTTCTGGGCTGATCTCAAAGTCACAGATTAGACAGCCCAGGAGGAGTTGGGATGGCGCCCTTCACATCCTCTGCTTTGTCCACGCTGAAGTGAGGGAGAAGGGGGGAGCACAAGGCCCAGCCCCACTGGGGACAGTCATCACGGGTGTTCCCTCTGTGGAAAGCCACCCCCTTAATGACCAGACACGCAGCCAGACTTGCTTTGCCCTCTGCAGCTGTGCTCACACTGCACTTAGGGGGAACAAACGGGACTGCTCAATTTCACGGGAGGTCCCAACTGCCAAGGGTGAGACTGATGTTCTGGAAAGTGTCAACACAAAGACACATCTGCATTCATTTCTTTTTAGGTCTCCATCTGACATCCGGCTCGTGACTCCTTTCCCAGAGTTGGGCTCACACACTGGGTGACTCACGTGCAGGCACTGGGAGAGCTGGACAGCTCTGCTCCTGCCCAGTGGGGGTGGGGCCACTCCAGATGCTCGAGGCCACAGGGCAGACCCAGGGCCCCCGGAGGGGCAGTGGGGAGTGTGCCCATTTGCTCTTCTGCCCGAGCGGGTGGGCCCGGAAGCATGCGGGACAGCCACCCTCACGGGAATGCCAGAGCCGCTGCGTGCACGCCTGCACACACCAACAAAAATAGCACCATGCTGCCCCAAGAGCCAGCTGGCTGCAGCCCTGGTCAGACGGGGGGCCAGGCGGCTGCAGTGAGGACAGCCAGGGGTCATTAATGCGCCAGGCTGTGACCGGAGCCCGTCTGAACAGGTGCGGCTCTGGGCCTGCTTTGCTCAGACCCCGCTGCAAAGTTCCACAGCTAGAACCGATGTGGTGGTCCAGCGTACAAGACAGCCTGCCTGGTGCCATCACACATCCTGGCTGCTGGGGCCAGGCCCCCGCCCTTAAACACAATAAGGTAGCCTGTGTGGCTCCTCTTTTATGGAGGAGGAAACTGAGGCACTGAGAGGTTGACTCGCCCAAGGGCACCCCGCAAGTGCCTCATGGGGCTAGGGGTGGGGTGGGGATGGCAGAGGCACAGCAGGAGCCCCATCCCGGCACCACCTGTCGCCTGTCCCGGCCCCCTGTCAGTGCCCCTCTGGGCTCTGGATGCACAAGTGCACCCCGCACCCCAGCAGGTGGAGCTGTGAGGTCACTGTTCAGAGATGGGCCCTGCCTGACACACAGCAACATTTTTAGCTGCCCAGATGCATCACCTGGCCTCGGTCCTCCAGTCGGCTACGGCACGGGGTTGGGAATCTAACCGCCTCGCTGAGGCCCCCTGACCAGCTGCATGTGCAGTGGGCACTGGGCAGCGCAGGGGCACAGCAGCCAGGTCAAATGTCAATCAGCTGTTTCCACTTGGGTCCTGAGCAGGAAGTGAGCACCACCGAATGAGTGGCATGTGCATCAGAGGGGATGCTCTCATGTGGAGGGCAGGGATGCTGGACGCACAAACTCCCACCAATTCCAAGCCAGGCTCCCTCGTTCACACCCTCTGGTCACCCTGGGAGCCCATGGTGGGTGAGGCGTCTGCCCGAGCCCAGGCCTGCACTCCCCACGCCTCCCGGGATCCTCACAGCTATGCACTCCTGCTCCCCAAATAGGCTGTTATGTAATCCTTCACCCTTAACTAACAGAGGGAAGGAGGGGGGGGACCAAGAAGGGAGGGAAGGAGGAAGGGAGGGAGGGACAGAGGAGGCAGGGAGGAGTCTCAGAGGTTTGGCTATCACTGATGAACACACCAGGGATGTCCTAACAGACACTAAGTCCCGAGTGGTGGGTCTGGCCTCGTCCTGGGGGTGGGAGTCCCACCCCGATGAAGGCCCTCCCTCCTTGGGCAGAGGAAACTCCAGCAGCCCCGGTTCCAACAGTGCAGGAAGCCCACCCGCAGGGCACAGAGCAGACACCTTGCAGAAGTCAGTTTGCGTGGGAGGGGAGACGGTCACTGCCCAGGCCCCAGGCTGCATTCTTCTGGCTCAGTCTGGTGGCCTGGGAGCTGGATTCCTTTTTCTAGGTCCCTCCACACATCCGCCCGTCCATCCCCAACTCCAGCTGCTGCCTCGTCTGCCCTCCCCTCCCTTCCCTGTCCCACTATTTTAATCTGGGCTCCTGTTACCTCATTCTTGGCTCCAGCATTTTCCTCTCAAACTGGGCTGCCAGGTCACTACTCCTAAGACACTTCTCACCTCACCTTTGCCCTGCCCAGCAGTCCAGAAAGCCTCTCCTGGGCCAGTGCCCAAGAGGTGAGGGCCAAACTCCCGTGCCTGCACCCACTTCCCCTGGAGCCCACGACTCAGGCACCTGCACCCCCTCAGCCTCCCCCGCCCCCCTCCTCATTGGCACCTCCCAGCCTGGGCCCAGACCTGCCCCTCCTTTCCGCCCCTCAAAAGCTCTCCCATGATTCAAAATCCACCCAAGACACACTCCAAAGGAGTTGGTCTTTGTGACCTTGGGTATGACACCCAAAACAAAGAGAATAAAAAAAAGATGCATTCAACTACATCAAAATTAAAATCTTTTGTGCCACAATGGAAAACATCAAAAAAGTGCAAAGACAACCCAAATCGGAGAAAATATTTTCAAATCATATATCCAATAAGGTTCTAGTATCCAGAATATCTAAAGAACCGTACAACTCAATAATAAAAAGACAAACGACCAAATTTAAAAATGGGCAAAGGATCTGAATAGTTCTCCAAAGAAAGTCCAATATCACATAAGAAGATGCTCATTACTCATCAGGAAAACGCAAATCAAGTTCACAATGAGATCCCACTTCACACCCACTAGGATGGCTAGAATCAAAAGTCAGACAGTAACAAGCATTGTCGAGGGTGTGGAAAGGTCAAGACCCCATCCGCCACTGGCGGAACAGAATGTGCAGCCACCATGGGAAACATCCTGGAAGGTCCTCAAGTGATTAAACACGGCTACCACATGACCCGGCAGTTCTGCACCTCGGTAAGTTCCCAGAGAGAGGGAAACACACGTCCACAGAAACTGGCACACGAATGTTCACAGCAGCACTCTCCGCAACAGCCCAAAAGACAAACAACCCAAATGCGCATCAACTGAAGAATGGATACACAAAACGTGCTGTGTCCATACAAGGATCCACACAACAAAATTGATATGTGGAACATGGGTGAACCTTGGGAACATTATGAAAAATGAAAGAAGCCAGACACAAAAGACCACGTATTGTATGATTCCATTTCTATGAGGCGTCCAGAACAGACAAACTCTCAGAGACAGAAAGTAGATCAGTGGCTGCCTAGGGCTGGGGGCGGGGGAGGCTGGGGCAATGGGAACGGTTACAGGCACCCCTCGCTTTACCGCGCTTCACAGACACTGCGTGTGTACAAGACCCTCCACCAGCAAAAAGAGGGCAACTCGCTGAAGGCTCAGGTGATGGTTAGCATTTTTTAGCAATAAAGTATTTTTTAGTTAAGGTATGTATGTTTTTTGAGACATAATACTGTTGTACAATTAATAGACTACAGGATAGTGTAAACACAACGGTCACATGCACTGGGAAAACGAAAGCTTGTGTGACTCACTTTATTGTGATGTTCCCTTTACTGCAGCATTTGCTTGATCTCGGTGGTCAGGAACGGAACCCGCAGGATCTCCGAGGTACACCTGCACTAAAGGGCACAAGACTTCTCTTTGGGGTGATGAAAATCTTCTAAAATTAGACTGTGGTGGTGGCTGCATAACTCTGTGAATGGACTAAAATCCACTGAATCATACACTTTAAATGAGTGATTGGATGGTGAGTTATATCTCAATAAAGTTATTTTATAAAGAAGGCAGGGCTTTTTCCTCCTTTTAAGGGGCTTTTTCTGAACCGTTATTATTCTAGTCTCCGCTTATATTTGGCTGGCTGACTGGACTGTGTGTGTGTGTGCATGTAGTGTGTACAGGTGCATATGTGTGGGATGTGTGCACACACACACTCAACCACACACGCCGTGTATGGCATCCTCCACTCACACAATTATGGGGCCTACTGTGTGTCAAGGACGGCATAAAGAAGACGCACGGCGGGGGGCTGGCCCCGGGGCCAAGAGGTTAAGTTCACACGCTCCGCTTTGGCGGCCCAGGGTTTCACCGGTTCGGATCCTGGGCACAGACCTAGCACCACTCGTCAGGCCATGCTGAGGCAGCACCGCACACAGCACACCCAGAAGGACCTACAAATAGAATATACAACTATGTACTGGGGGACTTTGGGGAGAAGAAGAAGAAGAAAAAAATTAAAAAGATTGACAGATATTAGCTCAGAGCCAATCTTTAAAAAAAAAAAAAAAAGACGTGTGGGGGCTGAGAAGTGGGGTGGATGCAGCCCCTGGGGAGACGCTGCTCCATCCCCAGGCAGCTAAGACTCCAAGCTGCTCACCTGGGGCTCAATATGATGCCAGAGCTGGACCAGGTGACCCGTCTCCCGGACGCGGCCGTCAAGGCATGAAAACCAGGTGTCCCAGCTGGGACTAGGCTGTGGCCTGGGCAGCCTGAGATGCTGCCCTGGAGAGGTGGGTTAAATTCTGCCCACTGCTGCCACAGCACGGCCTCAGCTCCCCCACCTCAGCTGCGGCTCAGCCCCCTGACTGCACGATGGCTGCAACGTGTGCCCCACACAGACCGACACACGGCCCCTCCCTCCCTCCCGCCACCCCCTCACACGCCACTGCGGCCAGTCACACCAGGGCCTGCCGTGGGCGGGTGCCCCACGCTGCCTTCCGGAACTTCTGTGCCTCGGTGCTCCTGGCATCTCCAGAGGCTTCCCCATATGTCCTCCCACGGCACCCTCCCCATCGCTGGGCCTACGCGTTGGCCTCTTCTCATCTGTTCCACCCACCCCGGGCTCCCCAGTAATTACTTGTTAGGGAACAGTCTTCAGACCCAGGAAAACATGGAGGAGGGAGGCGGCTGGCATTCTCGCAGCATCTGCCTCTCAGAGCTTCCCGCTCTAATTAGTGAAGTCACTTCAAGCGCCTCATCACTTTTTATTACTGCTTCAGACAACAATCTCTTAATATTCTTTTAAAGGGAAATCATTCAAAAATATCTCTGACAGTTGCTCCAAAGAAAAAGTATGTGTGCATGTGTCATACACGTGTGTGCATGTGTACATGTGGGCGGGTGTGTGCATGTGGGTGTCTGTGCATGCACATGTGCCCACGTTTACATGTAGGTGTGTGGACGTGCACATGTGTGCATGTGGGTGTGTGTGCATGCACGTGTGTGCACTCCGACCCCTTAAACAAGCCGGGTGAGGCAGGACCCTCCAGGAGGCGGCCTGCGGCAGGCTGACAAGGAAGTTGACAAACGGAAGTTCAGAGTCTGCCCACCTTGAACATCCTAACAGTCTTTGATCCGACACGGACTTGAGGCCAAATGTCCCAAAGCAGGTCCGAGGTGGCACTTACACCTCCTGTGGCCCAGGCCGCCAGTGCTGGCTGGTCCTCAGAGAAAAGCTTCATGCGTCATTTTTCAGGCTTCTGTTGCTTTCCGTCCATCTCCTGCCTCTCCTGCGTCTGTAAGTGCCGGCGTGTGTGCATGCATCTCAAATGCATAACTGTAAACTGGAGACTACACCCCAGGAAGCACACGTGCTCCATCAAGCTCACTCATCAACGTGCACAGGGACACTCAGATCCTCATTTTCAGGATCACCGAGTCAGATTTACCAACCTGACTGCCAGCTGCTCTGGGCTCTGGGGACGCTGCACAGAGCAGGAGAAAGGAGGTCATTGCCCTAGGGCAGAAGACAAAGTGACAACCAAAGAGAGAGGACCTTAGACAGTGGCAGGCCCAGCTTTAGATCAAGAAGGCAGGATGGAGCAGGGAGCTGGGGGATAGAGGAGAGGACCAGCCAGAGTGCTCCAGGTAGAGGAATGTGCAAAGGCCCTGGGGTGCACATGAACTTGGTTAAGAGAAGCGAATGCTAAATGGAAAATGGCAAAACCGCTGTCCCCTGCCCATAAGAGAAACAGGATTGTTTTGTTTATGCACATGTTTAAATTTAATCCATTACTAGATGAAAACACCTTTAAAGTTTCCCTACACAGACTTCTTTGAAGATGAATAAATTTTTATAGGAAACAAAATTGTAATCTACCCCTGCACTTAATCTCCCTCCAACACACATTCAGTCTGTGCTCGCCCCTGAGAAAAGGACGCTTATCGTTTAAACAGAGAACAGAGTCACCTTCCCACATTAACTCTGGCACGCTTAACTTCCAGGGGCAGGAAATGGATGCCAGCTCTGAGCGGGAAACCTGTGACCCCCCCACCAACCAGAACTGCCCCCTTCACCTCCATGACCCCGATATCACCCCTCTCCACCTCAGGCAGATTTAGGGCAGGGTGGCATGCCAGAGGCCAGGAACACAGGCCACAGGCTCAAGGCCCAGGCAACCCCCAGCGGCCTGGCCCTGCAGGCTCGCCCACGTAAGCCCCAGCTGCGTCCCTTCACATGGAGATGCTCTACCAGGCGTCCCACGCTCAATAACATGATGGCAACTCTGAACACGACGTAACGTGACCACATCTCCACTGAGATGGCAGGGACATCTTATTACTCAGTCTTCCTAACAAGGACAAACACGGTCTTGACGGGACCCTGCACTCGGAGCCAACTGAATTAGCGACTCACGCCCACGGCAGAGACTGACTCCCCGCATGGGCGCGGGACTCTGCTCACAACGTGACGACTTCTGTGGGTCAGGTCGTCAGTCCCCCCAGGGCTCGGGCCCCCCACACGCACACACACGCCGGGCATTCTAGCCAAACCTCCTCACAGTCTCAACTGGAATCCCCTTCTTCTCTCGCGGACAACTCCCTCCTTCCGCTCTCTGCCTTCTCACAGCCAGCACCCACGTGGAAGATGGCGGGGGGGCCACCGGGGAGAGGGACCTGGGTCACTGAGGGCTGATGACCGCCCACGTCCTTCACACCCTGACATCAAGATTTCAGTCGGCGCATGCCATTCCTCTTCTTAAGGTCAAATACTCCAAAGGCCACGCTCTCTGCCACTCACATGACCAGCTTCTGAGACGAGGGCCTGAGCCTCAGGTGGGAAATGGACACACAGCCGTGCCCACAGGGTGCTTCTGCAGAGCAACACAGACCCAGCACTCTCGACGGGAGTCTCTTCCCAACACTGCTTTGCCAGATGAGTTACTACAGCCCCGCCAGGAACCCGTTACCCCAGGGGGCCTCTTCCGCATCTTTTGCTGTCACACACAAATTCTCCAAGAATTTGGACAATCACCTAGTGCCTATACTGTAGATTTTCCACATTCATAAGTGTCTCCCCAGGTGTCCTATTTTCCACAGGTGATTTAGAGAGTCAACTATTTCACTCCTTCATTTGTTCATTCAATAAATATTTACTGAACTGCTGTAATTTTCCAAACATTCATCAAACACTGGGGAGAAATGAATGGATGCGTCCCTGCCTTCAAGGCCTTCCGTCAAGCAGGTGAGACACTTGGGCTTCTGGGCTTCCTCTCAGTTTCAGACGGCAAGGACACTTCTGGAGGCACATGGATATAGTGGTCAAACAGTTAATAACAGGAAGATGAAAAGTCCGGCCTAAAAGACAGCTGCAGACATGTTTTCCGTACTGAAGAGAAGACCATTGCACAGAAAAGCAAAGGTCAGTCAAAACCAGGCGAGACACGAACTTGGGCTTCCCTGAAGATGGACTCATCTCCCTATTCCTCCCACAAAGTACAACGGATGGCCCTGGACATCACGTATAACACACACAAGAAGACTCCCAAAGGTGGAGAGAAGGCGGCTAGGGACCTCAGCACTCAAGGACGACACAGTGGCCAGCCCTTGTGGGAAACCCTGGGTCTTCTTTTTGCCCCATGAATCCCAGACTTGGAGCTGAAGAAGCCAGCAACCTAGAATGCCAGCAGACGCAGATCAAAAAGCCCCAGGAACCAGCTGTGCTCTCCATCCGAGAGACCAAGAACAGGGCTGCCTGGCAAGACAGGCAACTTTAGACACTAAAGGCCCTACTCTAGACAAACAACACACAAGAACTATGGCTCCTCCACCACCCATGACAGCAAAGAAGAGTGGGAATCCTAGTCTTCCACCCCTGCCAGCTACCCAGTCCTTCTGCCAGGGAGGTGACAGAGAAAGCCAGCTAAAACAGACCCAGAGTCTTATAACACGGAAATGTCTAGGCCCCAATGGAAAATCACTCATAATACCAAGAACCAGGAAGATCTAACAGAACAAAAAAAGACAATCTTTAGATGCCAAAATTGCGGTGACAGAAATTTTTTTAAAACTAAAGGTTTTAAAGCAGCCACTGTAAAATTGCTTTAATGAGCAATTATGAATATGCTTGAAACAAATTAAAGAAATAGAAAGCCTCAATAAAGAGAAAGTTTTGCCAAAGAAATAAAAGATATAAAGAAGAACCAAATGGAAATTTGATGTATTCAAAAATACAACAACCCAAAAGAAAGTCAGTGAAGGGGCTCAAGAGCAGAATGGGTGGGACAGAGGAAAGAACCAACAAACTGGAAGACAGCACAACAGAAATCAGCCAACCTGAACAAGAGAGAAGACAGGGAGGGGAGCAATGCCTCAGGGCAGTGTTTGATCATAACAAACGATCTAACATCCATATCATCGAGGCAGAGAAGAGGAGGGGAAAGGGCAGGACTGAAAAAGTACTCAAAGCAATAACGGCTGAAAACCTCCCCCAAATTAGCCAGAAACAGAACCCTAGAGATTCAAGAAGCCAAATGAATCCCAAACAGGATAGATCCACACCAAGACACACATCACAGTCAAACTTCTAAAAACTAAAGACAGAGAAAAAAATATCAAAAGCTGCTAGAGAGGAATAACACCTTTCTTACAGGGGAAAAAAATAATTAAAATGACAGGGGATTTCTCATTAGAAACCATGGAGGCCAGAAGGAAGTGGCACAATATTTTTCAAGCACTAAAAAAAAAGAACTATCAACCCAGAATGTTATATCCAGAGAAAATATCCTTTAGGGGTGAAAGGGATATCGAGACACTCTCAGAGGAGGCAAAAGTGTTGCTGCCGGGCTAGCCCTGTGGCCGAGTGGTTAAGTTCGCGCGCTCCGCTGCAGGCGGCCCAGTGTTTCGTTGGTTCGAATCCTGGGCGCGGACATGGCACTGCTCATCAAACCACGCTGAGGCAGCGTCCCACATGCCACAACTAGAACGCCCCACAACGAAGAATACACAACTATGTACTGGGGGGCTTTGGGGAGAAAAAGGAAAAATAAAATCTTAAAAAAAAAAAAAAAAAGTGTTGCTGCCACTGGATACACCCTGAAAGATGGCAGAGGGGCTTCTCAAAACAGAAAGAAAACAATAAAAGAAGGGATCTGGGAAGAGCGGGAGGCAGAAAGAACACGATCAGCAAAAATAAGAGTCGATACAATAGACATTCCTACTACTCTTCAGTTTCTGCATTATGTTGATTGAAGCAAAAATTATAAAACTGTCTAATGTGGTTCAAAATATGAGTAGAGGAAATATTCAAGAAAATTACAGTATAAATGGAGGAGGATAAAGGGAAATAAATGGAGGTAAAGTTTCTATACTCCATTCAAACTGGTAAATGGTGACAGAAGGAGACTGTGATAAGTTGTGTATATTAATGTAACACAGACAAATCACTAAAAAAAATTTACACAAAGAGATACACACTCAAAAACATTAAATAAAAACAAATTCAAAAAAACATTCAAGTAAGCCATATAAAGTCAGAAAAAGAAAACAGAGAAACAAGAAACAGTACAGAAAACAAAAAATAACATAGCATATTTAGGCCCTAACATATCAATAATTATAATCAGTGCAAAGGGTATAAAGATGTCAATTAAAAGACCAAGATTGGTAAAATGAATTAAAAAAATGTACTCAGCTATATGCTGTCTACAAGAAACTCACTTCCAGTATAGTGACACAGGCAGGTTGAAAGCAAAAGAATGGAAAAAGATATATTATGCAAGCATTAATCAAAGAAAGAAGCAGTGGCTATATTAGTATTAGATAAAGCCCATTTCAGACCAGATGAAATTACTAGAGACAGAGAGAGACTAACGTAATGATAAAAGGCTCATCTCACCAAGAAGACACAGTAATTCTCAACGTGTTTTCACCAAATAGCAAAGCTGCCAAATATGTAAACCAAAAGCTACCAGAGCTAGAACCAGAAATGGATAAATTCGCAGTTATAGTTGGAGACTTCGACATCACTCTCTCAACAACTGATAGAAAACTAGGCAGAAAATCAGCAATACGGAAGAACTCAAGAACACCATCAACCCAAAGATCTAACCTTAGAACCCAAAGTCCTCTAATCTTTGAGAACATTCCAGTCAAAACAGCATAATACACATTTCTTTCCAAGTGCCCGTGGAACACATACCAAGACAGAAGATATTCTGAGCCATAACACAAACTTCAACAAATTTAAGAGAACTGCAATCATACAGTGTGTGTTCTCTAACCATAATCAAACTAGAAAGAAACAAAAGAAATATCTCTAAACACATGGAAATGATACAACACACTTCTAAATAATCTATAGGTCAAAGAGAAAGTCTTAAAGGAAACACACATTCATAGTCATGAATAAAAATGAAAACATCAAAATTTGTGAGACAGCTAAAGCAGTGCTGAGAGGGTATTTATAGTGCTAAGCACTTACATTAAAAAAGAAAAATTCTTATATCAACAAGTCTTGTATCAACAAATAAAGAGCAAATATCAATGAAATTTAAAACAGAAAAATGAACAAAACAGCTGATTCTTTGAACAGATCAATAAAATTGACACACTTCTAGCAAGAGAGAATATACAAATTACCAGGAATGGAACAGGGGACATCACCACAGACCCTGCAACATCGAGAAGACAAGAGGGAATACTGTGGCCAACTCCACACTCTTACATTTGACAACAAAGATTGAATAGACCAATTCCCAAAAAAGCCCAAACTACCACAGCTCATCCAATATGAAATAGATCATTTGAATAACTGTAACTATTATGGAAATTGAATCCGTAATTTAAAACCTCCCAAAACAGAAATATTCAGGCCTAGATGGATCATCAGAGAATCCTAGTAAATGCTTAAAAAAGAGTTAACACCAAGTCTGCACTATCTCTTCCAGAAAATAGAAGGAAGACTTCCCAATTCATTTTGTGAATCTAGTATTATCTTAATACCAAAGCCAAAGAAATAAAAAAAAAAAACCTACAGACCAATATCCCCCATGAATATAGGCACAAAAATCCTTAAGATATTAGCAAGCAGAATTCAGCTATACACACACACACACACACACAGATACATAGATATATATACATTCATATATATAAATTATACACTATGGCTAAGTGAGGTTTTTTCCAGGGATGCAAGACTGGTCTAATATTTGGAAATCATCAATGTAATCACCATTAGCCAAGGAAGAAAAGTCACATGATCATATCAATCAATACAGAAAAAGCATTTGACAAAATTCAACACTCATTCAATACAAAAACTTTCAGAAAAACAGGACCAGGAAACTTTCTACACCTAACATTATACCTAATGGTGAAACACTAAATGCTTTCTCCTTAAGACTGGGAACAAGCAATCACTCTGTTATCACTGCTCTCATTCAACATTGTGCTGAAAGTTCTAGTTAGTGCAATAAGGCAAGAAAAAGAAATAAAAGACATACAGATCAGAAAAGAAGATATAAAACTGTCCCTATTTATACGTGATTGTTTACATAGAAAATCCAAGGGATCTACAAGAAAATTCCTAAAACTAATGAATTCAGCAAGGTAGCTGGATACAAGATAAACACATAAAATTAATTGTATTTCTACATACTAGCAACGACATATGGAAAATTAAATTGAAAATGCAATACCAATTACAATCACTCAAAAGCAAATGAAATACTCTGGTGTAAATTTA